>NC_067400.1:175081862-175431862 GCF_016432865.1 Antechinus flavipes | reverse complement strand
TTACAGTAACAATATAGTTATACATTTCCTCTTTTGCATCATTATTACTCATTACAGGAAAATTGCTATATATTTTCCTTTTACCTGAAATGATAAATATATTTAATCCCCAGTCTCACTTGTCCCTACCATTGGACTAGGTTTCAGAAGAACTGGTTTCTCATTCTTTTTATGTTCAGGTCTGTGACCATGGGCAAGACATTGTATATAGCCTCTATAAAATGAAAGGGTTGAATTATGTGATCTTGGGCCTTTCCAGCTGCTAAAATAATTCATCACAACATAAGGAATAATGAATAAATCTAAAATTTAGCTACTTTAAGAAAGTTACTTCATAAAAACATATTAGTGTAGTTATTAGGAACAATGGAACATTGATTTTAACAGAAAGATTTTGAGTGAATATAATGCTTATTGAACTGATATCTAGGATTCAATTTGGTTTTCTCTGTTTTGTCTATGAAAAATTGAGTCTAAGCATATGAATATAGAGAAGAGGAACTTTTTACTTCATCCTTATATTTAATCCTTTGTCTAAAATGTTCCAAATGAATTTAATATATACCATAGTAATAATTTATATTTTACCTAGTAAGTTTGGTTGACATTTTATATTTTATTTTTAGATTAGTAGGTTTATATGTAATTATGATAATAAATGCATTTGGTAGATATATATTCCAGACCCTTGTTTATTATATTTGGCTACCTGGAAGAATGGTATGTAGAATAACATGGATTCCAAGAATATTTACAAAAAGAATGTATTTTCAGTGCAGTGTGGTAGAGTGAATCCAAATTTTTATTGTAATAATTTTTAGTATTTTGATTCTGTGGTTATTACCTTGAAAATTTTCTCCCCTTGCCCTTCTTTTAAAGTTAAGCATTCGTTACATTATGTACGGAGGAGTCATTCTGGATTGTTTTACAACCTCCAAGTATATTTATAATTAAAAGTGACTTCTTACTGCTTGATTTTCCATGAAAAATTATTGGCTGCAGCTACAAATTGAAGGACAGTTTTTAATTGGATTCATAATATAGAAAGGACTGATAACATTGCTTTGTAATTTATACCTCCAGCCGATGCTGATCTTCAACTAAACATATAGAATTGGGGGTGGGGGTAGGTAACAAGGGAAATAACCCTTGTTATGCCATTTTAGCATATGTATCCAAATTCAATTACTGTAAAGTCATAGAGATTTAATGAAGGGGAATACATGCATTCAAAGAGAGAAAGGAATGAATCAAGGGAGTCCACTATTCTTGACTGGAAAAGAAAAGAGTTCATGTAATAGAAGAAATCCTTGTAATAGGCATTGTGCCCAGGAATGGTGATTAAATTCCAAATGAAGTTTTCTGATTTATTTAGTCAAAATTTGCAGACTGCCTCGTCAGTGTACTTTGCAGGGGGATGTGTAATATTGTGTGAGAGAACTGTTCTGCTATTTTCTTTAGTGACTCAGGTAAAGCAAAGTCATTGATTTTATGCCTAGGTTATATGAAGACTTGACTAGCTTCTTGCGTAATGGTTTTTGTGCCTTTGATGCTGATTGTAGTGTTTCAGTAACTTTAATCAGTCTAATGTATTTTAGTGCCTTTGCTGTACAAAGTATTCTATTTTAAATTGATTAAAATTATAGAGGACTCAGAACTTTCTGGGTAACTCTCCATTTTCTATCAGTTCCTATGTTGGTTACCCCCAAGTCTCCCACCCCTCCTTTTAAGCTTTCTGTGTATTATTTTCCCTCATTAGATTGTAAGCTACTTTCTAAGCAAGGACTTTCTTTGTCTTAATTGTATAACCAGTGCTTAGCACAATATCTGGCACATAGGTACTTAATGAATGTTTATTAAATTGAATGAATCCTCCAAAATTACCCTCAGTCATATCATTGATCAGAACTCCTCAGTCTTTTAAATTTTTTGCCTTTACTGTATTGGTATTATGTAAATTATTTCCTGGTTCTGCTCCCTTCACTTTGCATCAGCTCTTACAGGTCACAGGAGTCTGAAATTCTCTATCATTTCTTTTTGAACAATATATTCATATCCATAACTTATATGGATAGCCATGCCCCAATTGATGAGTATCTCCTCAATTTTCAATTCATTTTTAAAATAGATTAACTTTTTTTTTTAATTTTAATTTTATTTTATTTAATAATAACTTTGTATTGACAGAATCCATGCCAGGGTAATTTTTTACAACATTATCCCTTGCACTCGCTTATGTTTCGTTTTTCCCTCCCTCCACACCCCCCCCCCCCAGATGGCAAGCAGTCCTATATATGTTAAATATGTTGCAGTATAGTCTAGATACAATACATATTTGCAGAACCGAACAGTTCTCCTGTTGCACAGGGAGAATTGGATTCAGAAGGTAAAAATAACTCGGGAAGAAAATCAAAAATGCAAATAGTTCACATTCGTTTCCCAGTGTTCCTTCTTTGGGTGTAGCTGTTTCTATCCATCATTTATCCAAAAAATAGATTAACTTTTAAAAAAATTTTAATAGTATTTTATTTTCCAAAACATTTGCAAAGATAGTTTGCAATGTTCCTTCTTACAAGACTTTGTTTCAGATTTTTCTCCCTCCATCCCTCACTTCCTCCTTCTCCAAGACAAGTAATCTGACATAGGTTAAATATGTGCATCAATTTTCAATTTTTTGCCATCACAAAAGAGTTATAAATAGTTTTATACATATGGGTCTTTTTCTACCAGTAGCTAATATGATTTTCATCATTTCATCAAATTCATCATGACCTTTCAAGATTTTTTTGGTAGAGATACTGTAAGGGTTCGCATTTTTTTCTCCAGATGATTTTACAGATGAGGAAACTGAGGCAAACAGTGTCACACACAGTAAGTGTGTGAGGTCAGATCTGAATTCAGGAAGATGAATCTTCCTCACTACACCCTACACGTTATCTACTGAATCACCCTATTACACTTAGTAGTTGCCATAAGTGTTTATAAAAGTACTCTCAAATCCCAGACTCTTATTGTTCCTTTGCATGATATCAGAGTTTTGCAGTTTGCTAATCTGATTCATTCAGTATCTTTTAATGTTTTCATCCATTTGTGTAATAGCTATTTGCTACATGAACTGATGATTTTATGTAGAATAAGAAAAAGGAGATGGTAAGATTCCTAATCTTGGTTCTCTCCATGACTAACAAAAAATGAGTCTGAGTTTTTTAGGGAGGTTCCTTTTGGAAAAGTGAAGGAGACTAAAAAAATCCCCAAAGGCAAAGATTAACTATCAAAAATAAACAAAAGAAGAGAATAAGTATGAGATAATTCTCACTATTATAAACATGTCTCATTATTCACTACCAACTCTGCCAGGGGTAGTGCTCCTTCTTCTGTCGGGGCTTTTGCCTTATTCCAAACCCTAGCTCTGCTCATTGTTAAATAAATTCTCATAGGAAAAAGAATTTTTTTTATTTCCTACTTGGGGTTCAGTGTTCTCCTAAAGAGAGTTTTCTGTTTTTTATGTCCATTTTTGCTTCATGGTTACTAACTAAAGTGAGTCATTATTGTTAACCTTTATATAAATGAAGGGAGAAAGAGTCATTTGTGCTTACATCCTGCTCACATTTGGCAGGATGAACCAGTGATCACAGTAATAAAGGCTTTGCAAAGTTTATAAATCCAGATGAAAAGAAATACAGAAAATTGCTTTGAGTATCACAGGATTGTAGAACTACAGAGCTTGGAAGAGACCATCGTGATCGCCTCTATCCCATCCCCCTCATTAGATATAATGACTTCCATAATTTTCAGTATGCCTTTAAGAAGGAAGATTCATTTTCATAGACTTCTGTTATAGCAAACTGACAAGACCCAGGAAATTCCAGATTATTTCTGTACTGGCCATTTCCCACAGTGAGGACAATACCCTTTCTACTTGGTCAGTCAAATGTAACTCCCTTTCTCTCCCTCAAAATTGGCCCCAATTAGACTAAAACTAAAGAACTTGCTTATCCCAACCGAGGGCTTGCTTGCAGAATCAGTTCCCTTAGAAGATCTTTATTCCTGGGGGGGCCCTCTTATTTCACATACTTCTTCTGTCTCTGAAATCAGTTCTGGACATTTAGGGGTGAAATCACTTATAGGGACATCTAGGAGTGGAATTCAGTCTGTAGCCCTATGTTTTGGTGGTTAACTAGTAGCAGATAGTTGATATACTGATACTGCAGTATCTAATGCTGTGATTTTTGTATCTAATTATAAAAGGCAACTAATGGCCCAGTGGAGTTCTGAGCCTGGAGTTAGGAAAACTCATCTTCCTGAGTTCAAATGTGGCCTCAGATACTTAGTAATTGTGTAATCCTAGGCAAGTCACTTTAACTCTGTTTGTCTGTTTTCTCATCTGTAAAATGAACTGGAAAAAGAAATGCAAACCACTTCAGTATTTTTGCCACCTATAAAACCCCAAATGGGACAGTGAGGAGTCAAATATGACTAAATAGCAACAAAATAAAAGTTTTTATCTAGGCCAAGGATTAAGGGGCCTTTAACTTTGTGTCAAAACATTTTAATGTCTAGTCTTATCATTAGATCTTCATAACAACTCTGAGGAGGTTGGGGATGTATAAATATATATATATTTACAGATGAGGAGATTGGGGAAATTTCTTAAGCTTAAATTAAATAAAATAATCATTTATTAAACATTCTAGACTCTGTGCTAGGTGAAGGGGAAAAAAAGATCCTGTCCTCAAGGAACTTACATTCAACTAGGAGGAAACAATATGTACAAAAATTAGCATATATTCAAAATAATTTCAGCAAGAAAGGAAGAGCATTGGCAACTTCTGGGATCTGGGAGGTCTTTGTATAGGAGATTGTGCTTAATTTGATCCTTGAAAGGAGGTAGGGATTTAGGAAAGTGAGGAGGGAGTCAAGCATGGAACACAGGTTGTGCCAGAGCAGGGAGACAGAGATGGAATGTTCTTTACAAGTAACAGCAAGAAGGCTAATTGTAATGGAATGTAAAATACATAAGTGGGAATACTTTGAAGTCACTTTGGAAGAGGTTAGAGCCAGTTGGAGAAAGTCTTTAAATGCCAGTGAAGTTTGAATTTTATTTGAGAGGCAGTAGGGAGCCACTGGCTTTTCTTGAGCCAGGAGAGTGACATGGACAATCAGTTTGGCATCTGTGCTAAGGAGGGATTGGAGAGTCATCACCAAAATGTACCAGATTGTTTTGAAATCAAGCAAAGTTCTGTTTCATTTATAAGAATATACTCTTGCAACTTTTAAGGAATTTTTTTGTTGAGGTAGTACTGTGATGTTACCATGTAAGCAGTCAACCAACATTTATTAAATGCCTACTATGTTCTAGATACTACCAAATTATATATTATTATAATAGATATAGAAGAAAATATCATAGACCTTTTTAGCTATTGTAGTTCACAGAAGCATTTAAAGGAATATCTTTTCACTTAATTTTTAAAATTTTCAATAGTATTTTATTTTCCAAATGCATGCTTTCAACATTCATTTTTGTAAGACCTTGGGTTCCAAATTTTTCTCCCTCTCTCCTTTACACGCCCCCTTCCCAAGGGAGCAAGCAATCTGATATATGTTAAATATGTGCAATTCTTTTAAGCATGTTTTCATATTTGCCGTGTTGTACAAGAAAAATCAGACCAAAAGGGAAAAAACTACAAGAAAGAAAGAATCAATCAAACTAACAAAGATGAAAATACTAAACTTCAATCTACATTCAATCTCCCTGGTCTCTCTTGGGTGCACATAGCATTTTCCATCCCAAGTCTATTGGAATTGCTTTGAATTACCACATTACTGAGAAAAGCCAAATCTGTCATAGTTGATCATCACATAATCTTGTTACTATGTACAATGTTCTCTTAGTTTTGCTCACTTCACTCAGCAGCAGTTTATATAAGTCTTTCCAGGCTTTTTTGAAATGTCTGCTCATCATTTTTTTATAAAACACTTAATATATTCATATACCATAACTTATTCAGCCATTCCCCAAATGATAGACATCCGCTCAGTTTGCAGTTCCTTGCCTCTATATAAAGGGCTGCTACAAATATTTTTGCACATATGGATTCTTTTCTCTCTTTTACAATCTTTGGGATACAAACTCAGTTCACTTTATCTTTAAAAATGGTATTTCATATCCTCTTTCCTACAAGATCTGCCTCCACTTGGGAACTTTGGACAAGATTGCCAGCACATCTTTCAGATTTCCGCTTACTCTTATGTAGAGTACTGTCTAATTGTTATAAACATTCTTGGAGGGAAAACAAATCTCCCTTTTTCTTTAAGAGATAGCAATGATCCATTACTATCTATAGCCAAGAATGTTAAAGTGCTAACTGACTTTGTGCCATGACATAATGGCTTCCCATTAGGACGGAGGTCATTGGTTATTCATCAGCATTGATTATTCCTCCCAAGTGTTTTGTCTATAAGGCTTAGCTTCTGAATATCTCTAAATAATGACTACCTGGAGAGCATATTAACTCCATTTTTTTAGAGCCTTTACAGGTAGCAATCATATCCACATCTGAAACATTCAAAGATCTTTATGACCTAGTTTTCTCCTGTCTTTGCAGTCTTACAACAGTCTTCCCCAGCACATCCTTTTTGATCCAGGGACACTGGTCTCCAGGCTGTTGCATGTACAAGATACTCCATCTCTTGGCTCTGAGCATTTTCTCTGATCATTCCCTATTCCTGGAATGCTTTCCCTCCTCCTCATTTATACTGACCTCCCTGGCTCCATTTAACTCTTCTACTTTCTCCAGGAAGCCTTCACTAATCCCTCTTAATTCCAGACCCTTGCCTCTTAATTATGTTCTGCTTATCCTGTATACAGCTTGCTTTGTTTACATTTGTTTGCATGTTGGCTCCCCCATTAGATTTTAAACTCCTTCATGGAAGGGACTATCTTTTGCTTCTTTTTGTTTCCCTAGTGCTTAGACCAATGCCTGGCACATAGTAGGTTCTTAATTATCCCAGGCCAACAAAACATTAAGAAACTAATATGTGATGGTAGATATAGGACCACAACCAGGCACTTGTCCAATCTAGGTGTGCCTCATTCAGCCAGCCTGACAAATCTTATAGAAATGTGTGAAAGAGCACTGTCCTAGCTATCACTTTATAGTTGTTTGTCCTTTGTTATGGAAGAGTGCTCTGTTATCAGGCAGGTGATGCTAGAGACACACAAGTGAATTGGATGTAAGTGATAGAAGGCTGTGCAAGGTCACCTGCCTCACTTTGCACTCAAGGACCATCTGGGTCCAGTGACTAGGTATAGGTCAGGATGACTTGAAATGGCCCTACTTTTGTGACAAGGGGGAAAGTCACTGCCTCTCTATGCTTTAGTTTCTTGCTATATAAAATGGGAGGGTTAGACAAGATAATCTCTAAAATTTCTTTTATTTCGAGATCTGTGGTCTTAAGTAAGAGACTCATTATAACCATAGGACATGTACAGTGGTGTGTGCTAAATCCCTTTGCAATCTTTTTTTTTCCTTGAATGTGTAAGTGATACTAAATTCTGTCCCATTCTCTGCTGGACTTTGTGAATAAGTTACTTAATTTCCAAAGTAATTTTTAAAACCTTTTTCATAACTTGAATTTGTGCTATGGGATAGTTTATATTTCATCTTAGAAGTAGGTAATAGGGAATCATTGAAGTTTCTTGAGCAGGGAAATAATGTGAAATCATGTGCTCCATCTAGATTGTTTTTTACAAACTTATAAGGAGGATGATTTAGGAGAAGGAGGAGATCAGAAGAAGGAGTCTAATTTGGAAGCATTTATTATAATCCAGGCAAGAAGTGATAAGGGCCTCCATTTATATTAAAGTCTGTATAAAAAGAGAAGAGGGGAAAGATGTGAAATATGTTATAGACTAAGATTCACAAGATTTGGCAGTTGATGTGTATAATACCATTTGACCCAGCATGCCATTACTGGGTCTGTATCCCAAGGAAATCATAAAGGAGGGAAAAGGACCCACATGTGCAAAAATGAGCTCATTTTGTGGTAGCAAAGAATTGGAAAATGAGTAGATGCTTATCAATTGGGGAATAGCTGAATAAGTTGTAGTATATGAAGACAATGGAATATTATTATTCTTTAAAAAAATGATGAACAAGCTGATTTTAGAAAGGCTGGGAAGATTTACATGAACTGATGCTGAGTGAAACAAGTCATTATAAAATCAGGAATACATTGTACACAGTAATAGCGAGATTGTGTGATGATCAACTATGAAAGACTTGGTTCTTCTTAGTGATCCAATGCAATCCCAATAGACTTTGGACAGAAAGTATCAAGAAGACTGAATATAAATCACCACATGCTATATTCACTTCTTTTTTCTATTTTTTTTCTCTCCCTCATGGTTTTTCTCTTTTGCAGAAAAGCATTTTTAAATGAAGGATTAAAATATATGATTACAAAGGAAGTTTGTTATATTAAAATACTCTTATGGAAATGTATTTTTCAAAGTTTGTGACTCCTAGTTTAAGAACCTCTGGTCTAGGATAAAAAATCATTCCTTGTGATACTTTTTGTTTTTTTGTTTTTAGTTTATTATTTGCTTTGCCCTATATAGGGAATTATGAAAATAGTCATAATGTGTCTTGATCCCCTTAGATGTTATTTTTAGCCAGTGGTACATAGAACTCAGTTATAAAACATGAGAATGGACATCTTGTAGATTATTGTTTGGAATCTGCCAGAAATATTGAGATGTTTGGGAATGACATATAAAATGGCTTTCAGAATCTATTGTTGGATTTTTAAGAGCTTTGTTATTTTTGTTTAAGCTGATTTATTTAAAATCATATATATGTGATTTGATCATCACTTTAACTTCTCATTATTTGTATTATCAGCAGTGTGTATTTTGTGCCCATTTAGGTCATAAAGCTGCCCACTCTTATTAGCCATGAATAGGCAATGTTAGCATTTTGATCACTGGTTCTTCTAACACATTTAACCGAAAGAAAGATTTTTTTATATCTATATCTATATCTATATCTATCTATTTTTATATCAAAACTGAAGCTCAGGGAGACTTTTTAAAATTTTGGCCAAAGTTACTTAGTATTAGAGGGATCTGAATGTAGATCTTAAATTTTTTATTTATTAATAAATATAAATATTTATTCAAAGAATAAATTTATTAAAATTTTATTAAATTTACTAATAAATTTAAATTTATAAAATAAATTATTTATTTAAAATCTTTATCTCTATAGAGAGACCCCTCTTTATTTTCCTGTTTTTGTTCATTTTTTGTTTATCATTTTTCAGTGTTTTCTGACTCACGACCCCATTTGGAATTTTCTTGGCAGAGATAGTAGAGTGGTTTGCTATTTCCTTCTCCACTCATTTTACTGATTAGGAAACTTAGACAAACATGTTTAAGTGACTTGCCCAGGGTCAGTCACAATATTAATATCTGAAGTCAAATTTGAACTCAGGAAGAGGAGTTTTCCTGATTTTAAGACTAGTGCTCTGTGCCACCTAACTGCCCTTCTTTTTCTATATCATATTATCTTATATTTTCTAATATCACATTTCCCTATATCACATTATCTCCCAGTAGAGCCCTCTCTAGTAACAAAGAATTACAATTAAATAAAACAAATGGACATATTGATTGTGTCTGACAGTGTGTTTGTTCCTCATTTCATTTCTGTAATTCACTGCCTCTCAAAATAGAAGAATTAGAGAAAGAGTGCTGGAGTCAAGATTGGTCATGGCATTGATCTGAGCTGTAATGATAATGTTAACAATATTTCTGTAGTGCTTTAAAGCTTGCAAAACACCACAACTCTGGGAAGTGGGTCCTATTATTATCCCCATTTTTACAAATGAGGAAACTGAGACAAAATTTAAGTAATCACTTAGCTAATAAGTGCCTGGTATAGGATTCAACCAAGATCTATCCTTCTATCCATGTCAACATATGGCTATCTTGATGATTTTTACCAATATATTCCTTTCAATTATTATAATCATTTAATTTGTGGTTTTCTTGGTTCTGCTCACTTTGTTGACTACCCAAATTCACCTCTGTTATTCCTATTTGTTCTTTGAATATAGTAAAATTCTGAGAGATTAATTTAACCACATTTTTAAGGATTTTCTCTCTATTGTGTCATACTGTCTTCACAGAATAAATGGGATTGAATACTGTAAACTCTGCTAACCTATGGAAAAAGTACCAACTCTCATGTCATCCATTCATGTATCTCCTTTCACAGCATTTCAGGGGAGTTCACTGACATTTAAATAATAAAAATGTATTTAATAGCTAGACAACTGAACCAGCAGGAAAACTGGCCCTTGAGATTCTCCCCTTCTTCTTTCCTTGTTCTACCTTTCCAAGTGCCTTGGATAGTACTGTTGTGTCAGGCAAATCACTTAAGTCCCTTCGGGACTCAAAATGTCCATCTGTAAAATAAAAGAGGTTGATGGCATCAATAAAACACATTAAAATTTAAATAAAATGAAGTACCAAACTAAATTACCTCTAAAGTTCCTTATACCTCTAAATCTAGGGTTCTGTGAATACTGGAGTGTTGTAATATATGTGGAATAATAACTAAATGGCTCAAGTCCCATTTGAGCAACAGATAACAGGGAAGAGTTCATGAGCAGAGTGAGAGACTAGATGGAACCTGTTCCTTAGAGAGTCTGGGGAGGAGGTAGACCAACAGTACAATTTTATTTCAACAGGAAGTGGAGAGGACTTACTTTTAAGTAGTCTTTGTGTGTGTCAATAAATGCTTGTTAATTGATTAGCTTTTGGGATTGTTCTAGAGGGTCCAGTCTCTTTGGGGGTATGGTTTCTAATTTTGAATTTTAAACATCTGTACACCTTCTCCTTGATTTAATTATTTCTAAGATTTTTGTTTCAGCCTTTCCATTCACCCATTAGTTTAGAGGATATTGGAATGAATTCTTTGGTGAAAATCAGCTCTTCTTCCTCAGCTTTCTTATTGGCTCTTTTCTTTGCTTATATCCTACTTTCTCTTGCTTCAGAGTTATTTGGGCATCTCAGTTCAAATTCTACTTCTAATGCCTCAGTCAAATCCCTAGTTAAATGAGAGGGCCTGACATAGTGGTCTCTGAGCTCCTTTCCAGCCCTATATTTAAGAATATGTGAATCTTGTGCATTTCTCATGTGCCAGTTTCTTGAAGGCATAGTCTGTGCTACTGTATATCCTTATAAAGTCAGCCTCTAACACAATGTCCTTCATATAGCAGATACTTAATGGCCATTTAATGTATGAACAAATCATTGAAGTTGTTCTTAACAACTAAAAAGGCTTTGTATAGTAAAGATATTTCCCCTATAACCAAGTGAACCTGTCTTAAGTTAATGAGTATTGCTATCTCCTTAATAATTCTACTTGAAGAAAATTATTGTTCTTATGCATGTCTGAGAAAGCAAAATTTAGTTGTAATTTTATATATTTGCTACACTATATTAGTTCTATCTTATATCTATTGTACTCTAACCAGATAAGATAAAAGTATGCTTTATCTATAAAACCTGATAGCTACATTAAGATTCCTGCCCACCAAATTATTTTAAAAGGAAATTATAAGCAATCTGTGGGCATTTGTAAAAGGGGGTCTACAGAATCCCATCACCATTGGTTGACCTAGTTTAAAGAAATAGAATCAGTCATTAGGCATTTGGCATTGTGTAGCCAGTAACAAATCATACAAAGACCAGTTGATGCCACTTTTCACTTCTCCAACAACTCTTACTTGTTTTATAAAGTAGCAATTTTTGTTACTTTCTGTCATACATTGAATTTTTCTTATGTCAATTTGAATTTCCATTTTCCTTCTGCATTCTGAAGGTTTAGGGAATGTATAGTTATAGGTTTAAAAAAACAAAAAAACCTCTTGATATAAATCATGTTTGATTTGAAAACATTTGGTTAAATGTCTGGAACTGTATCTAATTACAGATGGCCTCAGCCCCTTCTATAACCTGTGTATCATCCACTTAGAATATTTCCATTTCTCAGGCACTTGGGAGACATCACCACAATGAAAGTATGTTCTCTTTAAGCTATACTATATTTTGATCTGTTAGAATTGGTATCTAGTAAATGCTGCATTATCTATGAAGTCTCATATGGGAATTTGGGGGAAATAATTGACGTACTTTGATAGATTGTGACAGAATTAGAATGAGCACTCTTAAATTACTAAGAGAATTTTAATATGGAAATGTTTTAAATGATTGTACATATATAACCTATATCACATTGGTTGCTTTCTTGGGGAAGGGAAAAGGAAGGAAAGGAGGGAAAAAGAAAGATTTGTAACTCAAAATCTTACAAAAATGAATGTTGAAAACTATCTTTACATGTAATTGGAAAAATAAAATACTAGTGAAATTAAGGGAATGTTTGTGTATCCCATTACCTAACCCAGTATTTTTCATGTAGTAGATACTTAAATGCTAGTTGATTGATTCATTTTTCTTTTATCCAAATTTTGAGGGAAAAGATTTGAGGTGGTTGTATTCCATTACTCATTGACTGCTCATTGATGATTAAAGGTTATAGCCAAGATTCAGAGAATAATCTTCTTCAATCTAAATGAAGTGTCTCAAAACCTCAGGGAACAAATGCTTTCCTAAGGGTTGATTAGCTGAATATATACTCCATGCTATTGGAGCTCCTTGTGACTGTTTGTACTAAAAGGATCAGAATTGATACCCATGGTTTGATCCTTTAGATTCCTGAGCCAGTTTAATTTTAAATTGCAAGGTGGTTTAGAGGTTAGAGTATTATTCCTATTATACAGCTAGGTGGCACAGTGAGTAAAGCACTAGACCTGAAGTCAGGAAGAACTGACTTTAAATTTGACCTTGGACACTTAACTAGCTGTGTGACCCTGGACAAGTCACTTAACCTTGTTCCTTAGTTTGTCATCTGGAAAATGAACTGGAGAAGGAAATGGAAATCACGCCCCAGTACCTTTTCTTTTCTTTTCTTTTTTTTTTTTAAATTTTATTTTATTTAATAATAACTTTGTATTGACAGAATCCATGCAAGGGTAATTTTTTACAACATTATCCCTTGCACTCGCTTATGTTTCGTTTTTTCCCCTCTCTCCTTCCCCCCCCCCCCCAAGATGGCAAGCAGTCCTATATATGTTAAATATGTTGCAGTATATCCTAGATATAATACATATTTGCAGAACCAAACAGTTCTCCTGTGGCACAGGGAGAATTGGATTCAGAAGGTAAAAATACCTCGGGAAGAAAATCAAAAATGCAAATAGTTCACATTCGTTTCCCAGTGTTCCTTCTTTGGTTGTAGCTGTTTCTGTCCATCATTTATCCATTGAAACTCAGTTAGGTCTCTTTGTCATAGAAATCCACTTCCATCAGAATACATCCTCATACAATATCGTTGTCGAAGTGTATAATGATCTCCTGGTTCTGCTCATCTCACTTAGCATCAGTCCATGTAGGTCTCTCCAAGCCTCTCTGTATTCATCCTGTTGGTCATTTCTTACAGAATAATAATATTCCATAACATTCATATACCACAATTTACCCAGCCATTCTCCAATTGATGGGCATCCATTCATTTTCCAGTTTCTAGCCACTACAAACAGGGCTGCTACAAACATTTTGGCACATACAGGTCCCCTTCCTTTTTTTAGTATCTCTTTGGGGTATAAGCCCAATAGAAACACTGCTGGATCAAAGGGTATGCACAATTTGATAATTTTTTGGGCATAATTCCAGATTGCTCTCCAGAATGGTTGGATTCGTTCACAACTCCACCAACAATGCATCAGTGTCCCCGTTTTCCCACATCCCCTCCAACATTCATCATTATTTTTTCCTGTCATCTTAGCCAATCTGACAGGTGTGTAGTGATATCTCAGAGTTGTCTTAATTTGCATTTCTCTGATCAATAGCGATTTGGAACACTCTTTCATGTGAGTGGTAATAGTTTCAATTTCATCATCTGAAAATTGTCTGTTCATATCCTTTGACCATTTATCAATTGGAGAATGGCTTGATTTTTTATAAATTTGAGTCAGTTCTCTATATATTTTGGAAATGAGGCCTTTATCAGAACCTTTAATTGTAAAGATGTTTTCCCAGTTTGTTGCTTCCCTACTAATCTTGTTTGCATTCGTTCTGTTTGTACAAAGGCTTTTTAATTTGATATAATCAAAATTTTCTATTTTGTGATCAGTAATGGTCTCTAGTTCATCTTTGGTCACAAATTTCTTTCTCCTCCACAAGTCTGAGAGATAAACTATCCTATGTTCCTCTAATTTATTTATAATCTCGTTCTTTATGCCTAGATCATGGACCCATTTTGATCTTATCTTGGTATATGGTGTTAAGTGTGGGTCCTTGCCTAATTTCTGCCATACTAATTTCCCCAGTACCTTTTCTAAGAAAATCCCATGAACAAAAATCCATGGGATTAGGTAATTAGATACAGGTGAATAATAATAACAGCAATGGGGCAGAGAGTAGTGCTGTATACAAGAATAACAAAGTCATGTTTTGCAAGAATGAATGTTGAAAACTATCTTTGCATGTATTTTGAAAAATAAAAAGCTATTATTATTAAAAAAAAAAAAAAACAGGATTTCAAAGTCAGAAATGCAACTCCTGGAGACTGAAAGTAAACACTTGCTATGTTCATTTTTTTTTCTTCTGTTTTTCGTGTTTTTTCTCTTTTGTTCTGATTTTTCTTTCCCAATATGATTTGTAAGAATATGTGTGTATGTGTGTATGTGTGTGTGTATGTATTTAAAGTGAATGTAAATATATAACCAAAAAATGTTGTTTTTACATGTAACTGGGGATATAAAAAAAATTTAAAGAAAAATGCAACTCCTGAGGAACTCATTTTCAAATTGTAAAATTTTTTCTATACCAAGACTTGCTCTCTGGAATGCTTTGGCTTCAAAAAATTACCGCGGCTCAAAACCAAAATTCCCGCAACAGTCTTTTCCCTCCTTTTACAACTTCCCTGAGCAGTCCCTAAAAAACTGAAACAGAGCAAAATTCTCCATATCTTCAAAAACTGGCTTTTATGCAATTGGCAAGAAAACATAAATAGAGAAGACTCAAAGATTACACTCATTGTTTGGCATTTAAAGTACTTCAAATTCTGGCTCCAGTTTATCTTTTCATGCTGATGACCTATTACTCCTCCCCACATACCCTGTGTATTGTGGCCAAAATGACTTGTGGTCTTTCCCCACCTTCCCCACCACTGCCTCCTCAATCTGAGGGCTCTCACTCCCACTGTCAGCTTTTGGAATATACAGTTTCCTTCAGAGTTTTAGCTCCAATACCACTTTCTTCAAGAGAAGGGGGATTTCTCTATTTTATTTGTTGTTCAATCATGCGTTTTTGTGAGCTCAAATAATAGATTTAGGACTGGAAAAAAAAAATCTTAGTCCATTGGTTCTCCTAGTATTTTCCAGGAAGCCTTTCAGGGGGTTCTTAAATGAAAACTATTTTCATAATAATCTTCAAACATTTTAATTTCTAATATGGTAAATAGCAATGAATATAATCTAGCATAAATAGGTTCTTTGAGGGATTTTCAGTTTTTTAGAGTAAAAAGGGATACTGAAAACAAAAATTTAAGAACCATTGATATATTAATAATTTATGTTATTATGTAGCTTTGTCAGATTCTTCATTGACGCCATTAGAAGTTTTCTTAGCAAAGAAGTGGAGTGGTTTGCCATTTTCTTCTCCAACTCATTTCACAGGTGAGAAAACTGAGGCAAACTGAGTTAAGTGACTTGGTCAGGGTCACACAGCTAGGAATAGTCTTTTCAAACCAATTAAAGAAGCTCCATAGAGGATCAAACTTAGGAAGCCTGGTTCATAAGTGCTTTAACCATTGAGTTATGGAGACATCTGTATTCTGTTTAGTCATTTTTCATTCATGTCCAACTCTTTGTGACTCTACTTGGGGTTTTATTGCCAAACATACTAGAGTGATTTGCCATTTCCTTCTCCACTTCATTCTTCAGATGAAGAAACAGAGGCAAATAGATGAAGAAAGAGTTAATTGAGTTATACAGTGTCAAACAGCTAGCTGAGGCCAGATTTGAATTTACAAATATGAGTCTTCCCAACTTTAGTCCCGGCATGTCCACCCATGTTATCCAGCTGTCCTGGAGTCACTGATAGGTAATATTTATAATATGGCACTAAGTAACACTAATGTGTGCCATATTATCTTACTTCGAACCTTATAACAACCCTGGGAGATAGGTGCTATTATTATTATTCCCACTTTACAGATGAGGAAATTGAGGTCCAAATGACTTGCCCAAATTCATAGGTAGGATTTGCATTCAGGTCTTCATAATTCCAAGCTCAGTGCTCTATTCACTGTACCACCTAGCTGACTCTTAATTCAAACTACTTATTTCACAAATAAGGAAACCAAAACTGTAAGAGATTGTTATTTGTCCAAAGTCTCACAAGAAGTAAATAATAAAGGCAGAATTTGAACCCCAATCCTCCAGTTGCAAAGTCAGTGTTCTTTCCATTGAACCATTCTGTATTCCTTCTTGGTTTTCAATAATAAAGGTTTTTCTGTACTACACTATTTAAAGAAATAATACTTCTTAAAATTTCCTTTATTTGTATCTCATCCTTCTTATAAAAACCACATGAGAAATGTCTAAGAGAGAAAGGATTGAGCATTTCAGTTTTATGAATAGCTGAAGATTTGGTAATTGGTTAGGAGTTCAGGATTCACCTTTATGGCTTTCAGTATGCTGCTTTCTGCCTGATATTTCATGGGAATGTTTATATGGGAATAACAAGACTTTTAAAAAAAATAACGGTGTATATTTGGTGTCTATATACACTGGAGACCATATCAAGATTCTGGCTTCCAGATTTCCATACTTTGAGCAACTTTTGTTTAGATGGATAGATAAATAGGTAGAGATATACACATATACAAGTTAGGGAGGAATGTAGTTTTTAACCATGACACAGAATCTAAACTTACTGAAAAATTCCAACTCTTTGCAACTCTTTCGCAAATACGTGTAACTCATTCTTTTCCCTAAAGACTTAGAGTTGCTGAGATATTGCAAGAAATGTTCCTGTTTATTCAAACCAATAAAGTGTGGAGGAAAGCTGTTAGAAACATATTGGGTAATAATGATCTTCCTAAGCATATTTTCTAATGTGGCTAAGAATTTTCCATAAATTTAGAGGCTTACTTGCTGTTTGAGAATGTTGCCAAATTTATCTCACAGCCTGTCTCTTTGAAAAAGAAATTGACTTTCAAAAAGAAGGAAGTGTTCATTTGGGAAGTTTTAATTTCCTTTTATTGTGCAAACTTAGTAAAAATAGATATGTGATAGATCCAGATTGTACTCATTCAAAGTAATTTCCATGATTGTGTTTAACCTATCTATTAAAAAAAATTTTTTTTTTGAGAAGGATGTGTGGAGTTTTAAAAATCTAGGGTATTTATATCCAATATTTATTTGGCTCTTGACTTCTGTTATATGAACACTTTTAGTATATCATTACTTTTCATTCATTGTATGTAAATTTCAAATATGTTGTATTTAATGTGAAGCATGTACTTGATTGCTTAAGGTATTAAATTAAAGACTTTGACCCATATCTAGTAAAGTCATTTAAAAAATCCCCAGTTGCATACCAATCAAATTGCTAAAACATTATTTTTATAGAACTAGAAAAAAATAATAACAGCATTCATCCAGAAGAACAAAAAATCAAGAATATCAAGGGAATTAATGAAAAAAATTATCAAGGATGGTGGCTTAGCAGTACTAAATCTAAAACTATATTATAAAGCAGCAGTCATCAAACCCAAAGAAGAAATAGAGAACGTTATGAAGGGTAAAATGGACAACTTTGATTACATTAAATTAAATGTATCCATATTATTTTATGTTTTACATTTTTTATATTAAATTAAATTAAATGCACAAACAAAACCAATAGAAACAAGATTAAAAGGGAAGTACAAAGCTGGAGAAAATCTTTATAGCCAGTATTTTTGATAATGGTCTCATTTCTAAAATATATTAAGAACTATAGAAAATTTATAAGAATGCAAGCCATTTCCCAATTGATAAATGGTCAAAAGATTTGAACAATTTTCAGATGTCAGAATTAAAGCCATCTATAGTTATATGAAAAAATGCTCAAAATCACTATTGATTAGAGAAATGCAAATTAAAACAACTCTGAAATACTACTTCACACTTTTAAGATTGGCCAAAATGACAGGAAAAGATAATTTTAAATGTTGGACGGGGATGTGGGAAAACTGGTATACTAATGCATTGTTGGTGGATTTGTGAAATGAAATAACCATTCTGGAGAGCAACTTGGAATTATGTCCAAAGGACTATAAAACTCTGCATACCCTTTGACCTAGTAGTGCCACTATTAGGTCTGTATCCCAAGGAAATTACAAAGGAGTAAAAAGGACTCATATGTACAAAAATGTTTGTAGCAGCTCTTTTTGTGGTAGCAAAGAATTAAAAAATGAATAAATGCCCATTTGTTGGGGAATGGCTGAACAAGCTGTGATGTATGAAGGTAAAGGAATATTATTGTTCTATTTAAAAAAATGATAAGCTGATTTTAGAAAGCTTTACATGAACTGATGCAAAACGAACCAGGCATAACCAGGAATTCATTGTACATAATAATAGCAAGAATGTGCAATGTTCAGCTATGAAAGACTTAGTTCTTCTCAGGGGTTCAGTAATTCAAAGCAATCCCAAGAGACTTTGGACAGAAAATGCCATCTGCACCCAGAAAAAGAACAAAGGAGACTGAATGTAAATCAACACATGCTATGTTCGCTTCTTTTTTTTTTTTTTTTTTTTTCCTCTCTCCCATGGTTTTTCCCTTTTGCTCTTTTCTCTCCTAACATGATTCATGTGTATTAAAAATAAATAAAAAACATTTAAAAATAAAGAATCCCTTTCATTTTTAGCTGTCACTCCCCTAAAAATGTATGAAAATTTATCTTCTAGTTTCTAGTTACCTTTGAAAAGCTAATATGATTGATTGTCCAGTCTAAGCTATTGCATTCAGAGTTAGGTTAGGTGGCATTTTTCCTCTACTTCTCCTTTTATCTGACCATTTTTTTGCTTTTTGTGGATGACGTTTGAAATTTCCTCTTTATTTCTTAGGTAGAAAGGCATAATTTGAGTGAATCAGAAACTAAAAGTTAAGTAAGTTGGCAAACTCAGTACTCTCTGGATTATGTTGTAAAAAAGGTGGGGGATAAAAAAATTTCTAGAACTCAGCATTTCACTTGAAATTCCATAGGAAGATGAATTTTAAAACTGGTTTTGAATGAGGAGAGATTCGACATAGATAACCCACTAGCATTAGTCATGGGTGAGGTGATAGAGACCTACACCAAGCTGCTGGCCGTGTCAGAGAAGAGAAGGTATACATGAAAGATGTTACAAGGGGAGATAAAAACAAGTCAAAGCATGGAAGGGGGGAGGTGACAGTGAGAAGTCAAGGATGACAGCTAGGTTGTGAGCATGGGGGTCTTGGCGTATGGTGGGGCCCTGAACAATAATAGGTGTTTGAGAGGAGTGATAATGAATTTAGTTTTGAACATGTTTATTTTAAGAGTCTCTGCAGACATCCAGTTCAAGAGATTCACTAGGTAGTTAAAGGTGTGAAACTGGAAAAGAAAAGATAAGTTAGGACTGAACAATTAGATCTCCATAAAGATCATTATTGAATTCAGAAAGTAATGAGATGAATCCTGGAGATAATGAGATCATCGAGTGAAATAGAGCAAAAAAAGGACAGAAACTTGGGCAACACCCACAGTTATCAGGCACAACTTGGCTAAAGATCCAGCAAGGGACTTGAAAATGAGTACTGAACTGGATAGGAAGAGAACCAAATAGAGGAGGGTTCTGAAAATTTAGAGAGAAGAAAATATAAGGGAAAAGAGTTATCAGCAGTGTCAAAGGCTGCAGAAGTATCAAGAAGCATGAAGGTTGAAAAAAAAGCTATGAAATTTGGCAATTAAGAAATCATTGATAACTTTGAAAGGAATATTTTCAGTTGAATGATGAATTTGGAAGGTAGACTGCAGAAAGTTAAGAATAAAGTGAGAGGAAAGAAGCAGAGTCACTTAGTAGTAGATTTCATTCCCACAAAAAGAAAAGAGAGAGATCCGATGGATGGATCAAGTGAGCATTTCTCAATGATGGGGGAGACATCCAGGGAAAGATTGAAAATTAAGGGGAGAGTAAAGCCAGGTTGCCTTCTACTTGGTATTGCCTTGGTATTTGAGTTTTTACTTTTTTAAAACAAGGGTAGGGCCAATATTTTAATTTCTTAGCTTACTCTGACTCAGAGACAGCTCATTGGAAAACGCTGCCAGTCATTTAATTGCTCATCATGTCTTTACGGTCCTCAAATGTATTTTGTTTTTTTCTTCCCCATGCATGTGTTTTTATTTTAGCCAAGAACCTTTCTCCTTTATGTCTGGTGCCCTGGCTCAGAGCAATGTAAATGCTCAGTAAACATATAGTAATAATGATTCAGACAGATGTTTTTGACATAAGTTTTCATAAGTTTTTTTTTAATCAACCCAGTTTAAAGAAAGAGTATTTTCCCAAATTAAAATTGATTAAAGCTGTTAGCATTTTCTTGGAGACCTCTGTTATGGGAAGGTATTTTGGATTTAGAGTTTGGTTTTTCACATTCTTACCAAATTTTAGTTCTACTAAACTTAATTTAGTTCTTTACAAATATAGCCTCTGTCCTGCTTACAGATACTATTTCATGGAAGATACAACAGCATGGAAGGATAATTAAATTGGAAGTTGGTCTTTGGTATCCTAATCAAATTGTACTGCAGTCTCAAAGCTCCTCCTCTAGTATCTCCTTCAAGTACAATAGCTAGAGCCATTTTATTTTTCACCTTTAGAGGAAGTAACAAGTTGAGTAGAAACACAATTTGGAAAGTCATTTGGGGCCTTTTCCTGTGTGATAAGAATTAAATGGTGTTAAGTTGTTGAGCAGCTGTAGTGTTATAACACCATCTAGATGCCCCTGCCACCATCTAAGTACGTGACCTTAGGCAAGATATTTTATCTTTAGAGCCTAAGTTTACTTATCTATAAAATGAACATCTTAGACTTTTCCACTTGCAAAACTTTGTTTTTTTTTTTTTTTTGGAGGTTTGACAATTAAAAGATTAGTTTTTCAATGAAATAGTCTAGCCTAAGGCAATGATCCACTTTGGAAATGACAGATAGAATCTGAAATTACTTTTTTTTTTTTTTTTTTTTTTTTACTAAAGGGACTCATGTCAAGTAGGAGCAAGGAAGTAGAAGGCAGGTAGGAACAAGAAATAGTAAATTTAGAGCAGAGGTTAGCTGGTAGGTTTTATTATAATATTATGATATGATATTTATATTGATATTTATAATATTAATATATGATATTTTATGATATATTGTGACAATAATATATGATATTTTATATCATAAAATAATGGAAGTAAACATTTAGATCTAGAGTGAGAAAGAATCTGAGAAGCCATCTAGTCTAATGACTTAAGATGAGAAAACTGAAGTGCAAGAGATAAAGTGTGTCAAAATATAGAAAGTGTCGAAAGTGGCTCCTGATTGACTTCAAATTCTCAACTTTGAAGATCAAATTTGAAACATGGGTATTTTTAAAAAGACAGTGAGGTTAAGAATCTGTCAAAATTCATCATCAGATTATTCATTCTAAGAAGCTAGGAGTGGAGGTAATATATTTTCTCTATGTTTCATTTGTTGGGATTTCAGAGAACTCCTAGTTCCTACCAGGGCCACTATCCTCTTAGGATAGATACAAACTGTAGGCAAACATTATTATGTAACTGCCACAACACCCTTTGGATTGCAGATAGCTTCTCATCTATTGTGTAACATCGTGTCAGGTAAATGGCAGAATGAATTTCTTACTCCTATCAGATTTGCTAAAATGATTGAATGGGAAAGTGGCAGATGTTAGAAGGAAGAATTGGCATTTTAATTCAGTGTTCTGTCAACTGATGCAGCCATTTTGAAGAGCAATCTGGAATTATGTCCAAAGAGTTGTTGAATTGCCTATACCCTTTGACCCAGCAATACTAGTACTAGGTCTGTTTCTAAAGTTGATTAGGGAAAAAGAAGAACCTATATTTTCTAAAATGATTATAGCAACTCTCTTTGTGGTGGCAAAGAACTGAAAATTGTAGAAATGCATATTAATTGGGGAATGGCTGAACAAGTTATGCTACATGATTGTCATGAAATACTACTGAGCTTTAAGAAATAATGAGCTTGATGGTCTTAGAAGAACATGGGTAGACTTGTATGAAATAATGAAGGCTGAAATGAGCAGAACCAAAAGAACATCATATACAATAACATCAGTATTGTTTTACTTAAATACTCCCCATAGGAATGTCTCAGGCATTGTGCCTACTTTGTTCACAGTCACTGGTTTTCCAGTCATTCTGACTTAATTAAAAAAAGACATCATTGGGCTCCTGACGGTTAGTGGTAGTGGTGGTAGTGGCCCCCAACGTTGAGCAACAAAGTAATTTTGACTATTATAAATAACCAAATTAACTATAAAGGAACTATGAAGGAAGATGCTTTCTGCATTCTTAGAAAGAATTGATAAATAGAAACATATATAGAATAATTTTACATATATATATTTAATGGTAGCTATGGTGGGGGGAGAAAAAAAGGTTACATGGTAGTTTTATTATATTTAAAAGGAATAGCAAGTTTAATTTGTAGTTTGGTATGCATTTTTATTCTGTTATGAAATTCTTATTTTATTTCGTAAATTAAAACATAAAATAAATTATTATTACAGAGGCCTTCAAATGGTCTAAGCACAATCCCTTCCAAAATAGTTTGCAAAGAACAGAAGTCAACAATTTTAGTCATAGTAAATTATGTGCTAAAAACCTCTGTCTTCTTAATTTAATTTGAAATAGCAAAGTTAGTTTTGTTTCCCCCAGGGTTCATAAGGAGCTTAAATATAGTTTGAGCCAGTACTAATAATCACTCTTTTGTTCAGAGCCTTATTATCTATCCAGATGTTTTTGCACTTTTCCATCCTTTGTTTTTCACTAGGAAAACTACCTTACTAACTGCTCTATGGTCTCCTCCCTCTGACTGAAGTTTCTGTTCCACTCCTTCTTCAATGTATTTTCTGCCTTTATTCACAAAATATCCTAATCACCAGACAGCTGCCTTTGAATTATTATGATAATGGCAGTACCTTGCCTATCTGTTCTACCATCTGTACAAACATAACATCATTTCTCTAGAGCTGAAATGACCCTAAAATGTCACCTAGTCCAATTCTCTCATTTTATAAATCAGGTCACTGAGACACAGGAAAGTCATATGTCAGCTCTGCTGTGATTCTAAAGCCAATGTGCATCATCTTGGTTTTCCAATATAATAACAAATGACACATAAGCACAACATAGCTTTCATTGGTTTCCTTTTTTTTTAATTTAAAAAAATTATGAAGTTTGGAAATCATGAACTATCTGGTACTGAGTGACGTGAGCAGAACGAGAAGAACATTGTAACAGCAAGATTATGTGATGATCAACTGTGATGGACTTGGCTCTTTTCAACAATGAGGTGATTTGAGGCCATTCCAATAGATCGATTTAGCATGGAAAATGTCATCTAATCCAGAGAGAGAACTATGGAGACTGAATGTGGTTCGAAGAATATTATTTTCACTTTTTTTGGTTCATTTTTTTCTTTCTCATGGTTTTTCCTTTTAGGTATGATTTTTCTTATACAATATGACAAAGATGGAAATATGATTAAAAGAATTGCACATATTTAACCTATATCAGATTACTAATTGTCTTTAGGAGGGGGGATGTAAAGAAGGGAGGGAGAAAATTTTGGAACACAAAGTCTTATGAAAATGAATGATGAAAATTATCTTTACATGTTTTTGAAAAAATAAAATACTTTTGAGGAAAAAAATAAAAATGCTCCTCCCATCAAATTTTTTTCTGGTTGTTGTTGGTTGATTAACGTCTCAAGCACTATCACATATTGCGTAGTTTTAAACAAAATTTAAATTGTTTCAGTTTATCACAGATTAAATTTTGCATCACCACCTCTGGTCCTCATCACCCCTTGAAGGCCTTTTCTGGGGGTATTGTCTTTCATTCACAACATTTATTTTAAAGTCATCATTCATTATTTTGTCCTAAGTTCTAGTGCAAAAATATACATCCCATGTATTCAAGTTCCTACTCTTCAGAGTTAGAATTATGGAAAATTTGGATATATCCAATATTAAAGGAAGGGAAAAGAATAAGCATTTCTATAATATCTGCCATGTGTCAGTCACTGTACCTATATTTTTATAAACATTATCTTATTTGATCTCTTTGAGGTAGGTGTTATAACCTCATTTTATAGTTGAAAAATTGAAACAATCAGACTTTTCAAGTTTAAAAGAGGAAATTGCTTATTGAAAGGAACTTTCCTTGAAATATAAACAAAGTTTTCGGGAGGCACAGGAAGAGCTGGTTGAATTCCAAGAAGGAAGCAGAGAATTAGAAGCAGAATTGGAGGCTCAGCTAGTCCAGGCTGAACAAAGAGATAGAGACTTACAAGCTGATAACCAAAGACTAAAATATGAAGTAGAAGCATTAAAGGAGAAACTAGAACATCAGTATGCACAGAGTTATAAACAGGTCTCTGTTTTGGAAGATCATTTAGTACTTAGTACAGAGCTAATAAGAATCTGAGATCTGATTTGAACTTGGGGTCTTCCCAAAATCCAGGTTCATTGCATATGAATTCTAGTAGTGTGACTACTGTCACACTAGTGGGAAATTCATTAATGGAAGTTAATTGGAACCTTGCTGAGCAGCAAGTAGTCTTGAGTCACTGAGGTTTTTCAAACTTCTTATAGGATCCCCTTTTTAGAGCTAGAAGCGGGTCATCTGGTTACTTCCCTCTTCCATTCCCCCAATCTAAAGATAAAGAAATTGAAGGTCAGAAGTGACTTACAGTAAATGACAAAGCTAGGCTTATAGTCTATATCTTCAGAATCAGTGCTTATTTTTTATTTTTGATACTATATCATATTGTCTCATGTCTATCCTCCTCTTTTTTTATTTTAAAAATTTTGCTTAATAAATATTTTGAAAACATTACTATGGTCTTGGAGCTTTTTAGTCAACCAATATCAATCCAGAAAGAATGACATAAGGAAAAAAAGTAACAGAAGTATACATGTGTGTGCTCCATACCTACCCTGGAAAAACAAAGTATGTCAGTGTTTAGGGCAGTTCTTCAGGGAATAGAATAGGCAGTTAAGAGAAATTGGTTTTTTGTTTTTTTTTTAGTGACTCAAAAATGGTATGTGTTGGGGGATAGCTAGAACTAGGCAAAGTGGATAAAGCAACTGCCCTAGACTCAGGCCTTAAATAGTTAACACTTGCTAGCTGTGTGATCCTAGGCAAGTCACTTAACCCCAGATGCCTCTCAAAAAAAATCCCATCAAAAAAATCCAAATGAGAAAAAAATGGTACTGATCCTTTCAGCAAATGGTAGAGAGATTTTGTTAATACTGATCGTTTTCCCAGAACTTAAAAAATATATGCATATATATATATATATATATATATATATATATATATATATATATATAATACGTATGGTAAACAAAGTAGCATAGTTTTTGTTTTTTGGATTTCAGAGAGTTGTATTATTAAATGGAGGACTGAAAGAGCTTCTCCCTTTCCTTTCCTCTAGGCAGAAGTGTATCATATATATTCCCAGACCAAGTTTGTTGACTATTCTTAAAAAGTGATAGAACAGAATGTATTCTTAAAGGGAAAGTGATGGCAAACCACTGCATAGATCGTCATATCATTTGAAAGGAGGTTGAAAAACCTTCGACTTCATTCCCTTTCCTCCAAGCAGAAGTGTACCGTGTACCTTATGTGTTCCAAGCTGAGTTTGTTGACAACTCTTTTTTAAAAGGTGGTAAAACAGAATGTCTGTTCTTTTCTTTAGAGAAAAAAATGATGGCAAACTACTGATTATCAGTTAAAATAACTTCTTGGGAAAACACAGTTTAAAAGAAAAGGGTCAAACTCAACAATAAGTATTTACTAAATACCAAATAATATCTAATTTTTGTGCTAAATGCTATGAATAATATGGAAAATAAAATGATACTGTGCCTAGCCTGAAATAGCTTACTATCTTGGTGATAGAAAAGATAGATTTAAAATCTGTAATAGAAATTCCTCTGTTTGCTTAGGAGGTCAGTAAATAGGAGGGTAAGAGATTGGAAGAAGGGAGGCTAGGGGGGAATAGGAGATTAGAAGATATCATAAACAAAGCAGCATTTGGACTTGGAATGGAAAACTCCAATCACATCCAAAGAGAGAATTGTGGAGATTGAATGTGGATTGAAGCATAGTATATTCAACTTTTTGTTTGTTTTCTTAATTTTTTTCCTTTTGGTCTGATTTTTCTTATACAACAAGACAATTATAGAAATATGGTTAAAAGTATTGTACTTATTTAACCTGAGAAGATAAAGAAAATTTTACAACACCAAGTTTTACAAAAATGAATATTGAAAATTATTTTTACATGTATTTGGAAAAATAAAATACATTTTTAACTGAGACACTAATACATTATTGGTGGAATTGTGAACTGCTCTAGCCAAAGGGCTATCAAACTGTGCATATTCTTTGATTGATTCAACAGTGTCTCTAGAAATCATAAAAAAAGGGAAAAGGACCCAAATGTGCAAAAGTGTTTGTAGCAGCCCTTTTTATGGTGGCAAGGAATTGGAAACTGAGTAGATACCTATCACTTGGAGAGTGCCTGAATAAGTTATGGCATATAAATGTTATAGTATATTATTATTCTATAAGAAACAATCAGCAGGATGATCTCAGAGAGTTCTGGAGCAACTTATATGAATTTATGCTGAATAAAGTGAATAGAACCAGGAAAACATTGTACATAATAACACCAAGATTATATGATGATCAATTCTGATGGACATGGCTCTTTTCAACAGTAAGACGATACAGCCAGTTCCAGTAATCTCATGATGGAGAGAATCATCTGCATCCAAAAGACTGTGGGAACTGAATGTGGATTGTAACATAGTATTTTCACCTTTTTGTTGTAGTTTATTTGCATTTTGTTTTCTTTCTCATCTTTTTTTCCTTTGTGATCTGATTTTTCTTGTGCAGCATGATAATTGTGGAAATATATATATAGAAGAATTGCACATGTTTAGCATATATTGGATTACTTGCCGTTTAGAGGAGGGGAAGGAGGGAAGGAGAGAGAACAATTTGGAATACAAGGTTTTGCAAGGGTGAATGTTGAAAATGATCTGTGCATATATTTTGAAAACAAAAAGCTTTAATCAAAAAAAAAGAAAAAATAAAATACATTTTAAAAAAAACATTTGAAAAATATTTCTACATATTGAGTTATGGAGACAGTTTATTCCAGTCCTGGGGAAATCTCTGCCCATCTTTTATTAATATAAAATATTTTATTTTTCCCATATTATATTTTTAAACATTTTTTTTTTAGCATTTGAGTTTTGTTTATTTGCTGTTTTGAGTTCTAACTCAAAACACTTTCCTTCCTCACTTCCCCCCTCCCAGAAATAGTGAGCAATCAGATACAGGTTATATGGCCTTTCCATTTATTCTACCCCTCTCAATGTCTATAGTAAATTGCTTTGGAAGATAAACTTTGTGTTTAACAATCATTCCCAACTGTGGTAATTTAAAATTTCTCTCTCTATATATTTTTTCTCTTGAGGATTAACTTTCTTTTCCTCTACTGTCTCCATTATAGAGACGCAGAAATCTGTCTCTGACACTCTGATGTTCAACATTTCTATTAACAATATAGATAAAAGGGTGTCTGTGGTATCTAAATAAATTTGTAGACAAGAGTTGGGAGGGATAGCTAAAACACTAATTAAGTACAATATGGATCCAAAAAGATCTCTACAAGGTAGAGCAAACTAATAGATTGAAATGTGACTTGGCAATTCAGTTAACTTCTTCAGCCCTCTTCATTGATACAATGAGGGAATTTGGTTTACATGTCCTCTGAGGTCCCTTTAAGATCTACATCTACGTCTATATCTTATGATCCATAGTCCTTGCAAACAAATAATGTTCCCTCTGGATAAACTGCATATGAATTCCTCATTTTTATTCATATTTCATCCCCAATATTAATCTAGCTTAGTAACACAGGGTGTATGATAATAGAAGACTAATAGAAGATTAGTCTTTTTAAAAACTATTTTGAGGTCAAATATTGTCCTCAGTCTTAAATGAATGATAAACCCTATGGATTCCTTCTCCTTCCTTTTTTTCCTAAAAATTTTTTTGTTTAGTATTTTATTTCTCCCCAATTACATATAAAACAATTTTTTTTACATTTATTTTTAAAACTTTGAGTTCCAAATTTTTTCACTCCTTCCCTCATTGAGAAGGCAAGCAATTTTATATAGATTATACATGTGTAGTCATGCAAAACATATTTTCATATTAGTCATGTTGTTAAAGAAAACATAGACCAGAAAAAAAATCCTCAAGAAAGATAAAGGAAAAAAAAAGTATGCTTCTATCTGTATTCAGATACCATCAGTTCTTTATCTGGGAATGGATAGCATTATTCATCATAGTCCTTCAGAATTGTCTTGGATCATTGTATTGTTGAGAAGAGATTTTCTATCAGATTGTCTATTTATCTGACAATCAGCTACAGCTGATTGTCTAATTGTTATACATGTCACTTTGCATCAGCTTCTCTAAGTCCAGGTTTTCTGACAGCATCCTTCTCATAATTTCATAATATTCTATCATAATCACATACCACAGTTTGTTCAGCCATTTCCCCAATTAATGGGTACCACTCAATTCCAGTTCTTCACTACCAGAAAAGAACTACTATAAATATATTTGTATATATTGGTTCTTTTCATTTAAAACATTTTTAAAAATCTTTTTTGGGATACAGACCAAGTAGTGGCATTGCTAGGTCCAGGGATAATCAGAGTTTTGTAAAACTCTGAATGGTTGAATCAGGCCAAAACTCTATCAACAGTTCATTAATATCCCATTTTTTCCCACATCCTCTAGAATACTTGTCAGTTTTCTTTCTGTCCTACTAGCCAATCTAATGAAATAGTACCTCCAAATAGTTTTAATCTGCATTTCTTTGATCAATAGTGATTTATAGCATTTTTTTTTCCATATGGCTATAATTAGTTTTGATTACTTCATCTGTAAACTTCATGTATTTTGATCATTTGTCAATTTGACTATCTCCTCCCCAAGTCTGTCCTCTTTTCTATCATTTCCCTCTACCTAATTTCTCCTTCCCACCCCCGACCAATTCTATTATCCCCTTCTCCTCTTCCTTTCCTGTACAGTAAAATATATTTCTATATCCAGTTGAATGTGTATGTTATTCCCTCTTTGAGTCAATTCCAATGTAAGGCTCACTCATTCCTTCTTACCTCCCTCATCTTTCCTTTTTTTTGCCTCTTTTATGTGAGATCATTTGTCTACCTTTCCCTTTCTTCCAGTGCATTTTTCTTTCCTCCCTTAATTTTGTTTTATTTTTTTAGATATCATCCCTTCATATTCAACTCACATCTGGGTCCTCTGTTCATAGATATACATACAAACATAAGTACATACATACATACACATATTCCTTCTAATTTCCAGAAATACCTTTTACCTACTGTAGTAAAAATGTTTATATTTGAGTCCTTTAATTGAATTACAATAAAGATTTTAACTGGACACAGTTTCAGAATGTGATTCACATTTCCTCTTTAAGCTATTTTTACTAAGTTCATCTTTTGCATCTGGATATGTAATCATTTGTTCATCAATCACTATTTCATGTACTGAGTACTCTTTAGTCTTACTCTATTCAAATATAACCTTTTTAGATGAAAATTTTATTTTGAAATATTTCAGTAAATTGGTGTTGTTAACATAAATTCTTGACCATTTGACATATTCCAGCCCTTAGAGTTTTTAACAAAAGAGTTAATGCTTTCACTGAACTCTTAAAAGCACTTCAACTGTGGGAAATATTGACAGTGTTTATTTGATTTCCAGGAATGTAAACATTTTTTAAAAATTAGTTCCCATATATGATATTAGGGAATTGCTTCTAAGGAAATAACTTCTGGCCTCCCCCAAAAGTATGTTTGAAGGAAGCATTTCCTTTGTTCTCAGTAATAGGTTTAGTCTTAAACTGGAATTCAGACCCACATATTTGTGGTCTTAAAGATTTAATGCACTCTTCCTGATAATATTACCCTTGTGTTCACTAAATTGTGTCCTTCAAATAGAATATATAGAATAGAATATTCTATAATAATAGAATAGTAGAGAATTAATTCTTTGAGAATAGACACAGTTTTGTTTTTTCATATCTCTAGTACTTAGCATTGGGACTTTTGCATATAGTCATTGCTTAATATGTACTGAATTATAAGCAACTTCATGCCGAGCATGTGTTTTCCACAGTCAATCTTACTGTTCATGGAATCCTAGATGTAGGAACAAATTCAGAGATCATTTGGTCATTGTTGTAGAGGCTTATTCTGAGATGGGTGCACATAGAATCATTAGTTAAGAGTTTGGGGTTTAAGGACACATACCACAGTACTAATTAGAAGTACCTATAGATAATTAAAGTAATATTAGAGATAAGTTATTCTTGTAGACTGTCTAGAAAAACAAATTACTATGGGTAACATTTTTTTATTGGAAGATGCTTTCTGAGTTCCATAAAAGTAACCTTAAAATTAATTTGGGGATTTAAGTATTAGAAAAACAATTCTTTTGATTAAAAAAATTCAAATTATAGATGAATTTTAAATTCTACTTTGTATTTAATATGTTATTTAATATATTATGCAGTACTTAAGTAGAGTTACTGTTTGCTATGAATGGAGGAAATCACCTCTACTGATGAATTATGATTCTACAAATAAATAAAATTAAAATCAGGCAAATCCTTCTGTGTTGATATTTTATTTATGACGTACTTTTAGAATTATACTGCATTGAAGCTGGGAGTAAACATCTAATCCAATTCTAAGAAGTCTAAGTGAGGTAGCCAGGGTCACATAGTCTATGGCACAACTAGGTTCTTATATCACTAGTCAATTGCTTTTTGAATGGAGCAAAAAAGGGGGAAGTTCCAAGTATAAATATTTGGTTTTTTTAAACTAGAAATAATAATTAAGTGATTTAGATACTCTGGGCTCTGACTAACATTAACTGTTATTTTCTACTTATGTGATCTTGAGGAAGTTTCTTAATGTCTCCAGTCAGTGAAATGAAAGAGTTGAGTGAGATGACCTCTCTTGACCTTGAAAGCTCTTAAATCTGTGATCCTCTGAAATTTTTGGATGCCTAAGGAAGGCAAGGGTTGTTCAACTTCTTGGAAGTTAATATTATCCATTATTTCCTCTTAGTATCCTTCCAGCCATCCCGTTTGTCCTCCTCCACCAATCTCCCCTATTCTGAGAATAGTAATCTTAGTAATACTAAATTTCCTGGAAAGCATATATCAATTATTTGTTCAATGATTTCAATCATGACACCCTTTGAATATTGGAGAATTCTCAATCTTTTACCTCCTAACCCCTCACTCCCACTGCCTTAGCCATATTGTCATTCCTGATTAAAATGTAAACACTTTGAGGGCTTTGGTTTTGGCTAGCACATAGCAATCACTCTATAATTTTTTCATTAGAATCTCATGCTATATACTTGTAAAGTGTTTCTCAACACTGCTTAAGTACAGAACAATTTGGGTAGGGGTAGATCGCTGTCATTCTGAGAATTAGAATGGTCTGTACAAAGTTAAGTGAAAGCCAGGACAAGAAGATGACAGATATGATTCATGCTGAGTACCAGCCCTTCCAGAACAGAGTCATAGGCCCAAGGGTATTCAGTTCAGAAGGCTGCTTCTCTGGTCCTGACTAGATTACATCTCAGGATAGGCAACTACTGAAGACAGAGTTCAGTATGGGAAGAAAGGGAATGAAAGCAAGGTATTCTTATACCCATTATCCCTTCAGTATCTTTTCCTTCTTGACTGGTAGATATCACCCAATTACTTGAAGATAAATTATTTTCCTTGTTGAAGGTTAAAATGTGTTTCTAATCTTGGGGAAGAGCCAGGTGTAAAAGGCAGTGGAGTATAAAAAAATTCTCTATTAATGGAAGAGCTCTCTCTTACCAACTGAGACGTCCTCATAAGGGCATAAATACCATGGGATGAAGGGATCACAAATCTGTTTATTATGCAGATGACAAGTGATAAAGGGGCCTTTATGAAATTTTTGCATGATGATCCAGGATTTAAACTTAGCCACAAGTTAACTTTAGTTCCAAGTACTATGAAGTCCCAGAATATTAGCGCTACTTGAACATAGTTGAGAATTAAGAAAATATCCACAAATGAATATAAATAGCTTTTTAATTTCCCTACTGTTTCAAATTATTTGTGCTGCTCTTCCATTCTGTAATTAGTGTGAGTGATCAGAAATTGACTACAAATTGAGTAAAAGCATTTAAGCAATGGGGTTGCTGAGGAAATTCAGGGCATTTTTTATTTTTTTTTAATTCCACGACGATGATTATTAACTTAATCTTTGTAACACAAGGTTTTGCAAAAGTGAATGTTGAATGTTGAAAAGTATCTTTTCATGTATTTGGAAAATAAAATGCTATTTTAAAAAAAAACAAAAAACAACAAAAGATGTTCTTCCTTTCTTTAGGACTTTGGCATTAGCTGCCTCTTTAGATTATGGGCCAAAAAAACCCTACAGAATTTACTTAGTCTAAGGAAGGTACAGAAAGGACACACAAGCTAAGGCATGTTGATTGCTATAGTAAATGATTGTTTTGATTTCGGTTTCTTTTAGGCCATGAAATTTTAGGTAGCTTTCAGAGGTGATGACTTGGCAAGCATCAATAAAGGGAGTTGTTTTGGTTATTGAACACGGCAGAAAAGAATGTAAAGATGTTGACACTTGTGAAAAATATAGTTGACTTACTTGTGAAAAATAAAGCAGAGATGAGAAGAGATGGTGAGTGTGGCACTCAGAAAATGAAGAGTTTTTTTATCCAATCGTAGAAGAAAAGTGGTTTCTGAAGGTATATTACTAGAGGAACTGCCACAGAGGTCAACAATAAGTCAGTAGGCATTTATCAAGACCTTACTATATACCAGGCATTCTGCAAAACCTTGAAGTACAAAGAAAAGTAAAAAGTTTCTGATCTCTAGCAGATCACTATCTTAATGGAAGAGATAACATGCAGAGAACTAAGAAAGAACAAGATAAATGTAAATTGGAAGTATTAGCATGAAGGGGTGGAGATAGAGGGAAGGGAGTACCAGGAAAGGCTTCTTTCAAAAAGTGAGATTTAAGTAGTTTTGAAAGAAGTCAAGAGGGGAAGAAGAGGAAGAAGAGCATGGGGGGACTCCAGAGGCAGAGTAGAAAAGTAGAGTGTCCTATATGTGAGGAAGAGCAAGGTCATTGCTGGGTGGAAAAGTACATTCAGGCATTTCAGTCATGTATGACTCATGGTAATCCCCTTTGCAGTTTTCTTGACAAAGATATGAGGAGTGATTTGCCATTTCCTTCTCCACTTCATTTTATTGAAACAAACAGGGTTTAGTCATTTGCCCAGGGTCTAAAGCCAGATTTGAATTCAGGAAGATGACTAGAATGACCAACCAACAGGCTAATATAGTCCAGGTATGAGATGAAGAGGGTCTACAGTAAGATGATGGCTTTGTCAAAGGAAAAAACACAGATACATACAGGAAGTGTTGCAAAGACAGAAATGACAGCATTTGGCAACAAATTGGATACAGGGAAGTGAGAGACCGTGAGGAGTCAAGGATGGCACCTCACTTGTGAGCCTGGGTGATTAGGAAGATAGTGATAGCTTTGACAGCAATAGGCAAGTTTGGAAGAGATGCTAGAGAGAAATAGCATATATTTTGGATTTCTGTTGTGCCACAGTTCTCTTTTATTATCCTGACTCAGTTTCCCTAAATTGTCCTTTAGGTTTCCCTAATTGTACTATCTCAGTTTATAATTGTCCTGCTCAATCCTGCAAAACCACCCCTCCCTCTTAATCAGAATATTTGATAAGGATAAAAGATCTTATATTTTAGAATATCAGAATGCCTCTCCCCATCCCAAGCTATCAGAATATCAGATACCTCTGGTATCAAATTATCAAGATGCCTCTCCCCATCTCCAGGATACCTCCCCCCATTATGTTGTCCCCATTGGTGGCTCACCCCACCCTGTCAGAGTCTCCTTTCCACTCTCAGTGCCCTGACTCCACCCCCACCTCAGTATGTGAGCCACGTGTATCTGTGTCATTGAGAACTGATTGCTGGATTCTTGGAGACAATAGTCTCATTCAGCCCTGGGACCAGACCGTGGATCCATTGGATCCCAGTAAATCTCTCCCTTTAAAATAAAATATTAAAATTTTCTCTACCTTGCCTCAGTTTCTCTAGCATTACATTCAAGCGAGAGACTGATATGATGAGCACATGGCTCTTCCATGTGCTAGCGGGTTCAAAGGATGCTTGGCAGTCTTCCCACCTCTCTCCCGGAAGCACCTTCACAGACTTATGTTTAATGTTATGTCCTCCACATTTATAGAGAATCAATAACAAGAATTGTCCATTTGAGTAATATTTCCGTGCCTTTTAAAAAGCTGTAGTTGGAGATATTATCAGCAGCATTATCCCAGAGTACTTTATGCAAGGACTCATGTGATTAAATCCCCACTATGTTTCATTTCCAGGAAAAAAATGTATGCTTATGAATGTGAATACTCTTATCAGACAATGAATACTATGTAACCAATTCATTTCCCTTTTTACTTTAGCAGCCAAGAAACTTGGAACCAAATTTAGTGCCCAACAGTAGTAATTAATTCATTTCAAGTGATTTTTAACAGGAAACATTCCCCCGTGGTCTTTGTTTGCTTGTTTTTATCCTTTAATTGTTCTGTTTTGACTATTTTAAAGTTGATAGGGCAAGTAGATTGTAAACAAAAGCAGTAATAATCAAAAGATCAGAATCTTAAATATGACTGACTAATGGAAACAATGCTTTCATGAGTGAAATGGAAAGAGACTTGTTTTAAATGTGGGACAAGTAAGAAATAACATTGAACTATTTAAAGGCTGGAGAGTGACATTTTTAAAGGTATTGGGCTGTAAACATTATAGAAAAAGAATGAAAAGAGGGTGAACAAGTATTAGGGTAAAGGAAAATGAGTTTAGATTGGTTGGTGGGTAGTAAAAGTAGTAGTAGGAGAGCAGTAGCTGCTAACATTTGTAGGACACTTATTATGTGCCAGATACTATGTTAAGCTCTTTATAATTATCTCATTTGATTATCACAAAATCTTTGGAGCTAGATGCTATTATTATCCTTATTTTTACAATTGAGAAAATTGAGTCAAACAGAGCTTAAGTGGCCTTGCCCAGGTCACACAGTAAGTGTCTGAACCTTCTTTTGAACTCTTTTTCCTCACTCCAGTCCCACTATCTAGATGCCTATATAAAATCCATTTATTGTTGGAGATGGTGTTCCATAGCAGTTAGCCATATTAGATATTGGGGGTGGAGAAATTGAATGAATGTGACTGATTTCAGGGGACTGTTTCAAAGGGGAAGGACTTAGTTCAGATTAAGAAAGGATCTAAGAGGGAGAGATTCTGAAGTATAAATGAAATCAGACAACTTAGAAATAATAGATATATATCCATTTAGATAACAATATATAAAATATATTTAATTTGATTTTTTTTGTGTTTGTGGACAACTTTTTCTTGTAAAGAGAAAAAATGGCACTAAAATTTGTGGGTAAAATAAGATTGGCTCCTTTCCCAAGCCTTTAAAACATTATCTTGGAAATGTGTATAAATAGCAGGACAAAGGAAAGAGGTTAACAGATCTCTGGTTCCATCTGCTGGAATAAAGCAAGAAAGATCTCTGAAGAGCATTTTTTTGTGCTTTTAGGAGATTTCTTAAAATATTTATTTATATCCTTTGTCTTTACATCATCTTCATTACCAAGTATATTTCTCCCACCACACACACATACACCCCTACCAAGAAAGTCTCTTCTTATAACAAAAAATAAAAGAGAAAGAGGGGGGTTAATCAGTTTAGCAAAATTAGCCATCAACCAATTTTAATTGTGTATATATATGCATTATTTCACATTTCCCCCTCAGTAGGGAGAAAGGAGTACAATTCTCTCATTACTTCTCTTGACCAAGATCAACCTTGGTCATTATAATTATACAGTCTCCAATTTCCTGTTTTATTTTTGCTATTATTTTTCCTATTTACCTTGTTGTAGTCTCTATGTATTGTTGTCCTGATCCTAATTCTTTTGCTCTTCATCAATTTATATGTCTTCCTGTGTTCTTGCTGTTCATTTGTTTCAGTCATGTCCAATTCTTTTGTTTTGTTTTGTTTGAGGCAATTGGGATTAAGTGACTTCCCAGGGTCACATAGCTAGGAATTGTTAAGTGTCTGAGACTGGATTTGAACTCAGGTTCTCCTGACTCCAGGGTTAGTACTCTATCCTCTGCGCCATCTAATTGCTCCTGTCCAATTCTTTGTGACCCTCTTTGGGATTTTCTTTGCCAAAATACTGGAATGGTTTGCCATTTCCTTTTCCAGCTCATTTTACAGATGAGGAAACTGAAGCAAACAGAATTATGTGACTTGTTCAGGGTCATACAGCTAATAAGTATTTTGAGTTTGGATCTGAACTCAAGTCCTACTAGAGTTTTTTTTTTAAGGAGAACACATACTTCTTTGGACTTTAGATTCTTCTTTCACATGAACTACCCACTTATTAAGGTTTTAGCTAAAGGAATAAATTCAGAAACTTTCCCCGAGAGAGAATTCCCTATCCTGGAGACTGCAACTTGGAATATTGCAGGTCTGCTTTGTTTCTCCCTGAGGTAGATAGACTGACTGTCAACTCTTTATGAATGGCTATGGAACCTAATAGGGCTGTCCCCCAGAGAGCCTGCAGCTTTCCTACACATAGCTTTTTATCTCTAACTTTCTAATATATGCATCCTTACCTCGCTTTTTTTCCCTGCTCATCACTCTGCATTCCCCTTCCAAAAGAGGGAACAAACACGTGTGTGTGTGTGTGTGTGTGTGTGTGTGTGTGTGCGCACACACACATACCTTCAAGTGCAAAATAAACACATTGATTTTTCAGTTCTTTTTTAGTTGGTTTGAATTATAAGTGAGAACCCTAAACCCATTTCCTTGTATCTGAACGTGAAAAGGAAATAGTGATACATGTGGTCTTTTTCCTGCACATAATAATTATATTCTACTCTAGTTATCATTCTCATAAAATGTTAGACCTGGAAGGGGTTCTCCAGATTATGTCATCTGCACTATCCCCTAATTCTGTGTGTAAATTTGAGGCCTAAATAAGTGAATAACTCACAGAAGTAGAATCCAGGTCTTCTTACTCTCAGTTTTAATGTTTCTGCAGAAAAATTCTAGAAAATCCAAATTCTAACCCTGGCTCTGTTACTAATGCTGTCATCTTTCTTCTTTGAGACCCATTTCCTTGTGTATAGAATAAAATGGGATAGCTAGGAGGCACAGTGCCAGCCCTGGTGTCAGGAGGACCTGAATTCAAATTCAATTTTAGATATTTTCTACTTGTGTGACCCTAGATAAACCAATTAACCCTGTTTGCCTCAGTTTCCTTATCTGTGAAATGAGTTGGAGAAGGAAATGGCAAACCACTCCAGTATTTCTGCCAAGGAAACCTCAAAATAGGTCATGAAGAGTCGGATACAATTAAACAACCACACACTATAAAAATACATTTTCTTAGGCACATCCTACTTATCTCAGTTGCTAGAGTAAAGTATTTAAGAATGTAAGTTGTATTCTGAGGTACCATTTTATGCTTGTTAGATTGGCTAAAATTGGCTGAAATAACAGAAAAAGATAATGATAAATGTTGCAGAGGATGTGGAACAACTGGGATACTAATAAATTGTTGGTGGAATTGTGAAATGATCCAGCCATTTTGAAGTGCAATTTGGAACTATGCCCAAAGGGCCATCAAACTGTGCATATCCTTTGATCCAGCATTCCCTCTACTAGTTCTGTATCCCAAAGAGATCATAAAACAGCGGAAAGGGTCCATATGTGCAAAAATGTTTGTAGCAGCCTTTTTGTACTGGCAAAGAACTGGAAATTGAGTGGATGCCCATCAGTTGGGGAATGGTTGAATAAGTTATAGTATATGAATATAATGGAATGTTATTGTTAAGACTTGCATGAACTGATGCTTAGTAAAGTGAACAGAACCAAGAGAACACTGTACACAGTTGCAAGATTATGTGATGATCAACTATGATGGACTTGGCTCTTTTCAACAATAAGTGATTCAAGATTTGTGATGTAAATAGCCATTCGCATCCAGAAAAAGAACTATGGAGACTGAATGTGGATCAAAGTATAGTGTTTTCACCTTTTTTTGATATTGTTTGTTTGCTTGTTATTTTTTTTCTTTTGATCTGATTTTGTACAACAAGACAAATATGGAAATATGTTTAAAAGAATTGCACATATTTAATTTACATCAGATTGCTTGCTATTTTAGGGAGAAGGGAAAGGGAAGGGAGAAAAATTTGGAACACAAAATTTTGCAAAAACGAATGTTGAAAACTATTTTTGCAGTATTTGTAAAATAAAATACTATTAAAATTTTTTAAAGAATGTAAATTGTCGAGAAGGGGCTGATTGCTTTGTAGAGGTATTTTCCTCATGAAATTTTCCTTTACAAATATAAGCACACATCCTTTTTCTGTTCCTGTCTTTTTTAGCCCTAACTTGGTTTGCTTGTGTATTTCTTCATCTCAGTTTATTCAAAAGAATTTACCACATTTCACAACAAAGAAAAGTAGCTGTAAAAATTGCTAAAATGGCATAGAACCAAGGCATATGTCCATTCTTTTCCAATGGAAAATTGAACCATTTCCCCTAAGTACATTAATCAATGATGAAGTTTCTCTGGTAAAAAGAAGGTAAAGTTGAACCTGGGAGAAAAACATGTCTTCAGTCTAGCAATAATTTCCTAAATGGTAACATCATTCACTGCAAGTAAGACCCTACAGAAAGTCCAGAATAGTGAATTCTAAGTTGTTCTATTCCTATTACCTATCTACTTGTGTAACATTGACCCATTTGTTTTCCTTCTCTGGGTTTCCTAATGTGTGAAATAAAAAATATTGAACCAGGTGATTGCTTCCAGTTATTACATGCTATGATCTCTGAGTGATACAATATTTACTCCTAAAAACACTATCTAAATTGCACATGTTTAATCTATATGAGATGGTTTACTATCTTGGGGAGATGGAAGGAGAGAGAGGAAAAAAAATTTGGAACACAAAGTTTTGCAAAGTGAATGTTGAAAACTATCTTTGAATATATTTGGAAAAGTAAAATACTATTTTAAAAAGAATACTACTCTAAGAGTAACTTTGAAAGATTTTGGAATTCTGATCAGTACAATGGGGATGGCTAATTACAACTTCCCAGTGCTGGGAATTTGTTTTGCCAACTGTGTTACAAACATGATTGTAACTTTTATTTCTTTTGCTTTTTTTGAGGACAAGGGACTTTGGAAAGAGGAAATGAGACCTCAAAATAAAATAAAATTGAATGAAAAAGATACCACTGTAATATTAAGAGGTATTATAGAATTTCCCTGATATATTCAAAGTGAAACAGATCAAGAGAATCTGCATTTATAGGGAGGATTAATTACTTAGGAGGTTTTCTTGTGGCCTTAACCAAAGAATCCTTGATCCTTCATTGGAAATTTGGCATTGAGGAGTCCCAGGAGGTCTTTCCATTCAGGCGTTCTTGTGCAAAGGTCTGTGGAGGAATGGGCATCATTTTTTCTTTTTATGGTATGTGTCAAATGTATTTAAGGGAGAGGTTTTGGAACGTTCAGTTCCCACTTCTAAATGAGAGACGAGTGTCTTAGCTGAACCTGGAATATTTTAATAAAGCTGGACAGCATTACACTGACTTGTTTGAATATGATTTATAAGGCACTTAACATACAGATGTTAAAGATTGGCCCATGGGGCAAATTCTGTCATAGGCAAGCTCTTGCCTGGAATGAGAACTTCATAGTACTTTTTGGCCATTTCTCAATGATACTGCCAATAAGGGCCATGAGGCCCTCTCAGCTCTGGTTTGTGTTGTCTTTCTGTATTTCTTCTCTTGATTTCTTCTATTTGTGCCTGGCACATAGGAAATACATTGTTAACTTAATCATGAGACTTAGAGGACACTGAACAGATGTCTCCTAAGAGTCTCACTGGATAAAACATTTAAGGTATATTCTCTGAAGCCTTTTAAACTTATAAACTAGCAGTTTGTCCTTCTATTCTCATTTCTAGTTATTTGCTACCACAAAAAGTTCTATAGTCTTTTCCCTCTTTTATTGATGCCTTTTGCTTGTATATCACATTTATTTCTGAATAGAACCTTTTTCCTTCCCCCATCCAAGTAACCTCCTTTTATAACAAGACAAAGAAAGGAAGGAAGGAAGGAAAAAAGAAAGGAAGGAGGAGAAAGAAAAAGAGAAAGAAAAAAAGAAAAGAAAGAAGAAAGAAAAAATTCAGGAAAACCAACCCATGCATTTATTATTTATTGATGTAATGCTAGAGAAACTGAGGCAAGACAGAGATTGGTTTTTAATATTTTAATTGTGGAGAGTTTAGACTAGCTGCTGCTGTTTTAGGCTAGCCGGCTATATGGGACTCTTGTCCAAAGCATTCAGCAGCGAGCACCTAAGGCAGGGAATTTATATAGCTACAATCTTATCGGGGAAATAAAGGCAGATATGGGGGGACAAGGGCATTGAGGGAGCGGAGAAGCCATAATTCGCCATAATTCTAGGAAAGAATCATAACTTATTCCTGACAGGTCAAGATAAGAAGATCAAGGGCAGGAGACAGCAGCAAGGGGCAGTACTCAAATGGAGAGGGAATTATCCCAGCAAGTTTTGAGATTAGACTCCTGTATACTGTAACCTATTTAACATATAAAGGACTGCTTGTCATCTAGGGGAGGCCGTAGAGGGAGGGAGGGGAAAAATCGGAACAGAAGTGAGTGCAAGGGATAATGCTGTAAAAAATTACCCTGGCATGGGTTCTGTCAATAAAAAGTTAAAAAAAAAAAAAAAAAAAGATTAGACTCCTGGAGTTTTATGACTCAATGGTATGTCTAGGCTACTTTACTGACTCAATTCTCCCAATCCTAATGGCAAGAGAAGGGGGTAGGGTATAATAAATTTATTTAGGGCATTACATTGGCACATGCAATTATATATATCCATTGTCTCCCATCTCTATCATGAGCGAAGGACAAGTCAAAGACTGACTTTGTTTCTCAACATTGTTCCTATTTGTTATTTCTTACAACATAATAATTATGTCATTAAATTCATGGTGCTTATATTGTTTCCAGTTCTTTGCTATCATAAAAAATGCTGCAGTGGATATTTTGATATGTTTAGAAATTTTTATCTTTGTCTACTTTGAGGTTTATGTGGAATATCTGGGTCAAAGGAGATAGATATTTTAGTCAACTTAAAAAAAAAAAAAGATTATCATTTCAAATAGCACTTTTGTTTTGAGGCAATTGGGATTAGTGACTAGCCCAGGTCACACAGTAGGTATTAAGTGGCTGAGATCAGATATGAACTCAGATCCTCCTGACTCCAGGGTTGGTACTCTATCTACTGTACCAAAACTATTTTACATATTTATCTTAATTAGATGAGAAACTACTACTTGGTATAATTCTATGACTAGTGTATTAACATGTCTTTCTTCTTATAACACTACATTAACTGTTCTCTTTCTCTCTCTTTTTTTTTTTTTTTTTGGATCATCTTTGCCAGTTTTCTCTGTGTGAGATCAAATCTCAGAATTGTATTAATTTGGATGTCTTTTCTTAATGAGAGAACGATCTTTAATATAATTAATAGTATGCAATTCTTTAGACAACTTTATTTAACTATTTGTTTGCCAGTTTTTTATTCAATGGGATATGTTTGTTGTTTGTGTTAATTCTTTATATATTTTGGTTATCTGACATTTGCCAGATATTTAATACAATGACATGCCCCCAACAAGTTCTTTTCTTATCCTGTTTGTATTTCTTTTCTCTGAGCAGAAATGTTTTAATTTTATTCAAATGAGGTTCTTTATTTGGTCTTTTGTGATCTTTTATCCGTTGTTTAGTCCTGCTATCAATTTGTGAAAGATGTTTCTATTTTCCTTCAGTTCTTTGATGATATTTTTTGATGATATGAATATCCATTTAGAATTGATTGTGGGATGAGATGTTGACTTAAATCTAATTTTTGCCACACTGTTTTCCAGTTTTCATAGCAGTTCTTATTAAATAAAGAGTTCTTTCCTAGTAGAAGGTACTTGATAAATGTTTATTGACTGACAAATAGTTTATGTTTTCTAGGGTATCAAACCCTGGATTGAGTTCCATTGTTTGTGACCCAATATCATATACTCTCTGTCTCCCTTTTAAAAACTGATATTTGTATTTTTAATATAAAACCTATAATTTTAAACTAATATTAAATAGTTTTTACTTGAGGTTTAGAAATGCTACATTCTTCATTCATACTTTTTTCTTTATTTTTTCCAAGTGAATTTCGACATTATTTTTGTCTGGCTCAGTAATGGTAACATTACTTTTTTGAAGGGAAGGAGAGGATGCATATCTTTGTGGATTCTAACAGGTTAGCACTCATTTATGACATAGGGATGTGCCAGCTCATAATTAATTAATTTTTGACTAATTTTCTTCTCTTGCTAATAGAATTCTGGTAATAGCACAACAGGATATGATCTATGACAACATTTTAGGGTGTTGTCATGTTCCTTCAGAAGTGTAGGGTTATCATGCAACACACCATGTCACATGATATCTCTGAAAACGAGGGAGAAAACCCAACTTGGTTTCATTGGTTTAAATATAGTTGAAGACTACAGAGACAAGATTGAGATGAGGAAGTGCTATGCAGTATATAGGAAATAGCTTTTAAAGATAACTCACTGAAGTATGAATTTGACTTTAAAAGGTCCAATAATTGAATTTAAAAAAGAATAGAATTGCTAAAAAGGAGGTTCTCTGCTGGATCTGCAAAAGGGAGAAGGAAAAGCAAACTAGGTAAAGTATATGAAATGGGAATTGGCTGATAAAAGAATGATATGCTTTAGAGTGCTTTAGAACGAAAATATGTAAAGTTTGAGAGAATAATGCACAAAGAATTGTGACTGTGGGCACTTAATTTCTCTGAATTGAACTGTAGAAGAGTCTAAACGGGACATGAGTGAGGAGTCTTGGTGCTTTTTAAATGGTGTTTCTTTTATATAACTCTATTCTAACCTTTTATGTGTGCTTTTATATATTAAACATGTAAAAATAGTTTTGTTCTATTCTAATTTCAAGACAGGAAATTTTGAAATAGTATACTTTTTTGCCAGAAGAAGTAGTAATCATAGAATACATAATGTGCTGTGATCATCCTAATATTCCACGAGCAGAGTAACTGTTACCATTTACTGTTACAAATATTCATTGCCTATTTCAAATATGACTTGAGGAAAGTAACTATTACCAATTGGGATTTTTGTTTGTTATCTTGTGACTTTTCCTAATCTGTAATGTGCTCAAGAGCAGTGCTGGGAGGGTTAGTGAATATGTTAGAATTATGTGTTGGATGACAGAGGCAACATTCCCCCCGAATCAGTAATTAGATGATGAGACAAAATCTTTTGCTGTTGTTCAATCATTTTTCAGTAATATCTGATGACCCCATTTGGAGTTTTATTAGCAGAGATATTGAAATGGTTTGCCATTTTTTCTTTCTAACTCATTTTACTTATTAGTAAATACTTATAAGGTAAACTGAGGAAAGAAAAGTTGTCCAGAGTCACACAACTAATAAGCACTTAAGATTGATGAACTGGTTGAATCTTCTTGACTTCAAGACCACACTTTAACCACTGTTCTACCTAACTACTCTATCTAATCAGATGAAATTTATTAGGGGAGAAAAATAATGGCCTTCAAGTTGATTTTTAAAATTTAGCTATATACAATTACAAGATGAGGATGTATGAGAGACAATAGTTCACATTGAAGGGATTTGGCTGAGCATTTTATGAGCAATAAGGGTCAATATTTTGTTATGGCAGCTGCAAAAAACCTAACCAGATTTTAGGCTTTATTAAATAAGAGCATAGTGCCCAGAGCAAGGTAATAGTTAGATTTGGATCTTGGCATGTTGGACTGAATCTGGATTATTAAGTTCTGGACATTGTGTTTTAGGAAACTAACAAATTTTAAAGGAGGGCAAGTTTGGATTATGAGAGAAGTTAGACTCCATGTCTTAGGAGGATCACTCAAAAAAGCTGAGAAAAAAAGAATACTTAAGGAGAACATGATCCTTGTCCTCAGGTATTTTAAAGGCTGTGAAAGAAGAATAGATTCATTCTACTTGACTTTAGTAGCAGAACTTAGGAAGGAGTAGCAGTGGAAGTTGCTAAGTAGTAAGTTTGTGCTGGAAAAATTTCCCAACAATTAGAGCTGTCCAGAAGTGGTGTAGGCTGCCTGTCTGAAGGACGTATGGAGCTACTGGATGGAGGTCTTCATGTAGAAAGATTCTACAATGATTTGTCATACTTATTGTCAAAAAGATTCTTACACAAATATGGTTTGGACTAATTGACTTCTAAGGTCCTTTCCAAATTCTGAGGTATTCTAAGGTTTCTATTTGCATTTCAGAAGTACTCCATGCTTCATAAGATGATTCACTACAAGGCAGCAAAGCGTAGTAGAGAATGTCAGACTTAGAGTTAGAAGAATCTTGGATTCAGATCCCAGCTTTGACAATTACTTTGTGACTCTGGACAAGTTCACTTTTTTGAACCTAAATTTCTTTATCTATAAAACAGTAGTTTTATTACCTATCTCTTATTAATATGAAGAAAACACTTTATAAATTTTAAAAGCACTGTGTAAATGTGAATTTTCCTCGTATGTTTAAATTACATGATCCAGAAAATACTCTATGCAGGGAACTTTAAAAATATTCTTATTCCACATGGGTATACTTGTAGGTATAGACCTGGGGTAATACTAATTAATGCCTGTTAGGGTTATGCAGTAGCAAAATCTATGTATACCCCAGGGTAGAAATGTTTGTCTCTTCTTTGCCAGGGAGACAATGTGTGTGTGTGTGAGGCAGGGGGGAGGGATGTGAGGAGGGAGAGTTCAGGAGAATAAAAAAATCTTTCAGTTCTATCTTCTTACTAATGTTTAATCATGATTTATTTATTTACAAAGGCTTCCTGGAACATTACAAAGTAAATTCTATCACTGGCTGATGGAATCATTAGTTGGTATTTAGACTTTGGAAGCTCGTAGGCTAAAATTTAAAGTTTAGCTTTAATAAATGATGGGGAAAAGTTACTACCAGTTCATATGTTGTGTACAGGGTTAACAGAGAACTGGGAAGATAGGAAAGCAGAAGATTCTTTTTATACCCTGTCACTGCTGTAGTCATCCATTCCTACCTCCACTCTGTTGATGGTTCTATGCTGCCCATCCATCTGGATGCCATTTATTCTCTTAGTCTTTTCAGTCAGTCTTGGCTCCCTGCACCTAGTTACCAATATGGAAGTATCTCATGTAGAGCTTCTTTTTACAAAGGGAGGCTCTGAGGTTCAAAAGAGAAAAAGAAAGTCAATGATAATATCCCAGCCTGCTTTGCAGTAACTCGGATAGGAATGCTTCTGTCACAGCTTTAGGCTCTAGGAGTGGAAGGAGAACCAATGACCCTTAGAGCTTGATGTGTCCCTAAGAAATCATTTGAAGTTTTGATATAAATTCCTATATTTAGGGTCTGTCTTATCATGAACATTTAGGATCAGAAAAGGAAATGGACTGCTTCTTTAGCCAGAGGAGTAAGAAATGTTAAAAAAAAAAAAAAAAAAACAGTCGGACATACCAGAATCTTTCATTGACACTGGTGAAATATTTGAAAGAAAGGAAGAAAGGAAGGAAGAAAAGAAAAGAAAAAAGAGGCTCTGATGTGTTGAGCAACCTTCTTTGGAAGATTTTTGAAGAGATAAGAATCAGCCAGAATGAGAAGGCATGAATGGGTTGTGATCCATATTGTTAGAGGGTATACCTTACTGATGATATCATAAATCTATAGCAAATAAGATTCTATATAAAGACAATTTTAGAAGAGGAAATATTTGCTTCTCCCCACCAATCCCTAAGAGATAGTTAGCAAAAACTGTATGATGTAGTGGAAAGAGCATTAAATTTGGAGTCACAGGTCTTATTATCTTTGAACTTAAATAAATCACTTAGGCATATCAGATCTTCAGTTCCTTTTTCTGTAAAATGAAGGACTTGGCCATAAATGACTTTTAAGCCTCCTGCAGCTATGATCCTTGTAATCTTTAAAAAAAAAAATTAATACATTCCCATCCTGCTTCCCACATCCTTCTGCCTCCTTCCCCTACTTTTATAGATTGGTCTTGAGCTCCTGGTTAGGAGTATCTTCTGCCTATGCAGATCAGCATCTTGCAATTTATAAGCTTAGAGAACTGCTAGAGAATATTTTTGTAGGGTTTCTAAAATACACTTAGGGAGTTAAATTACAAATTCAGTAAATACTTTTTTTTTCCTTAAATATTTTGAATCAATCTCTCTCAGAATTGAATTTTCTTGTCTTTTAATCTGAGAAAGGAAAAGCATGTTTTTTTAAGGCCACTAACTTTATTGAGAGAGAGGGAGAGGGAGAGGGACAGAGAGAAGAAAAGGGAGAGGGAGAAGGAGGAGTTGAAATTGCTAGGTTTCTTTCAAAGACTCTAATTCTTTCCAGCATTGCTTTTCTGCTTTACCACTTTATCCTCACTCTATTACCTCGAAGGAAGGAAAGAAGGAAGAAAAATTGGTTGAATTTGATAGGTAGTAGGAAAAATGTCTTCCAGATCTCCTTTTTTTTTTTTTAAATTCAGTTCAATCATTGATGAATGTTTTTGTAGTCCTTAATTATGATTGAATAACCAAGTCAATATCAAAATTTTGTCTAATTAGCACAGTGCTTAGCACATATATTTGGGACAAAGACCACTGGCTCAAATAAATCAGATAAATTAAGGATATTTCTCAAAGTAAAAGCAGAAAGCAATTTTATTACAATCTCACGAGAAAGGGCATCTCCCTCCCCACAAGCAGTTAGGCGAGGAGAAGAGAGGCCCAATTAACAGACAAGAATTATATAGGGATCTGGGATAATAGTTCCTATAGGCTGGATCTTTGCCCTAATTATCCAGGACAAATGACCTCACATTCTAAGTCATAAATGAGGACAAACTTTCAAGCCAAACACATCTTTAGGATTACTAAATTACCTTATATGGGAGTTTCAATGTCAAGATACCCTAACTTAGTCTTACAAAGAAAAGATCCCACTTCTTGTAAACCACAAGATATCTGGAGGAAAAACCTGGCCCTGGGGCTCAGCTGACCTTCACTCAATTTTTATAACACTGTCTCCATCTTGTGAAACAACTTTCACAGCTCACTTCATTCATATAATAGGCACTTAATGTGAAATCTGGGTCAGCTCCCTGTTGACCTCAGCTTCAGCCAGAGTCCTTGGTCTTTAGTGGAAGAAGTAAAGGAGATGGGCGAAAACTTCACAAGCTCTCCACAACCTCTCTTCTCTTCCTTGTTCTCCTCCAAAGTGACTCTGGCTTGTCTTACTCCACTCCATAATCCCTCCTACAATTATCTGTATCAAGCCAGCACGAAATAATGGGAAGGGCCATTTTCCAAGCATTTGCTAATAGAGTCATTGTCCAATAGGTAATTAGCCTTAAGTGCTCAGTTGTCTGATTCCAGTGCACCTATTCAGAGTTTTAGCCCTTTACAACTTAAGGCAGAGTGGAAAGAGTACTGGGCCTAGAGTCAAAAATACTTCTCTTTCTGAGTCAAATCTGGCCTCAGACACTTAGCAGCTGGGTGACCTTGGATAAGTCACTTAAACAGTATTTGCTTCATTGTTCTCATCTGTAAAATGATGTGGAAAAAGAAATGACAAATCAGTTTAGTATCTTTGCCAAGAATATCCCAAATGGGAGTCATGAAGAGCCAGGCATAACTGAAAAAAACAAGTATTTACTAATTAATTGATTGTTGCATGTTGTAGAATATTGACCAAAACTTTTTTTTTTTTAAATCAATTTACTTTCTTGACAGTTCTAAACTATTAACTGAAAGAATATCTTTCTCCAAGTAGTTCCTTTTCTTAGTTGGGTTTATAAATACTAGATTTTGAGTTCCTGTCTTTCTAATTCTTGCATGTCTAGTCTGTTCAGCTGGCTTTTTTTTTTTTTTTCTGTTTTTTAAAATACCAAGGTTTCCATCATTGTTGCCTTATAATAATGATAATCATTCTCAACACTTGATCATACATACTTTCCACTAGATAATAATTCACATGTCTAAAGTACTTTTTTCATAACTCTATGAATCAGGTGGTTGAAGGATTATTTCCATTTGGCAGATGAGGAAATTGAAGTAAAGAGAAGTAAAATTACATAGCAATTAAATGAAAGAATCAGTATACAAATTAGGTGGCTCCAAATCTTGTGCACCTTCAGCCATACCATGGGATATTCAGATTCAGCACCAGAACATCAGGACTTAAACTTTTTCTATTCATAATCCTTTTTCACTCAAAAAATTTTTACATGACTCTGGATATATAAGTATATAAAATAGGTATACAAATTGAACTTACTGATACATAATTTCAAGACCCCATATAGGTTCATGAATCACAATTTTAAAAGTTGGAAAATGAATGAGGAAGGAAAAAAATGCTTAAGGAATAATTTAGTCATTGGGGTTGACAATCCCACATGTGACTAGCAAGAGGGAATATGAAACCAGCAAATTTTCCAGAGAGACTTCATTTATAAAGCTGCTTCAAGCTACCAAACAGTTCAGGTGATTCCTATATAATCACCAGATCACTACCTTTTCTTCACTAATTGTCAGATCCAGAGAAACACAAGCAAGAACAACAAAGAACACTAGGACCTGGAATTAGAAAATCTGAGTTCCAATCCCATCACTTCTTCCACTTAAAACTGAATGACCTTAGGGCAATCCCAAAGCCTTTCAGAGCCACTATTTCTTCTTCTGGAAATTAGGGACAGTAATACTTGTACATACTTCATTGAATTGTAAGAATCAAATGAAATTGTGTATGTGTGTGTGTGTTCAGAAATTTCAGTGTGCATATATGGTGATATTCAGAAGTTTCAGTGGTGGTTTACTATTCATAACCCCATCTGGGGTTTTCCTGGCAGAGATATTTGAGTGGTTTGCCATTTCCTTCTCTTGTTTATTTATAGATGAATAAACTAGCACAAATAGGGTTAAGTGACTTGTCCAGGGTCACATAGCAAGTAAATGTCTGAGGCTAAACTTGAACTCAGCAAGATGAGTCTAATTGACTCGAGGTCTAGCACTCCACTTAGCTAATACACACACACACACACACACACACAACTTTATAAAATTTAGTTATATAAATGGAATGATAATGATAAAAAGTGACATTCCATTTTATTTTGTTTTTTTAAGCCAAGTATTTATTCAGCAACCATTTATTAAGCACTTTCTGTGTACATATTAGGCACTAAAATGTCTTTAGAAAGTCAAGTCCTGAGTTGGGAAAAGATAAATCATTCACACACTAACCAGTTAGAGAATAACTTTAAAATAATATGTACTAATATAAGGTAATAGAAATGACCTGTAAAATTATAGTCTGTTACATCTTCCAGGAACTTTAGAGATTATCTAATTTAATTAATCGCTTAATTTTTTTTAAACACATAAGGAAAGTGATTCCCAAGAACACTACAGGAAATCAGTTGCAGATTTAGAAGTTGAGCCCAATGTCTTTGATTGGTGTTCAGTGTCTTATTCTAACTCCCTTCTTTTTATTATCTCAGTATCTAGCATTTCTTACAGAAAATACTGCTTAAATAATTGCTAAATGAGTAAATGGATAAATGGAGCTTTGAATTTGGTCTCAAGAATGAGGTCAGAAATTACAGATTTTCCTCAGCAGAGTTGGGTGGGGAGATGGGTTGAGTAGACAGTTTGGATAAAAATAATATTATGAACAAAGACAAAGAGATAGAATGGATTTGCACAGGAAGATAATGATTTGAGAAGACTAGAAGGCCATAGTGGGGATCTAGAAGGTCTCCCTCTGTCTGATCTGAGGATTGGCTATATGAATAGACATATAATCATAGATGCTATCATTTGTGCAGTGCAGAAGAATGTAGGTTTCTTAAGGGCAGAAACTTTACATTTTTGTCTTTGTATTGTTAGTGTGTATTATAATTTCTAACAAAAAAAAAGTGCTAAATAAATATTTATTGAACTGAATCTTTTATTTACATATCAAGACATATCCTAGTCAATGTAAATGAGTAAAGGTGGGAGTGAAGCAGTGATTAAAACTAGTTTCCTTGTCTGCCTCCTTTTCCTCCTACCCCAAGAATGAGGTCAAATTATGAAACTCATTGTAAGGTCAATTTTATAATACTTATTGAGAGTATAACACAACCTCAGGGTTTCAATAGTCATATGCTAGCAACAACTTTGGGTCACCAGTTAAAAAAAAGACAAAATAACATGTTTATATAACAGTTTGAGGTTTGAAAAACTCCTTTCTTATAATTCTATGGCTAGTGTAAGCATAATCATCCCTATTTATTGTAAATATTATTATCCCCATTTTATAGTAAAGAAACTAAAGCCCAGAGAAGTTTGCCCATGGTAACAGCATGTAACATCAGTAGATGATTATCACAATTGGAATTTGAATCTAGGTCTTCTCACTGAAATCAGTACTACAAACACCAGACTGTCTTTGAGACTGTCTAATGAGCTGGGTTATAAGTACATGCTGCTAGGTCATAATTATAGAGAAACTACCTAAGTATTTTAACAACAATTATATGTAAAGGACTTTGAGAAACTACAATATTAGGCCTTAGGAACATGTGATAGAAAATGTTGACCACATCCAGACAAAGAACTATGTATTCTGAATGCAGGTTGAAGCATACTATTTTTACTTTTTTTTTTTTTTTTCATTCTTGTGGTTTTCCCCTTTTGTTCTAAGTCTTCTTTAACAGCATGCATAATGTGGGAATATGTTTAACATGATTGAACATGTAAAACGTTAATTCGATTGCTTAGTGTCTTGAAGGTAGAGAAAGAAAAATTTGGAGCTTAAAATCTCATGAAGATGAAAGTTAAAAACTATCTTTACATGTAATTGGAAAGAAATAAAATGCTATTAAGAAAAAAAAGGAAGGAAGAAAGGAAAGGAAAAAAGAAAATCAGGAAGGAAGAAGGAGAAAAAGACTAAGATGTTTGCAAAATGCTGGAACTGGAGTCAGGAAGATCTAAATTCAGAATTGGCCTCAGACACTTAATATCAGACTTCTGTTTGTCTGAGTTTCCTCAACTGTAAAGTGGAGCTAATAATAGCACCTAGCTTTCAGAGTTGTTGTGAGAATCAAATAAGATAATATTTTTTCTTTTTTTTTCTTTTTAAAACTTTTTATTTTCAAAACATATGCATAGATAGCTTTCAACTTTCATCCTTAAAAAACCTTGGTGCAAATTTTTTCCTTCCTTTCCTCCTACCTCCTCCCCTAGAAGGCAGATAATCCAATATATTTTAAACAGATGCATATTTCTTCTTCTATACATATTTCCAAAATTATCATGCTTCACAATAAACTAAGGTCAAAAAAGAAAAAAAATGAGAAAGCAAACAAAAACAAAAAGTGAGAATACTATGTTGTGATCCACAGGCTTCTTTCTCTCTGTGTACAGATGGCTCTCTCCATCTCTCACCATTGGAACTGGCTTGAATCACCTCATTGTTGAAAAAAGCCCACATCCATCAAAATTGCTTATTGTATAATCTTGTTGTTGCTGTCTACAGTGTTATGAGATTCTATTTGTGAAAACTCTTAGCCCAATACCTCACAAATTGTAGGTCTTAGAGAAATATTTATTCCTTCTCCTAATATTGTAGATACTCAGTCTTGTTTTTGTTAAAGCTAATAAGGCAGCTATGAAAAAACATTTAAATACCTTTTAATTATATATCTCCTACACTTTTTATGAGAAACAACTTGGTGCAGTTTATAGAATACTAGGCCTGGAGGCAGGAAAATTTACTGTTGTGGGTTCAGTTCAGATCTGTACTCAGAAACTTAATTAGATGTGTGATCCTAGACAAGTCACTTAACCTCTATTTGCCTCAGTTTCCTCATTTGTAAAATTAGTTGTAGAAGGAAATGTCTGACTACTCCTGTATCTTAGCCAAGAAAACCCCAAATAGGGTCATGAATAGTAAGATACAACTGAAATGACTGAACAACAAATCCTATTCTAAAGACAAATTGAGAGAGTAATAGTCAAAGAAGTTTTAGTAAGAAGAGCCCTGGCTTTAAGTTAGGGGGACTGGGATTCAAACCCTGTTTCTGATCCTTACTATGTGGCCTTGACTTAAATTTTTCCCCCAAGCCTTCAGTTCCATCCCTCTCTAAAATGAAGGGTATAACTTCCAAGGAAGGTCCATCGTCCATCTATTCTAATGCTAAATCTATGAAAACTGCAGAAACTTGGTGGGAAAAGTTCCAGTTTTAAGTGTTATTCTTAGAGTATTATTTGTAGAGTCAAAGGCTCATGAAGTTAATTTAGCTTTTATCTCCTTTTGCATATATATTTGGGGGAAATGACATGTCCTGGGCTCTTGAGTGACAAATCTGCAAAGGATTAAGCATGGAAATAGCACTATCTTTAATGTACACGGAAACAGATGCCAAATTATCTCCTTCCCAAAGGCTTAATGTCTTTCTCAGATGGAAAAGCTTAATGTGCATTTGAGGAAATGATACAGAACAGCTACTATATATGGGAATTTTCACAAAACCCAGCTGTCAGAGATGCATGATAAATGGTGGCCTCAGTTTGACTTCCAGTCCAGCTGTTTCTGTGATCTTAAGTCTGATAAATCTTGAGTCATTTTTTCCAGTCTTTCTTTACCTTGAAGGCTGTATTGAAATCTTTCCTCTTAAACCTTTTTCTTCCAGAGATAAATGAAGCGTACCCCCATTTGGGTGCCACTTAATGCTTCTTTTTCCAAGCTTAGCAAGCTTATGAAGTGAAGCTCTCTGAAGGCAGTGACTTTTCATTTTTGTCTTTTCTATTTCTGACATAATTAGATATATTGGATCAGTGCCCTGGATCATGGGCACTTAATAAATGCTTATAGATTGAATGATGGGTAGACAAATGTCTTATAGATGTTTATATAGTCACTTCTCATGAATTTCACAAATGGTAAGCAGAACAATAAGAGCTAAACTTGAAATTGGGCTACTAGTGATCTCTTAGTTGCCAAATCCCCAAGATACCAAGCAAACCTCAGTCTTCTTTCTCCATTACCTTTTTGCAGACTTCAGCAGTGTTGATCATTCCCTCCTTCTTCATACTCTCTTTTTCCCAAGGTTTTTGGAATGTCATTCTCTTTTGCTTTCCCTCTTACCTATATGACTGCTCCTTCTCTGTTTCCTTTGCTGAATCATCTCCAAATCATGCCCTCTAGCAATAGGTTTCCCTCAGAATTTTATCTTAGGATCTCTTCTCCCTCTATACTGTTCCACTTGTTAGATTGACATCTTTAAGCTGATAAATCTCAAATCTACCTTTCTTAGCCCAACTTTTTTGCCTCCTCCATCTCACATCTCTAATTACTTTTCAGACATCTCAAAGTAGATGTCTAGTAGATACCTTAAACTCCCTATGTCCAAAATTGAACTCATTTTCTTTCCTCCTAAGCCTGCTCTTCCTCCTATCTTCAAAAGAAGTACCAAAGAATACAACATCTACCCCCCAATCTCTCAGGCTCACAACCTAAGAATAATCCTGGACACCTCACTATATCTTACCTCCCATATCCAAGCTAGATATCAAGGCCTATTGATTTCATTTTTAAATTTAATTTAAATAATAGCTTTTTATTTTCAAACTATATGCAAAGATAGTTTTCAACATTCACCTTTGTAAAACTTTGTGTTACAAATTTTTCTCCCTCTTTTCTCCCACAAATTTTTCTCCCTCCTTTATCCCTATTGCCTCCCCTAGACAGCAAGTAATCCAATATATATTAAACACGTGCAATTCCTCTATAATTTCCACAATTATCATGCTGCGCAAGAAAAATCAGATCAAAAAGGAAAAAAATGAGAAAGAAAACAAAAAAGCAAGCAAACAACAACAAAAGGTAAAAAACTATGTTGTGATCCACAATCATTTCCTATAATCCTCTTTCTGGATGGAAATGGCTTTCTCTTTCACAAGTCTATTGGAATTGCACTGAATCACTTCATTATTGGAAAAGAGCCACATTCATCAGAATTGAATATCATATAATCTTGTTGCTGTGTACAATGTTCTCTTGGTTCTACTCACTTCATTTAGCATCAGTTCATGGAAGTTCCTTCAGACCTTTCTGAATTGATTCATTTTTATAACTTCTCTCTTATATGTGCCCTTTTTTCCTCTGACAGTGTCATCACTAATGCAGACCTCATTACCCCACATCTAAATTATTCCAATAACTGTGCTCCAAGGGCTATCAAACCGTATATATACCCTTTGATCCAGCAATTTCTCTACCGGAGTCATATGTGCAAAAATGTTTGTAGCAGCCCTTTTTGTAGTGGCAAGGAATTGGAAACTGAGTGGAAATGCATTTAGGGTCTGCCTATTCCAATGCACAGAGTTTAGAAGATTGAATATGGTTTGTGAGGAGCAACAAGAAAGCCAGTTTAACTGGAGATTAGGAATAATGTATCAAATGAAGTAAGAGTCTGGTTGTAAAAAGCATTAAATGCTAAACAGGAGTTTGTATTTTATCCTAGCTGTAGAGTGGTAACAGGACTGATCTATGAAACTAGAGATTTTAAGGGTTCAAGATGAGGAGAGAATGTATTCCTGAAATAAGGCATAGGGCACAAAGCCAAGAGACAGAATATTGTATATAATGAACAGAAAGTAATCCAGTTGGCTTCACAGAATATGTGAAGAAGAATCATGTTCAGTCATGATCTGAAGGGCTCTAAATGCCAAACAGGTAAGTTTGTATTTTATCCTAGTTTCTTGATCAATGGATCCTTTGCTTTAGGAATCTTAATTTAGGACTTCAGTGGAGAATGAATGGAAGAGGGAAGAAACATGAAACAGGGAGACCTATTTTGAGACTGTTGCAGTAATCTGGTTGAAAAATAGAGTCTGAACAAGAGTTGCAGTGATAGTACAAGTGGAGAGAAGACAGATCCAAGAGGTATTGTAAAAGCTGTATCAACAAGCCTTGGTAACTTAGATATAGAGAATAATGGAGAGTAAAGTGTGGAGAATGACTGCAAGTTATAAAATAGGTTGAGGTTGATGGAGGGTGATGAAACTAGAAATGGAGAAATAAAGGTGATGGCTCTGAGGAGGACTGATAATGAGTTTTATATAAGTTGAGCTTGAAATATATCTGCAGTTGGTGATTGATATAGATAGATAGAGAGAGAGAGACAGACAGACAGATATAGATAGGTCAGAATTTTTAAAAGGTAGTTGGTGATATTGAACTAGAGCTCTGAGTAGGACTGGATTTAAAGATCTGGAAGTCATCTGCATAGAGGTGATAACTGAATCCTTAGGAACTAAAGATGAGATGAATTTGTGTTCCTTTTTTTCTTTTATTTCCCCTATAAAGTCCTCCTGTATTCTCTCCCACCTTCATTATCCCTTTTTCTTTTCCTTTCATCTTTTGTATCATTACCCACAATTAAGAATGAGAATATAGCATTTATTATACTTATATATTAAAGTTTTATTTCTATTTTTCTTGAACAATTGAATTGAGTATTATATATTTCTTTCTCTTGTTTCTGAGAATATAAGTTTCCGAACAGGTGCTGATCTGCATTCATAGAGGAGGATTTTCTCATTGGGAGTTCCCTATTACCATTAAAATAATAAGAGTGGGGGAGAAAGGGAGAAAGGAGGGAGGGAGAGAAAGAGAGAGAGACAGGAAAGGAAGAAGAGAGGGAGAGGGAAGGAGGAAAGGAGTAAGGAAGGGAGAAAAGGAGAGAGAGAGAGAGAGAGAAAGAGAGAGAGAGAGAGAGAGAGAGAGAGAGAGAGAGAGAGAGAGAGAGAGAGAAGGGGAGAGAGAGAGAGAGGAGAGAAGAGAAGAGAGAGAGAGAAGAGATTTCATTTAAAACAACCAAAAAAACCCTCACTTTATTTTAAATTTTATTTGGGTGGTATTGAATTTACTTTTGTGGTTTTTGACTCATTATTTAATTTTCTTAAGTTTCCTATCCCTGTCTGCCAAAGATTACTCTGTCTATTATATATTTGAATTATTCTTTATTGTTTTTTCATTCCTAATGGATTGTTAATGATTTTGAATTTTTAAGGGGAAAAATTAAATGGATTTGTTTTTAAATAATATCTATAATAAATTGGTAAAGAGCAGTTTAAATGTGTATTTACTTCAAAATTAGTTTTAAAGTGAGTGCCTTGAACTTATTTCTGCAGTTTCACTTTGGGTAGGAATTTGACTCCTAACTACATGCTTTCTTTCCTTCAGTTATAATTAACTGAAGTGCCAGATGACTATGACTAAGAATGGCTAATGGAACATTTTAACATCCTCTTCTTCAATCACACCAGAAGGGCTCCTTTTCAAATGATATCCCAAAAGGGACATTAATAGGGAGAAAACTTGGCAGAGTGGAAAGAGGATTGTATTTGGAATCAGAGAAACTGAGTTCTAATTCCTTTAAGGCTTAGTTCAAGTTCCTGGTAAACCAGGTTGCGAGTAACCAACCTCCCTCAAACTGTCTTAATGTTTTGCTTTTTTGTGAATTTTACTGACAATAAAAACAGTCTAGTCAAGCATCCTTTAAAAAACTGGCTTCTTTCATCCTACCATTTGACAGTCCATAAGTTTGTGTCTTGGAGGAGTTATACACAGGATCCACAAATATTTGTTTCAAAAAATTCAGAATAACCAAGAGAATGTGGATGTTGAAATATGGACCTCTGTCTGCTTTAACAACCTTGTCTAGCATTTGTATAATAAAAACATAGGATAATTGTTCTAAAGTTTGAAGGGACCTTAATTTAGTCCAACCTTTTCATTTTACAGATGAGAAAACTAGGCCCAGATAAGTGAATTCAGATTCTCTGACTCCAAATGTACCATTCTTTCCACTGTACTACATGGCCTCAGTTTTAATCTGTTATGTGGTTGAACCAAGAAACAAAAGGATATTACATTTCACAGAAGTAAATTTAGGGAAATTGAGAAACTTCCACCAGTTAGTTGGGGTAGTATGATAGAAGGGGGAAGCCACTTGGGGTGTGGTGATACTGAATTACAACAAAGTGGAGAGAGAGTCTAGGGTGAAGTAATGGGGAGGTGAATGAGAGTTTTAGAGTAATTTGGTGACTAACTATGACTTAAATATGAAAACATGAAGAAAATAAAATCTAAAATGATCCCTATAGAATTAAAATAATCTCTTTTAGCTTAATTCACCTTGGTTTAGTTTTGGTAAGATTTAGATTTTCTTTTTTTTCCTAGTTTATAGTATTTTATTTTTCCAACTACATGCAAGATATTTTTCAACATTCACCTTTGCAAAACCTTGCGTTTCAGATTTTCTCCCTCTCTTCCCCCTTCCCCAAGACAGCAAGCAGTCCAATATAGGTCAAACATGTGTAATTCTTCTAAACCTATTTCTATATTTGTCAGGCTGTGCAAGAAAAATCAGATCAAAGGGGAAAAAAAAACATGGAAAGGAAAAAATATAAATAAATAACAACAGAAAGGTGAAAATACTATGCCTTGATCTAGATCTCCATATTTCTCTCTCTGGATACAAATAGCATTTTCCATTCCAAATCTATTGGAATTGCCTTCAATCTTCTCATTGTTGAAAAGAGCCAAGTCCAAAAGAGATTTTCTATTCATTGACCATTTTGATATGGTTATGTGTGCATGGTGGTAACAGTTGGGTATTGGGATGTTACAGGACCACTGATTATGAGTTGGAAAGGTTGGACTCCAGAATCTTAAGTCCAATCTTTCCATTTTATGGAAGAGAAAATAGACTCAGAAAGGGGAACTTGGTCAGGGTCGCATGGTACATAATTATAACTTCATATAATGTCAATTAGATTACATGCAACCACTTCAGGGAATTTATTCTTCATGTTAATCAGTACCTAACTGGAGTCGAGAAGACCTGAATTCAGATCCAGCCTTAAACAGTTACTTATTGTGTGACCCTGGACAAGTCATTTAATCCCGTTTACCTCAGTTCCACATTTGTAAAATAAGCTGAGGAAGAAAATAGCAAGACATTCCAATATCTTTGTCAAGAAAACCCCAAATGGGACATGATTGAACAACAATTATAGTAGAGTCCGGATGTAAAACTAGATCCTCCAACTCCAGAATCCGTTCTTTTTCTCTATTATATAGAGAGAATGTAAAAAAATATCACCAACCATTTGGAATAGTTTAGAGTACTTAGAGTCTAAATTTAAAACAAAAATGGAACCAATTAAAATACTGTGGCACCCCTTAAGTAATTTAATTTCCTGAAAAAATACTGCAGATATAACAACGGTAGTCACTAGAGGGCAGTGTTTCCAATAATATTGAAGAACTTTTAGTATTATCTGTTTTCAATTAGCCAAAAAAATTAGTTTTTAATCTCTAGTTTGGGAACTTCTTTTTCTCCCTTTTCCTCCTCTTTTTTTCCCTCCTTTCCACTCTCTACTTTTATGGATCATTAGCATCATTATGAGGTACAGGATGATATATTTTTTAGACATTTATAAGATACCAAAGTCATTGGAAAGGACCACCAAGCTCATCTATTTCAATCCCTTCCTTCATCTTATTGATGGGCAGACTGAGTCCCATTCGGATAAACTGATTTATTTAAGATCATACAACCAGCAAACATCCATTGAGTTTACTTCTAAATGATCAAATATTAAAATTATGTTTCAGAATCAGTGTTTCCATAGTTCATTGTATTATAAATCAGTTATTTGTGTACAGGATATATGATTTTTTTCAACCTGATTTCAATGAAGGAAGGTCAATGGCATCAAATTCAAAGGGAAATGGAGGCCATTAAACTATAAGACTCCCTGAAGGCCACATGTTGACTCAGAAACACATGTTTATATATACATGTATGTATGTGTATATATTTATTCACCAACTCATTAAAATAAGATAGGAACTTCAATTTATTCTGGTTAAAGCCTTACTTAGGGCCTTGTGTGACCTATGAACTGTATGTTTGATATCGTGGTACTCTTGATGAGTAAGCCTATAGGGTATATATTTTAATATCTGCTTTCTCATCATGGTCAATAAAGTGGGTTTGTTTTCCTTGCATATTATTTGCTCAACATCTGCTTTCTTTTTTCCCCATTTTTATGATAGCTTTTTATTTTTCCAAATACATGCAAAGATCGTTTTCAACATTCACCCTTGCAAAACCTTGTGTTCCAAATTTTTCTCCCTTCCTCTTCCTTCCCCCTCTCCTAGATAGCAAATAATCCAATATATGTTAAAAATGTGCAATTCTTCTAAACATATATCTATATTTGTCATTCTGTGCAAGAAAAATTAGTTCAAACGGGGGAAAAAATACATGAGAAAGGAAAAAAAAATCAAGAAAATCCCACCACCAAAAAAATGTGAAAAATTACTATAATTAGAGCTACATTCAGTCTCCATAGTTCTCTCTCTCTGGATGTGAATGGTTCTTTCTATCACAGCTCTATTGGGATTACCTTGAATCACCTCATATCAAAATCTGCTTTCAAAAATTTTCTAGTTAATATTAACTTTTAGCATCTTTTTTTTTCAATTTTGATTTATCAATTTTATCCCTTATTCCTTCCCTGCCTCCCTCCCTAAGACAGTAAGCCATTTGATAAAGATTATACTTATGCAATCATGTGAAACATATGCTATTTACTTTATTTAAAAAATTGCTTCTACTTCTCACCTGGGGTCAAGCATCCCATGTCTAGTTCTCTTATTAATACTCTTTACTACCACAGCCCTTCAAATACTTGAAGATAGCTGTTATTTCCATGCTGGCCCTGCCCTCCACCTTTTCTTCTTATTCTTCCTCCATGCCTTCCCCTACTGTTTTCTCTACCTCTTAGGAAGCAGAATAGATAAAACCTGAAAGTTAAAAAGTTAGTAAGACCTGGGGTCAAATCCTTCCTTAGACACTTAATAGCTATGAACTTGGGCAAATAACTTAATTTCTGCTTACCTCAATTTCGTCGACTGTAAAATGGGGATAATTATAGCACTTCCTCCCAGAGTTATTGTGAGTATGAAATGTAATATTTGTAAAGTGCGTAGCACCCAGGATACAATAGTTACTCTATAAATCCTAGTAATTATTATCATCATCATTATCTAAACTTCTCCCTATTGTGTGTGTAAGACACACACAAAGAAGTCTAAGAAACTCCTTATGAATTTTTCAGCCCGAGTGGAGAGGTGAATAATAATAAAATGAATAATAATAAAAGGTAACAAAATGCCAAGTGAGGACATACCACACTACTATAGGAGGAGGTCTGGAAAAGGTCTAATTTCTTAGGTCTGGACAGGCTGATTTGTGAAGACTAGGCAACATAAACATTTATTTCAATTATACAAACACATTAAATGCTCATCAAATTACAAATCCAAATACTTCAGACAAAAAAAAAGGTGATTTGGGATTTTTCTATCAGTGATCAAATACTTTCTCCTTCCTAATACCATTCAACATACAAAAAACTAATTACCCAGCAATTATAGTTGGATTGGGAACCACTTGGGTGATATTTTACCACTTATTCATGTAAGCAATTAATGATGATTATAAGCTGTTCAAAGATTATATTCTACATATATGGTGAAACTTAGAATAATAAAGAAGATATAATTTTGAAGCAAATAATTAAGAACATAGATTGTTTGTAATAATTTTTTTTATGATAACTTCCTTAGAACTTTTATCAAGGAGAACAGAGAGGGCTATTAGATAGATGGTTCACTAAATTAATTATCTGGGTTTTGGTTAATTCTTTTCTAGTACTGAATGCAAGTTTCTTTTGAATTAGGTTCACAGTTAATTCCTGAATGAATTCATGCACAAATATCCATTGAATAGGCATACTTACATGATTCTATCATGGAAAGTACCCAGGTCTTTTATCATTCCCAGTGGGTAAAATTCCTTTATTACTTCTTTGATTTAAATTAATAAACCTTGAGAGTTATCCAGGAATAGTATAAGCCATTTCCACCTTAGTGAAGATTAGTTTATCAAACCAGTCCGGTAGTTACTTAACACAGCGGAAGGAACTGAATCGGACATATAATCTTTGAAGGGATGGATTGTAATATTGGTACAGTGTCCTGGGCCGTTAGGGTAGTTATCATGAAAGTGTCAGGTCCAAGACAGAAAGAAAAAGAGAGCAGAGGATGGAAGGGACCTGGAGCAAGTCTAGAAACAGAAAGCAAAATCTTACCTACTTCAGAATTTTGCTTAGGAACTGTGATATTTTGGGAGGAAGAAAATTGGTGGGGGTGGTAATCATGTATACCTCTTACTTGACTACAATGAGTCATAACTTTATCTTCTTAATAAGAATTTTGGGGCAGCTAGATAATACAGTGGATAGAGCAGCAGCCCTGGAGAAAGGAGAACCTGAGTTCAAATATGGCTTCATACACTTAATGACCCTCAATTGTCTCGCCAAAATAATAAAACAAAATAAGAATATTCCTGTCAGTAGGTATTTGGGGAAGATTTGATATTTGGGAGGTAATCTTGCATTTTTATTTTATTTATGAGGTGATGGTAAAGTGGCTAGTGAACTGCTGCTTGGAATAAGGAAAACTCAAGTTCAAATCCAGCCTTCGGCATGTGATAACTGTGTGATCCTGGGCAACTCATTTAACAATATTAGCTCTGTCTGCCTTATTTTCTTCAACTATAAAATGGGGATTATAATAGCACTTATCTTCCAGATGGTTGTGAGGGGGAAAAAAATAATATTTGTAAAGCACTCAACACAGTACCTGATTCATAGGAGACAATAAATGTTTGTTTCCCTTTAAAATCTTCTATACTCATAGAAACATTGACATGGATATTGAAAGCTGATTGTTTTTCTTCTGTTTTTGTTGTTTAGTTGTATCTGACTTTTTGTTAGATTAAGATAATGGAGTGATTCATAGTTTTCCTTCTCATTTTACAGATTGAGAAAATTGAGGCAAATTGGGATAAATGACTTATCCAGGATCCCATAGCTAGTAAGTGTCTGAAGCTAGATTTGAAGTCAGGAAGAGGAATTTTCCTAACTCCAGGCCCAGTACTCTATCCATTGATCAACCTAGCTGTCCTCTTTGATAAAAAGCTTTCACTGTCTATGCTTTTTTGTATTATCTCTTGAAACGCATCTTTCATGAAGTACATCTTTATACAATATTCTCTTTAGATGGTCAGACTAACAGAAAAGATACTCATCTCTAAAGACCCACTTTTTTTTCCTCCCATCCAGTCAGTTACATTGCTCAACTTAGTCCCATTTGAGCAATATTGCAATGGAGTGTTAGATGAATGTTTTAACATTCTGGAATTTGGGGACTTTTCTTCTCAGCCTGCCAAATGGAGCCTGTTGGTTCTGGGCTGGTTTCGTGCCTGGGATGCTACCATCTGGTAGCTGTACTGAAGCATATTTAAACAAGAATTACTTAGATTTGGGGTTTGGGCTGGGGTGGGGGGAGAGAACTTAGCTGCAAAACCAGGATCCTAACAAATGCCACTAAATAGTTCCCTTGTTTTCAATCCAGGCAAAAAAACAGAACTAAAATTGCTGTTCTCTTGACCCCATATTTTCTGTTGGTAAGTAGTCATGATAACAGTACAGTAAATTAAAGCCAAGACTTCTGGCATCTGATTCCCGCCTACATTGAGGGTATTTAGAATCAGAGGGCAACTAGATGGCACAGTGGATGGAGCAATAGACTTGGAATCAGGAATTCTCATCTTCCTGAGTTCAAATCTGGTCTCAGATGCTTACGAGCTTTGTGATCCTGGGCATGTCACTTCATCCTGTTTGCCTCAGTTTCCTCATCTGTAAAATGAGCTGGAAAAGAAAATGGCAAATCATTGCAGAATCTTTGCCAAGAAAACCTCAAATGGGGCCACAAAGAGTCGGACTCAACTGAAACAACTGAACAATAGAATCAGAGCATCATAGTTGTAGAGATGCAAGGGGTGTGGAAAGATAGCGTCATTTTACAGAAGAAAAAACCAGGTGAATTGCTCATGGCTCTATAGGGAGGAAGTATTGCAGAAGGAATTTTATCTTAGATCTTCTGGCCAGCTCTCATTCCATTGCACTACATGGCAATTTAATAAAAAGAACATCTGGTAGCCTGATTTCTGACCTATCTACCTATTAAATCAACAGCTTAGAATTAATTTGAAAATCTGTGCTTGTATTTGAAGTTGAAGGGCAAAAGAAATGGTCAAAGGTAAATCCATACTTTAAAAATTAGGAATGAATCTTTTAAGAGTAGCTATTTTTTATGCTCCAAATCATTATTAAACAGAGAAATGCAAATTAAGGCAACTCTGAGATACCACTACACACCTGTCAGATTGGCTAGAGTGGGAGGGAAAGATAATGTGGAATGTTGGAGGGGATGTGGGAAAACAGGGACACTGATACATTGTTGGTGGAATTGTGAACACATCCAGCCATTCTGGAGAGCAATTTGGAACTATGCTCAAAAAGTTATCAAACTGTGCATACCCTTTGATCCAGCAGTGTTACTACTGGGCTTATACCCCAAAGAGATACTAAAGAAGGGAAAGGGATCTTATGTGCCAAAATATTTGTGGCAGCCCTGTTTGTAGTGGCTAGAAGCTGGAAAATGAAAGGATGCCCATCAATTGGAGAATGGTTGAATAAATTGTGGTATATGAATGTTATGGAATATTATTGTTCTATAAGGAATGACCAGCAGGATGAATACAGAGAGGACTGGCGAGACTTACATGAACTGATGCTGAGTGAAATGAGCAGAACCAGGAGATCATTATATACCTCAACAACGATACTGTTTGAGGATGTATTTTGATGGAAGTGGATCTCTTTGATAAAGAGAGCTTTAATTGATCAAAGATGGACAGAAGCAGCTACACCCAAAGAAAGAACACTGGGAAATGAATATAAACTGCTTGCATTTTTGTTTTTCTTCCCGGGTTATTTATACCTTCTGAATTCAATTCTCCCTGTGCAACAAGAAAACTGTACGGCTCTGCACACATATATTGTATCTAGGATATACTGTAACCTATTCAACATGTAAAGGACTGCTTGCCATCTGGGGGAGGGGGTGGAGGGAGGGAGGGGAAAAATCGGAACAGAAGTGAATGCAAGGGATAATGTTGTAAAAAATTACCCTGGCATGGGTTCTGTCAATAAAAAATTATTAAAATTAAAAAAAAAAGAGTAGCTATTTTTTTTCTCCCAGGTATAAAACATAAAAGCAGAAGAATATGCTAAGTAATTGGAGGGCTGGTCCTGGAGTCAAGTAGAGTTTTGTTCAAATCCATGCTCAGAAACTTAACTTATTGTGTAACCTTGGGCAGGTCCCTCAATTATCCTCAGTTTCCTCCACCATGAAATGGCAATAGTAGTAACACCTACTTCCCAGAATTCTCATGAAGATAAAATGAGATATTTGTAAAGTACATAGCACAGTATCTGACACATAGCAGGTGTTTAATTCCATAAATGTTCTATTCTTTATTTTGCTTTGGCTCTGGATTTCCAGTGATGCCCTCTGCAGTGAAGGGAAGCCTTAGAACCCAATTTTCAAGTATCAGTGATGTGGAATCATGGGAGAAACAAGAAATTATAAATGCAGGTTGTATGAAATCTTCTGTGAATAAGTGTGTCTTAAGGAATGGGGCAAAGGTAGGAGGCAAGATGTACTGATTTAGCCTAACTTATCTCCTTGGAGTCCATTGCAATGTAATTATGGGACTTTTCCTTTGGCCTGGGCTCCATTTCTTGAGCAGAACCAAGAGAACATTGTACACAGTAATAAGATTATGTGATGATCAGCTGTGATGGACTTGGCTCTTTTCAACAATGCTGTGATTTGAGGCCATTCCAATAGACTTGAGAGGGAAAATGTCATCCATATACAGAGAGGGAACTAGGGAGCCTGAATGTGGATTGAAGCATAGTATTTTCACCTTTGCTTGTTTTTCTTTCTTGCTTGTGTCTTTTTCCCTTTTGATCTGATTTTTTCTTGCACAACATAACAAGAGAGTTTCACCTATATCAGATTGCTTGCTATCTTGGGGTGAGGGAGGTAAGGGAGGGAGGGAAACACAAAGTTTTACAAAAATGAATGTTGAAAACTATCTTTACATGTAGTTGGAAAAATAAAATACTATATTTTTTTAAAATCTTCATTTATACAATGAAATTAGAGTGTGCCTAGATAGTGTTCTGAAAGAGGCTGGTGAGTAATTTCACACATAGATTTAGTCAAATGCTTCTTTACTGGCCTTTTCTGTTCCTTGTTTGTGCTAAATATTTACTCCTGTATCTTAAGCTTAGGCTGTGAAAGGTTGTTTATTCAACTGTTCCAACTGAATTTGGCAGGAACCCAGCCTACCCCTTGAGTTGCCATTGTTATTAGTCTTATAACTGAGATTTTTTTTTAATCTCTCAGATTCAGATATGTTTCATTCTGATCTTTATCCTTTACCAACAGCTTACTTCTAATAACTTTCTGATTCAGTATTCTTCCACTGAATAACTTATATACTCTTCCCATCTTTGTAGAGGTTTATTTAAAAAAAGGCTTATTCCTGCTTTTTGTTTGTATACCACATTCCTTTCCCTGTGTATCTCCTCTCAATGAACTCTCCCTTGTATCATAGAAGAAAAAAAGCCCAACAATTAAATAAAATAACCAACTGTAAGTCAGTAAGCACTTATTCAGCATTTACTATGTGCCAAGCAGACTATGTACTGAACACTAATGAAATGCCTCCAAGGAGCTCATAAGACTGTTATTCCTGACAATCTGTTGCATCCATAGGTTTCTTTCTCTTCTTTTCTAAACCAAGAGGAGGAAAAACATTTAATGAAATAAACATTTTAAAATCCCTTCTATGTAGGGGCATCAGAGTAATGATACAAAGTCTAAAAAAATATAAAGCAAGTAAACTTTCCAGCTCTCATAAATAAGTAAATACAAAGTAGCATGTGTGTGTGTGTGTGTGTGTGTGTGTGTGTACATACACATATATACATATATATGAATATATACAAAAGCACATACTTTACATATACAAAGTATAATTTACAAAAGTAACTAGTAAAACTGGAAGTAAGAATTTATCTAGTAACAACTGGGCAGTATAGTGTTTAGAGTGCCAGGCCTGGAGTCAGGAAGGTTCATCTTCCTGAGTTCAAATTAGCCTTTGACATTTATTAACTATGTGACTCTGGGCAAGTCACTTAACCCTGTTTGTCTCAGTTTCCTCATCTGTAAAGTGAACTGGAAAAGGAAGTGGCAAACCATTGTCTTTGCTAAGAACATCTCAAATGAAGAATTAGAAGGGATTAAAATTGATTGAATAACACCAATAATGGAGATATGCTCCCTAGACTGAACCTTGAAGGGAGTTAAGAGATTCTGAAAGGTAGAAGTGAGGAAAGAAGGAATTCCAAGTATCTGGGAGGGCCTTGGCAAAAGTTTGGAGATAAGAGAGACTTTTATGTAGGAGGCCAGCAAACAGGTCATTTGGGCTTGAATTTATAGTGTATAATAAGCAGTAATCAACCTAGGAGGATAGGCTAGAGTTATAATGTAATTGATTGTAAATGTCAAAGGAAGAGTTTGTATTTTATCCTAAGGATAACAGGTAATGATAAAAAAAAGTCATTGGAAGCAACTTCAAAAAACAGTTTTCCCCCACTTATTTAACAAATGAGGAAACTGAGACCTCCCCAGATCTGTATTTTAGAAATGTCAGTCTGGCAGCTGTAGAGCCAGAGGTAGCATATTATAGTAAATAATGTCAGGAAGACCTGGGGACCATTATCACCAATATCATGCTGGGGAAATAATTGAACCTGCTTGAGACTGCTTCTTCAGTTATAGAATGGGAATAGTAATATCACCTACCTCCCAGTGTTGTCAGGAAGATCAAGTGAGATAATGTATGTAAATTACCCTATAAACTTTCAAATGCTACAGAAATCTCATCTATTACATTTATCATTTATTCTCTAGAGTAGAGTGGTCATTACAATGAGTCAGAAATTGGCTTCCTTGTAAGATTGTTTTTATTTACTCTATCATATTCAAGTAAATTGTTCTCCTGATTCTCCTTAACTTTTTCCTAGATTAATGCATTCTAGTTTCAGAATTGTTAATATTTATTTCCTAAGTTACAATAATATTCCATTACATTTGTAATGTGGGCTTGGCCCATTCTCAGAGGAGTCATTTCTATGGTAGTAGTTATGGAAAGATAGTTTAGAGCAATGGGCAGAATACTAGACTTGAAATCAGGAAGACCTGTTCAGATCCTGTATAAGCTAATTTACTAGATGCATGTGACCCTGGGCAAGTCACTTAATTTCTCAGTGCCTTAATTTCCTGATTAGTAAAATGAAACAGCTGAAATCATTGGCCTTTGAAGCCTCCTTCAAATGTAAATCTATAATTCTGTGAAACTTAGTTGACTCCAGATATGTGCCTGGGAGTTGAGCAGACTACCCAGAATTCCTCAGGTTCTTATGATAAGTATTAATATCTCTTGAAGGAGTTTGGGGAAAAAATTAAAAAATAGTCATGCAGGAGAAACTAATATTTAAAGAAAGGGAACCTCATGAAGGATTATCTGATCCAGGAGTGTGTTAGTAAGAGAAATTCAAATTATTATCTCTAAAGGGATAATTTTTTGAAAATTAATAAACTATATGGGGGCAAAAGTAACATTTGAAAAGTTAAAAAACTTAAAAAACTATGATCTTCTAAGAATGATTGAAATTATAAGGGCCCTAGAAGGACCAGAGAGCAAATTTCAATGTTGAGTTTTTCATTTAGACTGTCAAATAGCATTTTTAAAAAAACATATCCTCTGACTAGTTTTTTCAGTGGCTATATGACAGTGTCCTAAGGGCCCATTATTACAAAATAGGTGTTTAACTAGTGACTAGTAGTTAAGTGACATGTTGCACAAAAGAAATATAGAATAAGATCACAGTGGAGGATCCTTGACTTATGAGGCTTATGATGATTTCGTGGATTGCTTAAGTATGGAATAAACAGAGCATGCCAAAAAAAAACCCCAAATCACTTGCACTTGCATGCATGATGATGCTTGAGCCTCACAATAACTCTGTAAGACAGGTAGTACAGGTCTTGTTATTCCCATTTAATAGAATGGGACTCAGAGGAGCAAAATAATTAGTGCCAACTAAATTCTAACCCAAGGATTCCAAGTCTAGTGCTCTCCACAGCATCCCACATAAATAGTAACCTGGATTATGGAAATATTTGTCCCCATCTGATCCTACTAATGTTTTTGTGCTACATTCCTGATAACACCTTCATTGAGAATTTCAATTATCCACTTCAATTTAATTGATTTAAATTTAATTATCCAATTCAAAAATACTTTCCTTCTATTTTATGAGTCTATGTTCAGTAGGATAATTAATAATATGATATTTATAGTTATCATTTATATAGTACTTAAAGATTTTCACAGCACTTTACATTTAAGTCATTATTATAATTCCTATTTTACGGATGAGGAAACAAGGCATGGAATAATTAAGTGATTTGTCTAGAGTCATACAGGTAGGGACTATCTGAGATAAGATTCAAACTCAAGTCTTCCCAACTTCAAGTCCTGGACTCTGTCTACATCACCATTTTGCACACTAAGGAGCTAAATGTTAGAAAAAGGAGAAAAAAGAACAAGCATTTATTTAATGCTAACCACGTGCCAGGGTCTGGCCACTTTTACAAATATTATGTCATTTGATCATATTATGAAAGTAATTGTGGAAGTATCACAGAAGATGGGGATAATTGTAAGAGTTATTTATTTGTTGTTTGTTCATCTATTTATTTATTTTATTGGTAATGATTTCTCCTAAGTCAGATCTCTGTTCTAGATCTTCTACCAAAGTGGATTTTTAAAAATTGCTTCACAATTTAAAAGTGGGAAAAGTTTGGACCTTTAAAGGATTCAGAAGAGAAGTATAAACATAAGTTACACTTCTTTTTGTAGTAGCAAAGAATTGGAAATTGTGTAGATGCTCATCAATTATGGTATATGAAGTTAATGGAATATTATTGTTCTATAAGAAATGATAAGTAAGCTGATTTCAGAAAAGCCTGGAAAGACTTACATGAACTGATGCTTTAAGTGAAGTGAACAGAACCAGAAGAACATTATACACAGCAACAACAAGATTATGTGACAATTAACTGTGATGAACATGGTTCTTTTCAACAATAAATTGATTCAAGGCAATTCCAATAGACTTGTGAGGGAGTCATCCACATCCAGAGAGAGAACTATGGGAATTCAGTTGGATCAAAGCATAGTATTTTCACCTTTTTTTTGGGGGGGGGGGGTTGTAGTGTTTGCTTGTTTTTTTTTTTTTTTCTCTTTTTTTGTGTATGTTTTTTTTCATCTTTTGATCTGATTTTTCTTGCACAACATGTCGAATATGAAAATATATTTAGAAGAATTAACATGTAATACCGGAAAAACTAAGGCAAGATAGAGACTAGAGAGTTTTTAATATTTTATTTGAAAGGGAGAGATTTACTGGGACCAAATGGATCCATGGTTTGATCCCAGGGCTGAATGAGACTATCGTCTCCAAGAATCCAGCATCCAGCCAGCAGCCAGTAGCCAATGAGAGTTCTCAATGACATATTTATACACAGTAGCTAAACAAAGGCAGAGGGGTGAAGTCTAAACTCAGATGAGAGGGAATCTCTAAGTAGGAACCAGGCCTTAAATTCTTACCAACTGGGAGTTAAGAAAGTTTTGGACTGCAGACACAAAGTCTGGAGTCCCCCTTTCTGAGTTTACACATTGATAATTTATAACCTTAGAACAAATAGCCTTGAGTTATATCAGTCTTCATGAACCAAAGAGGGACAGGGGGGTTTTCAAGTAAGGAGATTGAGGCAGGACCAATTAGGGAAACTGAGGCAGGACCAGTTAGGGAAACTGAAGCAGGACAATTAAAAGAACAGTGGCACAATACACACAGTTTAACTTTAATATATGCTTGCTGTCTAGGAGAAGAAGGGAAAAGGAAAGGAAAAAAAATTAGGAATCCAGGATTTTGCAAAGGTGAATGTTGAAAACTCTTTGCATGAATTTAGAAAAATAAAAATCTGTTATAAAAGAAAAGAAGTCCTTATTGTTGTTAAGTCCTTTTCAGTCATATCTGATTCTTTGTGCACCCATTTGGGATCTTTTTTTAACAAAGATATTGGAATAATTGGCTATTTTCTTTTCCAGTTCATTTTATCAATGAGGAAACTGAGGCAAACAGGATTAAGGGACTTGTCCCGTGTATTGCTACACAACTAGTAAATTCCTAAGGATGGATTTGAACTCGTGACTGAATCTTGTTGATTCCCAGCCCAATGCTCTATCCACTACATCACCCAGCTGCCCCAGCAGGCTGTTAGAAGGGGAAGGCAAGAGTGGTGAAATAGGAAGAATGTTAGATGAATGTTAGAGTCCAAGATCTTGGCTTCAGATTTCAGCTTTGATACTTTGATCTCTTTGATCTCTGGGTCACGTAAAAAAGAGGAGACTGAACTAGATGATCTCTAAGAATTCCTTGATGGCTCCAAATCTGGGGTCCTCATTGTCCTGCCTGCGTCTTTCTACCCAGAAAACAGTTTGCTCTTATGTTTATCTCATATTCTTTGCTGATTCTGTCTTTAATGCATTATTTGCCCAAAGACTATGAGTAAAATAGCTATTTGCAAGTCTCTCCCTCCAAAACCTTCGTGTGCCATATAAATGCTAGATATTATTCTTGTTGGTATCATATCAGTAACACTGCTTTCCAAAGTTGTGCATCTCTGTGGCTTCTGCTGCTTCTTTTAGCTGGCATTATCTTTATAGTTTCCATGGAAGCACTTTGAAAAGGACAATTAATTTAAGAGTCAATATGTGGCCTGGGTAGTTAGAATTCTTGGAAACGTTTGTGAATATTCAGATATAACCTCCAAGGAAACTATGAAGTATGGTTATCTAAATCCAACCAGATGACCCCCAGAAAAACCAAGATTTCCGTTAATTTGAGGGTCATCAGTTTGACTACTTTTCTTTCACTCTGTATCATTATGAAAAAGTTAACCAAAGATGCATATTATTAAAATTCTCCATTAGAAGAAATGTTCAAAAATGCCTTTGTTTCTTTAACCTAAATAAATAACACAAAAAATCTGAATGCACTGTTATTTTAATTATATCTTGTTTGCAAATGAAGAATCATTTTATCTCCCTCCTACCTCTTCTCTGCTTCATTGAGAAAACAAGAAAAGTAATTCTTACAATTAATTGTCATTCTTGTGCAGACGCCATGTTAATCTTCGCTGCATCATTCTAATTTTGATATGTATGCTGACTAAGTTAACAGTTAAATGTACTTATTTATAAAATGTGTTAGGAAGAAGAGAAGAAGCAAATGGGCACTAAATTGCCATTTAGGCCTGGACCTAATGTCAATTTGGAAGGGCAAAAACAAGTGCCAAATGGGAATGGCATTGATTTACAATCTACTTATCTGATCTGTATGTAGAACTACTCAAGGGACAAGAAAGACACACACACACACACACACACACACACACACACACACACACACACACAGAGAGAGAGAGAGAGAGAGAGAGAGAGAGACCGACCTGCAGAGAGAGACAGAGACAGAGACAAACAGAAACTTGAGAGAATGAGAAGAAGGGGTGAATGGAAGTTGGGAATGGGGATGATTCTAAGCCCTAGATAAGGAACTATGGAGTTATAGAATCTCTCATTTGAAGAAGATCTTGGAGACATCATCCAATTCAGCCTCTACCTTAAACAAGAATCCCTACAAAAATGATGATGGCTAAACATACATATAGTGCATTAAAATTTGCAGAGCTCTCATTATATTTTAACTAGTTAATGCTACTATAGCAGATAGGGGGAGATATGATAGGATTGCAAGTTGATGTTTTGGGAAGACCCCAAAATATATCAAGAAATCTTAGTTTTAGTCTATTCTGTATATAACCACAAGTTAATTGAGCCTTTTAATTGATTCCCTTATATAGAAAACTGAGGTGAGAAGAAACAATCTATATAAATGATCATTTATTAGCTCTTTTGGTATTTTGAATTTCTTTTTCTCTCCTTATTGGAGAGCTTTATTTTTTGAATTTATTTTTTAATAATAACTTTTTTATTTTCAAAATACATGCAAAGATCATTTTTAACATTCACTCTTATAAAACCTTGTGTTCCAAATTTTTTCTCCCTCCCTTCCTCCTACTCCCTCCCCTAGACATCAAGTAATTCAATAAATGTTAAACGTGTGCAATTCTTCTATACATATTCCCACAATTATCATGCTGAATAAGAAAAATCAGATCAAAAAGAAAAAAAGGGAAAGAAAACAAAAAGCAAACAACAAAAAAAAGGTGAAGATACTATGTTGTGATGCACATTTATAAAATGTGTGTCTTGTTTTCATTAGAAAGTAGGTAGAAAGAAAGAATAAGGGGGCCTGGAAAGCTGAACTTTGGAAAGTATGTGACCAAAATGCCATCTGTTGCAAAACCGAGATGACCAAGGTGCACTTTCCTAAAGAAGGACAAGAGGCATCAAGATGCCATCAAGTTCAGGAAATAATTAAGTTAAATAATTAACTAAGTAATTAGGCAGGAGGAACAAGCTAATTTGAGTTTTGCTGAAAGGAACATTTGTATAGCAGATAGAAAGCCAGCATCAGGGGTTCAATTCCTTATTTTACACATAGCATAACTGTGTGAAAGTCAATCTTTCATTCCAACACTAATTTGCAGAACAATGATAGACCTTCATTGATAGAGTTCCTGTATCCAACCCAATTAAATCATAGAAACTGGACCAAATAAGAAGCTATAATTAAAAATAGCTTGTTAGTAATGCAGTTTGGTGACATGGTAGATGAGGTGCTGGATTTAAAATCAGGAAATCTGAGTTCTACTCTTGCTTTTTAGCTGTATGACTCTTGACATGTTCTATGACTCCTCCTCCTCCTTCTCTTCCTTCTTATCACCATCACTATCATTTACGTAGTATCTATTATATGACAGGCACTGTGCTAAGTCCTTTACAGTGATTATCTCATTTGATTCTTGAAATTAAAAGTAGATGCTATTATCCCCATTTCACAGGCAGGGAAACTGAGGCAAGCAAAAATACTTGCCCAAGATCACAAACTACTATTTGCTGCTCAGATCTTCCTAACTCAAGGCCCTGTGTCCACTACATCAATTAGCTTCTCTCATCCTGTACTCCTCATTTCATCTGTTAGATGGGGATAATATCATCTACTATTGTAGAGCTGTTGGGAAGATCGAATGAGATTATAAATATGTATAAGCACCATCTTTTTAAATGCTAACTACCTCACAGTAATAATTAGGACATGGCATTAGGCGCTTTCATGTCCTTATTTTGTATTTCAAATATTTTTTTTTCTTTCCCTTCTCCCTATCTCCTTCTCTAGATGGTAAATAATCCAACATATGTTAAATGTGTGCAATTCTTCTATACATAATTTCTGTTTCCTTTAAATGGTATTTTCTCTTAATGTGGCTCCTCTCACCAAGGATGAATATATTGTATTCTTCACCAGCTCAGATGTTATCCAAATTTTACTTTAAGGCCAAATTCTTTTCTTTATTCTGTAGATTGTTTAATACCTTACTCAGTAAATAATAATCTTTGGTTTGAAGGGAATTATTGTTAACTATTTAATTATTTTTATTGTCTTCACCCTTGATATACTTAACTCCTTCTACTTGTTGTGTATTTCTTTGTTGTGACTACAGAATAATTCAAAAAGTAAAGTTATATCATTTTCTTGTGAAATCTGGGTTAACTCCCATTAACAACTAAGTCCAACACGGGGACTATATACCATTCTTTTGAAATTTTGTTCAATTGGATGTTCCTTAGCTGAGGTTTGAGGATACTTTCTTATAGATATGACTGTTTGTTGTTATCAGAAATGATCTGTGCCTGAATTAGAGGAGCAAAGAGAAATGAAAAAAACAAAGTTTCCGATTTCAGAAATGAAGCAATTTTTTTAAAGATGTTGATATCAAGATTATACTGTTTCCATAGGAGCTGGTGAACATTTCAATGATTTGATGAGAATAATTTTGGTATGAGAGGCACATTTTGACAGCTCAGTAGATCCAAAGTTCATGGCTTGTAGTGCCAAATTGAGGGAAGGGAGAAAAGAGCAGATTTTGAGTACATACCACTGAATTCCAGGAAAGGGAGAGGAACCATGTTTCTTGCCCACAGTGCTCAGACAAACAGTTGCTGATTCTCGTCTCTACTCGTCTTGGAATGTATAAAACAAGCTTTTATTTTGTCTCCTGTCATGCCCAAGAACTTTTTGATTTTTTAAAATAAAAGTTTATTTTAGAAAACCATATCAGATATTTGGATATTATGAAGTGCATGGTAGGTGGGTAGAGCAAAATGGAATTAAATTTGGCAGCATTATAGGGATCCATATGGCATATGTCTATCTGACTTTAAGGTAATTAACATTGTAAAAATCTAGTTTTGAAAAAAAAAGACATTAGGAAGCAATTATTCACTTAACAATATGACTAAAAATAAAATACCTTTGGTCAAAGAACTTCCTTGATGAACTTTACATGATGCAATTTACAGAAATGAAATTTAGCCACATCTTTTCTGGAATATATCTGTGCCCTAAATTGCAGCATACCCCAAATTCCCTTCCATGGACTTGAGTATCATATGTTTAAAGACTGAAAAGGAATCTCAGAGGTCATTGAGGCTATTAATCCTCTTAGTTTACAGGTGGGGAAACTTGAGTCCCAGAAAAGTGAAATGACTTGCCTAGACATAGTGTTAAAGCCAAGATTTGAAAAGGAGATGCTTAAAATTCTAAATCCTATGCTTGTTCCACTGCTCCAGGCTATTCCTTCTTTAAACCTTATGATATTTGTGAATAGGATTAACCTTTAGAGCTGGGAATGGGGCTGATTATTGTTTCTTTTTTTTTTTTTCTCTTGATGAGAGTTTAGATTTATAGCCAGAGTTTGTGGATTTAATTATGATCTTGGATAAGTCAAGTTCTTCAGGCCTCAGTTTTATTGTCTGTAAAAGATATGTTTAACAAAGGAACTTTGAGGTCCCTTCTATGTCTAAATCAATGATCTTAATACTATAAATTATTAAATACTTTCTTTGTGCAAGATGTTAGCTAGTATTTAAAAAAATCACCACTGATATATCTTTATTGTAACTCAAATTTATAGACATGTAGACATTTAGATATATATCACTTTAAAGTTTGCAGAACCTTTTCTCCCTGGCTGTACCCCATATCTGTAATGTTCTCCTTTTTTCCCTTCTAAATGTTGACCTCCCTGGTGTCCTTTAAGTCTAGATTAACATCGTACCTCCTACAGGAAACTTTTTCCTACCCTTTTTAATTCCAGTGCCTTCCTTTTGTCAGTTATTTCTTATTTATCCTGTATATAACTTGTTATATTTGTTTCTGTGTTCCAGTGCCTTCCTTCTGTCAATTATTTCTTATTTATCCTATATATAACTTATTATATTTGTTTCTGTGCTTTTTCCCCTAATTAAATTGTAAACTCTTTGGGGGCAAGATCTGTCTTTTGCTTCTTTTTGTACTTATTTGTTTGCGTGTTGCCTCCCCCATTAAACGTCCCAAAATCAAGGATTGTCTTTTGCCTCTTTTTGTATCTCCAAGAATTAGCACTGTGCTTTTCAGCCTTAGTACTTAATAAATGTTTATTGAATTGAATGTATATTTCATTTGAACTTCAAAACAACTTTTTGAAATAGGTATTATAGATATTATTACCTATATTATTTGCAAATATGGAAACTGAGGCTTAGGGAAATTAAGTGAAATAGTATTTGAAATAGACCTTCCTGGCTCCAAGAACAATCCTTTATTCACTATTCTGCAATACCATCTCTTTATTTTTTATAATGCTTAGGGTTCATAATTTGATGAAGAAAGATAGAAACTTTCTGCAATCAGCCTCTTATTTTTCAGATTTGTTAGTTATGTATTACATAACGAACCATTCTTTTTCCATTTGTCAGCTTTCCATTCAAAAATGAGATTTCTGAACAAGCACCTGATGAGAAACCCATAGAATCCCCACCCTTTATTGGCCATCCTTCAGTCGGAGGTCATACAATATATACAATGGAACTTCACTACAGTGGCACTTGAGTACATGGATTCAGGTCCTTTCCTTCATTACTACCATTATGGTCTTCATTTAATTTCTTCTTTTTTCCCCCTTTTTCTGAGGCAATTGGGGTTAAGCAACTTGCTCAGGGTCACACAGCTAGGAAGTGTTAACTATCTAAAACCGGATTTGAACTCAGGTCCTCCTGACTTCAGGGCTGGTACTCTATCCACTGAGCCTTCTAAACGCCCCTTCATTTAATTTCCATGTTCTTCCCCACCCTCATCTGTAAAACAAGGGATTGTACTAATTGGCCCCTTTCCAGGTTGATCATTTGATAAATATCATTTGTTTAGCATTAGATAGCCATATTCCTCTCTGGCTATCATAATATATAGTCTAATTTTAAGATCACAAAGAAACTTTAGAGATAAAGACAATGACAACTCCAAGATGAAGTGACTTGGGAAGGCATTGCTGATACAACAAGCCTGTAATTGGATTATAATCCATGCCTGTAGTTTTTCCTCTCCTTGTTCAGTCATTTTCAGTCACAGGATTTTCTTGGCAAAGATGCTGAAGTGGTTTGCCATTTCCTGCTCCAGCTATTTACAGTTGAGGAAACTGAGGCAAACAGAGTTATCTGATTTGCCCAGGGTCACACCTGCCTAAAACCAGATTTGAATTTAGGAAGATAAATCTTCTTCACTTTAGGCTCAGTGAAGAGCACTTTAAAACAATTTGAGGAGGAGGGCAGGTTCCAGACATTAATGATGTTTTTATTTAACATATATTGGTCTACCTGCCATCTAGGGAAGGGGGTGGGAGGAAAGAGGAGAAAAATTGGAACAAAAGGTTTTGCAATTGTCAATGCTGAAAAATTACCCATGCATATATCTTGTAAGTAAAAAGCTATAATAAAAATATTAATATTTTAATTAGTTAATTAATTATTATATATTGTTATTATAACATTAACATAATGTTTTCTGATGAGTTTTTCAAAAGAATGTGGTGATTTGTTTGGTGACCTTTGCTTATAAGGTGAGACAATAATCCAAGCATTTTTGTTAACAAATCTGGTAGGTGACATTAGTCAAATTGGGGTGTCAGGAATATGATGAAGTATGCTCATGGGTCCAGCAGCATGTCTCAGAGGCACATTTCAGAGGAAGTGACTCTCTACCTTGATGGCTTTTTTAAAATAGCTTTTCCGCAAAGAACATATCTCCATGGCTTGCCCTTTTTTTCTTGTTTGTTTCAAGAATTGTGGTGATCTTTTCCCACATTCTTCACTTCATGAGTTTGAACTTGAACCCACACACAGTGGTAAGTGTTGGGGTTTGAACCTCTTTCTGCAAATCCACAAAAACATGTTGGTTAATGCCTGTAACCAAGAAGACACAGTCCACCTTAGGAGCCTTCATTTAGAACAGAAACCGGGAGTTGGAGGTGTAGCTGTGTCCTTTACAGGACTTTTAACTTGGTTGTGTATTCATGTATATGTGGGTGTACATATTCCCACACATAAAAAACATGTCTGAACACAGAAAGGTTATTTGTGTTGTCCTGGAGAAATGTTTCCCCTGTCAATGATTTATTCTAGGTGTATAAAGGTTTCACTTCTATCAAGCTCCAGGTCTTAGTTGCAAAATATAAAACCTATCCCTTGTTCTATGTCTTAAATGGAAATCAGTGACTTGGAAATACACAGGTGCTCAGCCAACTCTCAAGCTTGCCTGAAGTTAGAGCTATGAAAGCTGGTGGGGATAGCTTGTTAACAGCTGTTCAGGCTCAAAAGTTTACTGTCACCTTACTTAACAAATTATTGCGAAAACATTAACTGATCATTAAATACCACTAATTGACCATTTGGGGGGGGAGTGATACATAATTATATTTGAAGTTTCTCCAGTGGTGCGTGAAGGGCTTACTTGGAATAGTACACTGAAAATTGAAGTTTAACAAGCTTAGGCAAAAACTAGGGCTGATTGTAGTTTGATATTTTCCTCATATGTGAAGTGTTGAGTTCATATATGCAAAATACTGTATAATTCCCTGCAAGCATGAAAAGTGCTTGAATTTTCACATTCTTACTATAGGAGCCTTTTCTAAAAATCTATAGTGTATTTAAAAGTTTATATTGTATTACATAAAGTTTATATGGAGTTACTTATAAAATCTATATTATGTAAATTCTTTAATGTGAATGCAAAAAGCATTTTGAAATGCAAATGAAATCATCAATTGAAGCTTGAAAATTATTTTCTAAAATTTCTCAAATGTATATTTAAAAATTTCTCAAATGAAGATTAGATCATCTAATCATTTTATAAAACCAGAACTCCAGGAGGGCAGTGAGCTAGATCATATAGGGTAACAGGTTAGCAGAGCCTGGAATTCTGACCTCTAAATCTACTTTTCTTTCTATGACATTCCATGCCTTTGGCCTTCCAAATCAGTTGGGTGTTTATTAAGTTAGGCCTTATGCTGAGCATTATGTTACTTGCTTTGAAAGTTATAAAGAAATTTAAAATAGACTATCCCATGGAATTCATAACTGATTGAACAGAACAAGGCTAATACTTCTTAAAAGTTTAAAAAAGAAGTCCTGGACTGTAGAATATTGATTATATTTGCAATAGGAATTCCTAGAAATAAGAAAATATTGGTTTTCTTTCTAGGTTTTTCTGAAACCGTTCCTTCATTTTTTTTAGCACAATAATATTTTAACACATTTTAACACAATAACTGAGGTATTTCCTCAGTTTCAAATTATTTCCCACCACAAAAAGAACTACTAGAAATATATATGTGTCCTTTTGCTTTTGATCTTTTGGGGGCATAGCCTTAATACTTATATTGCTAGATCCCAGGGTATGCACAATTTTATAACCCTTAGGTGTAGTTCTAAATTGTTCTCTAGAATAGTACTTTCTTATTACAGATATGAATCATTTTGGACTGATTAATTAGCATTAATACAAGTTACCAAATTACTTAAACCTTTTGATCCAGTAATCTTCCCACTGTTGAATATATATCCCAAGAAAGCCAAAGATGGGAAGAGATATTTGATATATATATGGCAAAATAATGGTAGCATCAATTTTTGTGGCAGTAAAAAACTGGAATTAAAGGCATTTTTAAAAAATGTTACGGTAGAATGGAATCAGAAAGGGATTCTAGCATAGTGCATAGTATGCATAGTAGGTATTTAATAAATAAATCCTTGGTGACCTGACTTAAGAAGCTCTCCAGTCCAGGCTGCTTCCAGACAAGAATCCCCTTTGACACAAATAAGTAAACCCATTCTACTTTTGTACAGCTGTCATTATTGATGTTTTTTTCTTTGCATCCAGGATTAGATCTGCCTCTTTGCAGCTTTCATTAATTATAGTAAAATAGAAAAAAAAAAAAAAGATCTTTTCTGACATTTTTACTAACTTATAAGAATTGATTTAACTTAACCCTCATTTTATTCAAGACAATATTCATTTCTGGTCAGCAGACAAAGATTTTTTTTTTTCATGTTTCTTTTGTAGTTTGGGGTCTGGTATTTTACATTATATTTATCAAGCAACATGTGCTTATCAAACAGATTGTATCCCACACAGTCACGTGTTTCCTGCCTTGTCATGGCTTAGCTACTGAGCAGTTTTTCTTCACCTCAATCTGCCACATTTACATTTGAAAACATTTTTTAAAATCTTGACCTATCGATTTATTTATTTTTCATAAGAACCACCCACGTACCAGTTTTGTATGTGCATGTAGCTTACAGTGAATACAGCTGATTTTCATTTTATTTGGATAGCCATGAATCCTTTTTAAAATACCATAGTAAAATGTTTACTTCCTCTCAAAAAATTACTGAGGTCTATTTTGTTTCCTAATATTTTTGTTTAAAGGCAGAATGGTGGAATGGAATGAGGGCTGGATTTGGAATCTATAATTGGGGTTCAAATCTCAGCTTTGGCCCCTCTTCTACCAATATGACTTTGGTCAAGTCATTTAACTTTTCTGCTCAATTTCCTCAATTTTAAAATGAATTGCTTGATTTAGATGACCTCAGAGGTCTCTTCCATCTCTAGAACTGTGTTCTATGAACCTAGGATGAGGGAGTCACACATGTTTGAAAACTATGTGAATCCATCATCCTAAGTTAATAGAAGTTTGTAAACTTCACAGTCACTTTGCTTAAAAGTTTTCTCTTTGTTTTGAAGTTTCTATAGGATATTCATCATATGGCAAACAAAATCAGAATTCACTGAAACTTTTACAAGTCTCATCATTATTTAATTGAGACTAGATTAGGTTTTAAATAATTTTTGTTTTTTCTCCTCTGCATCTTCAAAAACTTGTTAAACAAGCATATATATATATGTATGTATGTATATATAATAGTCGGTTGGCAGATATTACAAATCAATTAAAAAATGTCTGTAGGGACACAGCCCTTCTTCGTTAATACTGATATAATGCAAAGACATTGGCCCATTAGTCAGAAGACCCAGATTCTAGTCTTAGCTGACAGCCAAAGCAATTCTTAAGGGAAGTTTTATATCTCTAGATGCTTACATGAATAAAACAGAGAAATAGATCGATGAGTTGGGCATGTAACTTAAAAAAATTTTTTTAAAACCCCAATTAAATACCAAATCAGAAATTTTGAAAATCAAAGGAGAGATCAAAGTCCACTCCAAATTCTATCATCAAAAGTATTAGGATTGGGATCAAGACATTTATAGAATAGTTATTCCCCATGCCTTGTGATTTAAAGACAGCAGGAAAAAAGCTTTTTTAAAAAGAGTCTTCCTCTTCTATGACTTTAAATTCTATTAGTGAATTATTTGATTCAATTTCCATTCAATAACATTAAATGCTTACATTATATCTTGTACTTTGTTAGAAATTGAGGATTAAAATTTAAAAAAAGAAAAAAGAAAAAACCAGCTCCTCCTCTCAAGGAACTTAAATTTTCCTGTAAAAGTAAGGGGAGAGGAGAGGAGAATAGTATGTACACAGATGAGTAAATTTAAAACACACAGAGTTAGTGTAACCCATGTCCTAATGCTAGAAGCCCAAAGGATTCTGGACTGGATCTAATGTTGGCCATCTGTCCCAAAGATGGTCAGTTTCTGTCTTTGACTTGTTACCTCTTTCCTGGAGTTTTGCTTTAGGGATATCTTCAAAATAAAACTTACCTGTTGCTCATAATTAAGTTTCAAATGTAGGTAATAGTTTCCATTTTAGACACCCAGTGCTAAAGAAGCATCTCCCCACCCACCCACACTTCAGCCCTGCATATTGTTTGAGTAAATCCACTGCCTTTGCTCTCCAGTTAGAAAATTGAACAGAAATTTTATATGACTTTTCCTTTCTCAAGGAACATGTTATATTAAGAAATCTTCTTTCTCTTTTATAATTAATTTGAATTTTTTTCACATAGCAAAAATCTGTTCTCGCTCCTTCCTACTCCCATCCTTCCCCATTGTAAATGGAAAAAAAAAAAAAACAAAAACAAATGTTACAATCACGATGTGCACTAGGAGAACAATTTCTGGTTCCAAATGATGTGTTTGGGGTTTAGCACCAAAGCATGAGATTTAAGCACTAAATGTTGGGGTTTGGTCATGGTTTATATAGGAGAAAAGGTTAGACAAAATGAAAGGTAAATATGAAATAGAGTTGAGAGAGTACACAGCAAGAAGTGAGGTTTTAATAAATAATGATGGAAAAGACAGGTTCTCTAGAAAGAGAACACCCCAGGAGGTTGGAATATGCCCTTAGCTGACAGACTAGATTTGTAGAAGAGTTTAGCCCCCTAAAAGAATTAGCTATGAAAGAGAAGAAGTGGAGTTAGGAACACAGTGGGGTTGAGAGAGATACCATGTAGCATGGGAGAAGTAAGGGGATGGAGGCAGAGTTTGGGGGCAGACTGACCCCAAGGAGAGTAGTGGTCATGGCACAGACCATAAGTAGATTTTGCAGGGAAAAATTTAACCTCAGAGACATAACTGGGATTTCTGATGGGACACGAGCTGTCCAAGACTTCTATAGGAATGGGGCTCAGAGATTTGACATAACTCAGATTTCTGACCATCATAGCAAGGTACCTCTATGTAAGACCTCCACAGAGGGTGGAATTATGAGGTTAAATTGATCCCCATCAGTGCCCTTCTCTGCTTGCCCCAGGGAGCAATTCCATCCAAACTCCTCATCCCTCTTTGTCAATTGCACCCAGCTACTTAGGACCTCATCAAAGAAGAATAGTTGAGCAAAAAAAAAAAAAAAAAAAATGTATTTTTTGGACATATCTTTTTTCTTTCTTCTTTTATTTTTTTTTACAAGGCGGTTGTGCTTAAGCATAGAGTTTAAAAAAAGAGGCAAAAGGCATTCCCTGCCCTCAGGGAGATCACTGTTTGTGAGTGACAACAAGCAACTATTTTTAAACAAGCCATATATAGGATAAATAGGAAATAATTAAAAGAGAGAAAGTACTTGAATTAGAATGCGTTGGGAAAGACTTCCTGTAGAAGATGGGATTTTAGGAAGGGATTTACTGAAAGTAGAAATAAGGAGAGGAGAACATTCCAGGCTTGGGAGATGATAGCCAGAGGAGATACTCAGAACTGAGAGATGGGCTATCTTGTTCATAAAATAGCCAGGGTGCTAGTGTCTCTGGTTGGAAACGTTTTATGGTGAGGAATCAGATAGACGTAAGAAGACTAGAAAAGTTAGGAGGGTGCTAAGTTATAAATACTTTGAATACCAGAGGCTTTTGTATTTGATTATGGACATGATAATAAGACAGTGGATTTTTTTTTTTTTTGGTAATAGCTTTTTATTTTTCAAAATACATACAAAAATAGTTTTCAGCATTCACCCTTGCAAAACCTTGTGTTCCAAATTTTTCTTTCTCCCTCTCTACCTCCCTCCTCCTGTAGAAAGCAAGTCTTTCAATATAGATCAAACGTATGCAGTTCTTCTAAACATATTTCCACATTTATCATGTTGCACAAGAAAAATCAAATCAAGAAGGTGAAAGTACTATGTTGTGATCCAGAGTCTTCTCTCTGAATGCAGATGGCTTTCTCCATCACAAGTCTATTAGAATTGAAGTCACTGGATTTTACTGAGTTATGTGGGTGATATGTCAAACCTGTCCTTTAGGGAAAATGACCTTAGTAGCTGAAAGGATGAATTGTAGTGGGGAGAGATTTGAAGTAATCAGAATCAACAGCAGGTATTAGCAAATGGTCCAGGTATGAAGGGATAGCAGCCTGCATCAGGCATTTATGGTGCAGGAGGAGAGAAGAGGGTGTATTGATGAGCTGTTGCAGGAGGAGAGAAGAGGGTGTATTGATGAGCTATTGCAGAGATGAAATTGACAAAATTTCGCAACAGATTAGATCTGGGAGAGCAAAGAACTGAAGATGACAACCATGTTACCAATTTGAGGAACAGGGAGGATGACGCCTTCAAGAATAATAGAGAAGATGGAGAGGGAAGGAAGGAAGGAAGATACCAAGTTCAATTTTGACTGTGTTTAGTTTAAGATGTTTATTGGACATCCAGTTTGAAGTGTCTGAAAGGCAGTTGGATATTGGAGGTCAGCAGAGGTTGGTTAAGCAGAAGTAGATTTGAGAAATATCAGCATATAATTGTACACTATTTCAGAGTCCAATCCTTTTTGTACAGCAAAATAACGGTTTGGACATGTATATTTATTTTGTATTTAATTTATACTTTAACATAAGTTAAACATGTATTGGTCAACCTGCCATCTAGGGGATGGGATGGGAAGAAGGAAGGGAAAAATTGGAACAAAAGGTTTGGCAATTGTCAATGCTGTAAAATTACCCATGCATATAACTTCTAAATAAAAAGCTATTTTAAAAAATCTTTAAAGAGAGAGAGAGAGAGAGAGAGAGAGAGAGAGAGAGAGAGAGAGAGAGAGAGAGAGAGAGAGAGAACTATCAGCGTAGAAAATGGTCATCACATCCATAGGACTTGATGAGATCAAGAGAAGGCAGTCCAGGACAGAACACTCTGGAATCCTATGATCACCAGTGGAGACTGAGAAGGAGCAATCAAATCAGATAAAGGGGAATAGAACTAGAAAAGAGAAGTGTCCCCAAAACCTATGGGAGGATGAGGGTGATAGTGGTGGGGGCAACTAGATAGCATAGAACATCTGTCCAGAAGTCAGGAGGACCTGAGTTCAAATCCAGCCTTAGACAGTTGATGGCTGTGGTGTGATTTTGGGCAAGTCACTTAACCCTAATTGCTTTGTTCAAGAATATCAAGAAGGAGAGTGTGATTATAGAATCAAAGGCTACTGAGAAGTTGAGGAGAAGGAACTTGAGTCCAGGAAATCCCCTTTCAGGCTTGCCATGTGTCTTCATCTTCATTTGGTCCAGAATACAATCCTCTGAGGAGTAATGTCAGATTCTTCTCTCACCTGAGAATGAGTGGAATACTTAGGGGGATGCTGAAATTCACTCATTTTTATTAACAGGTAATAGATATGATATAAATGGGCAAGGAGAGAATATACAAATTGTTCTAGTAGTCATCATGCCAATTTTATAGCAGTGGGGAGGGACATGATTCCCCTGCCAACTTGGTCTCCCATTTTACTTAGTTAAAATACAAAGGATGGAGATTTGGGCACAAGAATACATACAAGTGGCATCTGTTTTGGAGAAGAGAAGGCACAATTGTTATTGGTTGTCCTTGGTTTTCGAATGACATGACCGTTGATGTCTTGACATGTATGTTAATGCATTTGAGTTTGCCTCATTCTCTCTTCCCTGGGCAGTCAGGTTAGTGTAGTGCAATGATTTCACACTCAAGTACCAAGGAGCCAGCAAACCATAAATGAAGATCCCTGATGAAAAAAACTACAGACTAGCATTATCTGTATTCTATTACATTTTTTTTTTTAACATTGTATATTTCCTAAGTATTTTGTAATCTGTATCTGGCTGACCTCAGGATTTACTGCCTTGTTGTTTGATACCTCTGGTGTCTGCAGGGGAAGGTCTTCAGCTTAGGTATTACTTGGAATTTGGAAGACCTTAGCTCCTGCCTTGGACATTTTACTAAATATGTGACTTAACTGCTCTCAGCTTCAATTTTCTCCTCTGCAAAATAAGTATCTACCTCACAGGATTGTTATGAAGATCAAGTGAGAAAATATAAAACATCTGGGCACATAGTAGGCACTAAATAAACCCTTGTTCACTCTCTCCCCTGTGCTGATTGTTGGAATTCTCCATTTGTATTGTGGTAGGTCTTCTCCCTGCACAAGGCTAAAGAAGTCTTCGTGTGTGTGTGTCTGTGTGTGTGTGTGGCTGTGTGCATGTATGTGGAGCTGTATTAAGGAGATATTGCAGAGGTAAAATCCACAGGCCTTGGTAACACATTGGATCTTAGAAGGGTGAAAGGTGGGGAAGAGTTGAGGTGAGACCCAAGTTACCAGTCTGAAAGACTGGGAAGATAGTAGAATAGAGAATTTATTTCTCTATTCAATTTACTTGTCTATTTCAAGAATAATAGAAAAGTGGGGCAGCTAGGTGGTACCAGCCCTGAAGTCAGGAGGTTCTGAGTTCAAATCTGACCTCAGAAACTCAGCATTTCTTAGTTATGTGATTCTGGGCAAATCACTTAACCCTATTTGCCTCAGCAAAAAAAAAAAAAAAAAGAAGAAGAAGAATAAGAATAGAGAAATTGAAGGAGGATTTTGGGTATTAAGATACTTAAATAGAGTTTTAAAAATGTTTGGTATAAGATGTCCTCTGGACATCCAATTTGAGATGTATACATATATATTATACAAGTACATAAAAATATACATGCATTATAGTACACATTATTTCATATACATACATATTATAATGTATCCATTTCATACATGGTCATACAGTGGATAAAATGCAGGGCCAGGAATCAGCCTCATCTTCCTGAGCTCAAATCTAGCCTCAGACACTTAATAACTGTGTGACCCTAAGCAAGTCACTTAACCCCAATTTCTTATCTGTAAAATGAGCTGGAGAAGGAAATGCAAACCACTCTATATTTGCCAAGAAAAACCCAAATAACTCACAAGGAGTCAAACATGATTGAAAAATGACTGCATATTGTAAAATATTAATTCTAGTAAAGGGACAGCGTGGAGTAATCAATAAATTCTCAAGCCTACGGGGCCAGTCTTGAAGTCAGCAAGATGGAGGTTCATGTTACCTTCCTCATACATAGTGGCTCTGTGTTTTAGGGAAGATTGAATTTTCTCAGTGCCTGCAGGCTATGCTTTAAGGGAGGAGTTACAAATCTTCATAAGGGGAAAGGAGTTTCCCTACATTCTTGGAATCACAGTTTCAGAATAACAATTTTAGAAACTCTGGTGTAACTTTACACCAGTTTTTCAGCTCTGTTTCAAGATAGATCAAGATAGAATCTCTCTTCTAACTGTTCATGGCCTCTGTCCTTCTCTACCTTGTATTTGGTCTGGGGTTTTTTGATTGTTTCTAGGTCTTATCTGACGATGACCTCATTTGAGATATTCTTAGCAAAATTTTTGGAGTGGTTTGCCATTTTCTTTTCCAGCTCATTTTACAGATAAGGAAACTGAGGTAAACAGTTAGGTGATGTGTCCAATCAGAAATATGAGCCTTCCTGACTCCAATCCCAGAACTCTATCCACTGTGTCACCTAGCTATAGTCTTTATTTATTCTTTATATACTTTTATTAGCTATCCCAAAAACTCACTTGCACTTTTTAAGTCTTACTAGCTTAAAACACAATTTTTAAAAATCCTGCATATAGGTGTCCTATAAACTTATATGTCCATGTTGTCTCTCTGGTAAGCTTCTTGAAAGCAGGGTCTGATTAATTTGTCTAGCACAATGACTGGCATATGTTAGGCTCTTAATAATTGCTGATTGTTTAATGACAGAAAATGTATAGGGGGATTTAAGTGGATGATCAGAAAATGAGTATGTAAGTAGATAAAGAAATCACTTTGCTGAACAATTAAACAACTTCAGAGATGATTGATTGGAAAACATTTTGGTAGGGGAAAGGTAAAAATTTTCTCAGGTCATCCTTTTCTTTCATATAAATTAGAAACTTGCTTTTGAATTCTTCCTGTTGCCATGCTTTCCTACTTAAGCAAAGAATCCTCAAGACCAGGGATGACGAGGCACATCTTTTAAAGGGACTGTTGCTTGTGAAGTGCTGAGATGGCTTTTCTGGCATAAAAAGGCAGATTCTCAGTGGTTAATTGGTTATTTCATGACTGCAGATTTTCAGTCATTGATGGAAACCTTAGCATTCAAAAGTTGGTGGGATTATTCTCTGACACAAAGTTTTGCTTTTTTGCTTTTCAGCAAATGACAAGATCTCATAGGTACAAGGCTCAGATGATAAGGGAAGTACAGTTTTTTCTCTCTCTCAAGGGTGTGTACCTATATGAGAAACAGGAAGTTGTACTCTAACTAACTGCCTGTGTTGAGGTTTTAACTCAGGCTAGTGCAGGTGTGCAGTAGACAGGCTGCTCAGCTGCTCATTTTATCTTCTCTCCAGACACCTTGGCAGCTACTTACTTCGACAAAAATTCTTTAAAAATTGATGTGTAGAGAGAAGTATGACCACATTACAGCTGAAAGAACTTTCCCATTCAGGTCTTTACAGGAGGAGGCGAGAACGGCCAGATAGTGTGGCACTAAATGAGTTATCCAAGGAGAAGTTAAGGTGAGTGTTTACTAATGGTTAGCTCCAGGTAAAGGCATCTTATATTTTGGAACTTTTAGATAGAGATAATATAAAGGAATATAAATGGAGAGAAAATTCAGGTAGTAATTTAAAGCCTACAATGAAGAGTGTAATAAAACCCTAAGGCAGGTATAAAGTGGAAGCACTGGGGCTTACACTATTATTAGATTGGTGCTTTGTAAAAACTCAGGATCTTTTTTTGCTCCAAATTATAAAAAAACAGATTCCTTGTCTCCTGGTTTCCATGATACCTCTGGGTTTTATCTGACATCTTGTAAAACTCTCTTTTGGAAACATGTCTTATGATTTTTGATTTATAATTTATAATTTGTAGGATACTTTGGTTAAAACCTTGGCTTTTCTGGGATCTTTGATGACGTTCTGTATCTGTGTATGTGTGTGTGTGTGTGTGTACATTTGTAAAATGGCCTGGTATAATTTATTAGATCAAGGAGTTTTATTTATTTCTTTTTGAGACAGAAAGTTGGGATAGGGATGTCTCCTATTCCCCTCTCCCCTCCCTTCACAGGGGGTTATTTATTATTTAAATGAATTTAGACTGAAAAATGCTTGTAGAATTGCTTAATGTGAGTAGGAAGGAAGGGGAACTAAAAAGTTATGAACTATTTCACCACAAAGGTTAAGTTTCCTGGCTGTTTAATTTATCTTAAAATAACACAATTTACTTTTTGAATTTAAGTGGTGAGAATTCTACACTTCAGTTTCCAAAAACCTTTAAAGGCATTGCAAATATATAAACTACTGAGGAAAGAATGTAGATTCTTTTTGCTTCAGATCTGAAATGGATTTCTGTTTTAGTGCTAACTAAAGACAGAAGCAGTGGAAGAGAATTCTCCATTTCCTAATTACATTTACTGTATAATACTTTATCTTATTTTTAGATTCTTAATTTAAGCATTAGAGCTTCCTGATTAAACTGCTACGGCCTCAGTTAAGCATTATCTTTCTTCTATAAAATGCTCATTTTTTCAGATGCAATTCAGCATTCCCAATTTAAATTTTACATAGAGATTTATCCTAAGCACATTTTAACCTCAAGATTAAATTTGTATTTGCATTATTTATATAGGAATTATAATTCAGAAACAAGTTCATTTAAATTTTCTTTTACACTTATTTTTCCTTTCACTCAGAGAGCTATTTGGAAGCACTTGTATCAGTAATGATCATTTTATTCTTTATGGATTGAGCTTTATTTTTCATAGGTCCAGATATTGTACCTTGAATTTAAGTAAAACTGATTTTCTGCAAAAGATGTTTTTTCAGACTCATATTTCATTGAGAGACAGTGCTAATATTATAAGGAAGAATTGTTGGGGCAAGGTGAAGATAATCATTTAGCCCTTAAGTCATTTAATTTTGGACTTTTCCCTTCATTTTAAATATTAATATTAAATATTTAAATATTAAATTATATGCAAAGTATGTCATAGTTTATGTGAAAAAAACATGTTATTGAAGAAATATTAACCTATTTTATCATAGTGAAGGGAAGAAGGTGCAGAGCTCCAATTTAAGAGCATAACACTTTAATAAAAGCTTGTGTGAGGCGAGCTTCCATTTATTTATTTATTTGTATTTTGTTTTCTTCTCCCAACTTGGTAGACATATTGAAAATTACTTCTAAAGTCTTTGGAGAAAGTCTAATATAACACTGTCGAAGCTACTTAGATGTTGTTCTGGATAAATTTTATTTCAGATTTTGGATAATAGAATAAAAGAGTTTTTCCATTAATATTTGTAATCTATTCAGTATTGAACATTATATTATAGGCAGTAGATGCAATTAATGCTCAACTCACATTCATACAACATAACCTAAACCTTTGTTATATTTCATGGGATATTAAGGATGAGTTTTGTTATCTATAAATAAATAATCCAGGGAATGAACTATTTAGACATTCTTTATTATATCTTTTGAAAAGAACAGCTGTTTTTGCCTTTGAGCTTTGATAAAAAATAAATCCAAAAGATAAGTGCATGGCTAATTAAATCTTGTTAGTACTTGTCAATTAAGGTTGACCTCACTCTACTTTAAGGAATTCATTCTCAAACAGGTATCGGTTTGTTTTCTACTCTATTTCCCATGTTCATTTACTTTTTTTTTTAGTAGTAGCAATGGCCAGAGAACAGAGATCATCTTGTCAGTTTTATTTTATTTTTAATTTAGATAATTTGATAATTTAATCCCCACCCTCAGATTCATGCTATTTCTAAATAGGATTAAAATTTTAAAGTTGGTACACATAATCAAATCCTGATGCCCAGTTAGCTACTAACAAATACATTCTCATATCTCCTACAGCTTTATGTGTTGCTCAAATTATATTATTGCTTAATCCTTTTCTCACTCATAGATTTGTTTCCTTGGCATCATGTCATGGGGTGAAAGTCAATATTACTGTTGCCAAAAAAATGTTACATACCTGATGCCAAAAGTGAAATATTAAATGGAAATCAGCTTAACCCTAAACATAAAATAAAAATAATTAGCTAGCTACATAAGGCTTTGCAAAAGAAAAAAACAAAAAACAAACAAAAAAAAACTATGTGGTATTAGATTGTATGACTATAGGGACTCTTAGTTTGCATAAGAATGTGTTGCTTCTGATAAATGTCTTCTAAGGGATTTGTTTTGAAGTTTGGAGGATGCCTTGAAATTATGGTAATATTTAGTAAATTTTTTTCCCCCTCCAAATTTTCTCCTTCCCCACCCAGTGAGAAGAAAAGCAATGTAATATCCATTATACATGAAAAGCATTTCTATGTTAGCCATGTTGCAATTTTTAAAAAGGCAAAAAAAAAGGAACATAAAAGAAAATTTGTTTAGCATTTTCCATTATGAATCTATTAAAATTGTAGATCATTGTATTTATTAAACAGAGTTGCTACATCTTTCTCAGTTCTTTATTGTTATAATATTGCTGTTACTATATATAATGATCTCCACTTTCTTTCTCTTTACATCAGTTCATATAAATCTTCCTAGGTTTTTCTGAAACTATCCACTTTTGTCGTTTCTTATAGTACAATAATATAATTCATGGCATAGTTAAGAACTCCGATTTCAGTTTTCTTGCCCCACTGGACATAGACTGAATTTTCTTTGGTTAAAATGTGCCCCAAACAATAACAACAAAATAAGAAAATGACAAAATAGAATTTCATCTTAGTTGTAGTATTGTATAAAGATTTTCCCTCTAGAAAGGTAATTTACTGCTTCTATTAATATAAAATTATTGGGCAAGATGACTTTTTAAAATTTTGTTTCTGATCTTGCCAGTAGTGAAATCTGAAATATCATGTTTCAACCCCAGAAAAAAATGGAAATATTTTTGCTTATGTGACCTGGTTGGAAAATAGGTGACATCCATATTTTATTTGAGGCATATTTGGGGAAAATGTAAGGTCTTGTATTTGGACTATATATATGTATTTGGGTTATATTTCTGTTTTCAGCAAGGTACAGTGCATTTATCTGAATATATATTAGAAATTTTAGACTGAAGCAATCTTTTTGAAAATGTAGCCTACTTGACTTCAAAATAGTTGTGATTCTACATGCTATGCAAAGTATTAACTTTTTTCTAATATGGATGTGTGTATATACTTCCATTTCACAAAATATTAACTTTTAAAAATAATAGTGCCAGAAATAACCTCTATGATACATATACATGTGTAGACACTTGTGTCTATTCATCATGCTGCATATTATGAAACCCTGTTTTAGAGAACAGGAGGAGAAATGATTGGTAAAACTGATCTTCTCACCCTCCATTTTTGTTCTCTTGATCTACTTTGTTACCATTTAAATACTACTAGTGTCCCTTTTGTTACTCTTCATAAAGTGATTTCATTGGTTAATGAAACTCCTCTGTCAATGAAAAAGGTCTGTCCTTTCTCTGTACTCTATAGTCTTTGAGAATTATCTAGTTTTGCACAAGTTTACATGTGGTTTCTTAATTGGGGCTGGGGATAAGGGAAAGAATCTGGAACTCAAGTTTTAAAAAACAAATGTAAAAAATTGTTTTAAATGTAACAGAGGTAAATATTAAATAAATAAATTTAAAAGAGTTACCTAGAGTTCTAAAATGAATGGATTGTTCTAGATAATGCCTCAGGTCTTTTTGAAGCTCTAAATCTATGATTCTAGGATTTAAAGTGGAAAATGTATGCCTCAGGGACTCAACTAGCTATGTGATCCAGAAAAAGTCAATTAACTTGATTTCCACTTTTCTCTAAAATGAGAATAATAATAATAATAATAATTATAATGCAAAGTTTTTGTAAGGTTCAAATGAGTTTTTATTTGAATAAAACACTTTGTAAACCTTAAATTACTATATAAATGCTAGGTATTGGGTTTTTTTTTTTTCTCTCTTTCTGCCAGCTACATAGATCATAGGCAATTAATTCATTTGCCCTTTCTAGATCTCGGTCTCTCCAGTGAGATTGGACCAAATGATCTCTGAGTTCCACTCTCATACCTCTGACTAGACCGCATGACACATTTCCTGAAGGGAGGATATTATATATTAATCTATCTGCCATTTGAAATGCTTCTGTGTAGTAGAGAGCATTGTTGAAATGGAAAATTAAGGTAGCTGCCTTCAAAACTGAAGCCTACAAAAGGCAAAGTAGAAGGAAATAAAGCTCTTTGAAATGTGTATTGAGTTCTTTTCCTATCAGTTCTCTGTGTATCTGAAAGATAAACATGAATTCTTAACAAACCTACTCTGTCTGCTGTTGCACAACATGCATATCACACATTTTCCAAGTGTGGATTCCCATGGCAAAATTAAATTCCAACAATATAACTTATCATTGACTTCCACATTCTTTATATTTTATATCATCAGATTGGAAAAGAATTACAGCTAATTTTCTTATCTCTGGAAATATCCAGATGTCATTCATTCACCATAGCAAGAAAAGTAATTTTACTTGTTTTCTACTATTGTTAAAAGTAAAATAATACTAATATATTTGGAGAACCAGAAGAATCATGTATATTGCCAGATAACCATTCATATCCCCTCTCTCTCTCTCTCTCTCTCTCTCTCTCTCTCTCTCTCTCTCTCTCTCTCTCTCTCTACCTTTCGATATACTCATATATAAAGTTGGCAGGAGATTCTTTGCCTCAGTTGCTATCTAACCTTAATCACTGAGTAGGTATAGCCTCAGTCAAATAGACTGGTTGAAGACCTTAGCTTAAAAAGGCCAGCGGCTCCCATTGCATTCAGAGCCATCTTCAGTTATTGATCTATAACTGGCCACTGGACCCAGATGACTCTGCAGGGAAAAGTGAGGCAGGTGACCTTGCACAGCCTTCCTTCACTCAAATTCAGTTGACTTGCATGTCATAGCATGCCCTCTCTGATGTTTTGGTCCTCTTTGAGAAAAAAGAACAAACAACAATAACAACAAGTGGGTGTCTAGTAAATGCTAGTATACCTACAAAGGACTTAGAAAAGAAAAATGCTATCTACCTCCAGAAAAAGAACTGATAAATAGAAATTTTGTGTGGGCGGGACAGAGAAAAAGAGAGAGAGAGAGAAATGATGAAATAATGGCCTTCTCTACTTGAGGGTAGAAAGGAAGAAGATAGTTCAAAACTTAAATTGTAACCAAAAAAATTAATAATTTAAAAAAATAAATGTTTTTACACATACAATATGTACCTAATAAATGTGTACATATATACAAATACACATACATACTCATGTGCCCTCTCTTCCTTCTTCCCTGGTTTCCTTAAATTTCCACTGCTACCTCTTCTGCAAGAAGACTTTCCCAGTCTCCCAGCTACTAGTGACCTTTCTTCTAAAATTTCCTTGTATTTATTTTGTATGACTCTTGAATTTTATAATGTTTATAATACAAGCTCCTAGAGAGCAGGACTGTTTGAAAGGCAGGTGGTATGGTATAATGCCAACTCCTGGAGAACAAGATTATCTGAAAGTCAGCATGGTATTGCAGAAAGAAAGGGTGGCTTTAAAGCCTCTAAAACCTCAGCTCAAGCTCTCCCCCCCCGATACATAATGATTGTGTAATTCTGGGCAAGTCATTTGCCATCTCAGTGTTTTTGGCCAGTGATTCTCAAACTTTTTAGTCTCAAAATCACTTTAGAGTATTAAAAATTATTAAGGGCTTTTCCCTAAAAAAAACTTTTGTTTATGTGGCTTATATCTTAACAATGTAGATGTCCCTGGAAAGTATATACTGCTAATCTACTACTATTTGCCTGATTAAAAAGTTAAAATATCTTAGTATTATGAAAGATAATTTTGACCTTAAGGAGCTCCCTAAAAAGTTCCCAAGTACATCCAGAGGTCTCTGGATTATACTTTCTCTCCGTTTTTGTATTTTTTTTCTTTGAGGCAGTTGAGATTAAGTGACTTGCTTAGGGTCACACATATGTGACCGAAATCAGATTTGAGCTCAGGTAATCTATCCACTATGCCACCTAGCTGCCCTCATTTTCTCTAATAGTGTAAATTGCAAAGAAGATAACTATCTATAGAGGTAGTTTCCTTACCTAGGAATTTCCTTTACTATTGGAATCATAGGTCCAATTCCAATATTTTTGGCATATAGTAGGCACTTAATAAGTGCCTTTATTATTAAATAATAGGTAATTTTTTTTTACTGTAGCATTTTATTTTATTTTTTAAAATAACTTTTTATTGATAGAACCCATGCCAGGGTATAGGTAAATTTCAGTACAAGACTTGTAAGATATTGAATGTTCTGAATACAGCTGATCATTTCTTAAATATTGACAATCCTATGAAGATAGCAGTCATAAAAGTTAATATTTAAAAATCCTTGTTTGCCCCCAGATTAAAAAAAATGAAAAACATACCTTTCTGGATTCATTATTACAGCAGTTTACCAATGGGCAAAGTTTTAAATAAGAATAGAAAATGTTGAATTGCTTGATGTATCCCTAGAATAGCATGCTGTCTAAATTCAGAAAACAGAATGTAAAGCAAACAAGACAACGAGAATTTGATTAATCATAAAACAAAAGGAAATGCCACAGGTAAAATTCAGGAGATGAAAAGGGCCAGGTAGGATAAAATTGAGAACAGCTCAGTATGACTGGAACACCAAGTTATATATGAAAGGGAGTAGTGTTAAATAATTCTAGAAAGGAAAGTAGATTGAAACTTAATTGTAAGGATGTCTTTAGTTCTGTCTTGAAAGAATTGATACTGTATGTTTATAGCAGCTCTTTTGGGAAGGCAGGAGTTGTCAAAGAACTGCAAACTAAGAGAATGCCCATTCAATTGGACTGCCTTAAAAAATTACAATATGTGAATATAATGAAATAATATTGTTCTGTAAGAAATTGCAAAAGACAAACATGCAAAGATTTATATAAACTGTGAAACGAGAGGAACCTAGAGAACCAACTTTTCACTCCATTAACTGATAATGAAAAATGCTGCCCATCTCTTGACAAAGAAATGATGAATTTAATATTCAGAAAGTGACATTTTTTTTTTAACATGACCAATGTAGACATTTTTTTTCTTGGTAATAAATATTTGGGTTTTTTTTTTGGGGGGGGGGAAGGAAATTGCTTGTTAATTGGGGAGGGGATGTTAGGACAAGACTTTATAATTTTAACCTGCAAGTGATGCTAAACCATTGAAAGCTTGTGAAAAGTCCAGTGGTGTGATCAAATTTGTGGCAGATTTTCTTTGGCGGTAATGGAAAGCTCAATTGGTAAATGAAATGCCAGGAGATAGAGAGATTTAGTTAAATTATGATGGTTCCAGGCATGCAGTGATGATGGCTTCAATTAAAGTATTATCAATAAAAGTATTGAGGGAATGAGGTTAAACAGTTTTGTGGAAATAGAATTGATATAATTTGGCAGTTGATATGAAATTATTATTCTATGAATATATCTCATATATAAAATCTATTTCAAGATTTGAATAATCTTAATTCACTATTCTGATCATATACCTAATTTTAAAGTAAAATTCAAGATTCTTTCAAGAACAGTGGTATAGAATTCAAATAAAAAAGGATAGAAAACTAAGTGGTTCATAAGGATTCCTTCTGGTAGCATATTGACTTAGAAAAGCACCTGTTAACATTCTCTCTTATATTTTACTTTTGTTTATTTTGTTAAATATTTCCCAGTTATGCAGGAGTGTTGCATACTGCTTCTGTGCTATTTATTTGACACCTATGCTCTGGATTGTGCCTCTAACCCACTTTTCCTATAGCAATTTAGCTTGATGTAATAGTGTTCTCTTCTTTTGTTGCTGCTTTTTTCTTTTCTCTTTCTCTAAAGTAAGGATTACTCCCACTATCCATCTCCTTCTTCCACTCCCACTCCAGGGCAGCTCATTTTTCTTGTAAGATCAAATCAACTCTTTTCAGAATCAATTTCCTCTTAGACCTCTCCCCCCTGATTTGTGAGGGTGAAAAGTGGACATCAAGACAGCTTTTCCTTTCCATTTAAAGAAAGGGCTCAGGATAGAAACAGGGCAGCTAAGTGGTCTAATGGCTAGAGTGCCAGGCCTGAAGTCAGGAAGACTCATCTTCCTGGGATTAAATTGGACCTTAGATACTTATTATTTGTGTGATCCTGGTCAAGTCACTTTATCTATCAGTCTCAGTAGCCTCATCTATAAAATGAATCACAGAAGAAAATGGCAAATCCCACTCCAATATCTTTCCCCCAAAAAAATCCAAATGGGGGTCACAAAGAGTAGACACAATAGAGCAACAACAATTGGTTCTTTATCTCATTCCCTACAAAAACAACATGTTCTAAATCTTTCAAAGGCCTATCTATGTCTTCTTCCATCCTTACCTGACAAAAAGTTGATTTCTATTTTTACTGAAAAGACTTAAGTCTTTTGATATGCATTCTCTTTTCTCTCATTCTCTTCATTTCAAAACTCATTGACATCATCTTCTACTCTTTTTCTTTTAGACTGATAAAGAATCCTTCTCAATATTAGCCTTCCCTAGACTCCCTCCCCTGCCTGTAGTAGATAATATCTATAGTCATGCCCACTCTCTCAATAATCTTATTTGTATCAATGGATTCCTTCCCTATTACCTTCAAACGTGCTTTCCCCCCATCTTTAAAAACAAAACAAAACAAAACACAACCCTTTATTACACCCTCAAGTTAATAGTTCATGTTTCTATTCACTTTCTCTTTAAAAAAAAAAAAACTTTTCTCCCAATTATATGAAAGACAATTTTTACTTATTTACTTATTATTTATTTAATTTTTTATTGGGGGAGGGGTGAGCCAATTGGGGTTAAGTGACTTGCTCATAGTCACAAAACTAGGAAATGTTTGTAAAGTGTCTAAGGTTGGATTTGAACTCAGGTTCTCCTTAATCCAGGGCTGGTGCTCTGTCCATTGTGGCACTTAGCTGCCCCATAAAGACAATTTTTTTTTAACATTCTTTCACCTTTCTCAGCTGAAGACCCTGAAAAAGCTGTCACTCAAAGCTACCTTCATTTTCTGTCCTCTGGCTAATTCTCTTTGCTTACAATGTTATCACTCTACCAAGGTTGCTTTCTCCAAATTTACCAAAGATCTCTTTAATGCCTAATCCTATTATCTTTTCTCAGTCTTCAACTCATCTTGAATCCCTCTGCTTCCTGATACTTTCTCTTCTTTTGATTTACATGAAAACACATTCTCCTAATTAGATTCCTACCTACTTCACTGTTTCCTATCAGGCTCCTCATCTATATTAAATCCTTTTAAATATGGGTGTCCACCAAAGATTCAGTCTTGGACATTGTCGCAATTTCATCTACTCTCATAGATTTAACCATTATCTCTATTTAGATCACTCCCAAATCTATATATTCTCCAAACCCACAAAACCAGTTGCCTATTGGATGTCCTACAGGCAATTTAAATTAAGCATGTCCAAAATTTAACTCATTATCTTTCTTTCTAAACTCCTCCCTCTTCTAAACTTTTCTATTTCTTTAGAAGGTATCACAATTCTTACATTGTCTCAGGTTTGTATTATTATTATTATTATTATTTTTAGCACTAACCTACACTCTGCTTTCATCCTTACCCCACATATCTAGTCAGTTATTAAAGCTTGCTATTTCTGACTTCACATTATGTCTTCTGACCCCTTTCTGTCATTCATAGAGTTACCATCTTAGTTCAGACCCATATCAGCTTTTGTCTAAATTGTTAAAACAACCTTCTAATTGGTGTCCTTGCCTTAATTTTTGCTCCCACTGTGTTCTATTTCTCCCAAAGTAACTATCTCTAAGTACAGATCTGACCAGGGGATTCCCCCACTTAACCTACTATAGTCCTGTGCTATTTTTTTTTCCCAAGTAGCAATTTATGACTGAGAATTGGGTACAAGAAAAGCTGAGTGTCTTAAAATAAACACTTCCCAATAGTGGTGTTGGGGATAACTTTTGAGAGTCTCTTGGACATCAAGGAAACCAAATCTGTCAATATTTAAAGAAATTAATTCTTGCTGTTTAGTGGAAGATCAAATACTGACGCTGAAACTTAAATATTTTGGCTACATAATGAAAAGGTGGGACTCATTGGAAAATAGGTTAAGGTTGACAATAATTGAAGACAAAAAGAAAAGGGGTGAGAGAGGATGAGATGGATAGATAATATCATAGAAACAATAATCATGAACTTGGACAGATTTTAAGAGATAGTGAACAAAAGAAGGGCTTGGGTATGCTCTGGTCCATAAGGCCACAAATAATTGGATACAACTTTACAACAACAAATTGCCTTCAGGTTAGGCAATTGGGGTTAAGTGACCTGCTCAGAATCACACAGCTAGTGTTAAGTGTCTGAGGTCAGGTTTGAATTCAGGTCCACCTAACTTAAGGGCTGGTATATTTATGATATGATATGAATTATCTAGCTGTCCACAGAATAAAACATAAAACTTCTCCATTTAGTTTTTAAGCCCCTATGAAACCTTCCCCAACATGTATATTCAGTCTCATTGAGCATTACTTATTGCATTGTTTTCCAACTGTTTTCTAGTTTTCTACTCATTCACAGTACTTCATCTCCCATCGCAGCATCTTTGCACTAGTGGGTCCCCCATGCTGGGTATGCATTCCTTCCTTATCTCTTCCTCATAGAGTCTTTTTTTTTTTTTCTTTTTAAATGTAACTCAGGGACTATCTTCCAAGAAAACCTTTATGATCTCTCTGCTAGTGCCCTCCTTCCTTAGTATTTAATTACTTTGCATATACACATATATTACTTTTATATTTATGCTACAGATATATTTATTTATTAACTACCTACTCCATTTGAATATAAATTAATTGCTGGTGGGGACTGTTTTTGTTTGTTTTATGCATGTTCCCCAGTGCTTAGAACAGTACTTGATACTTAATTATTTGTTCATTTTTTTTGGGTTGGGGGAGGACCTGAGGCAGTTGTAGTTAAGTGACTTGTCCAGGATCACACAGCTAGGAAGTGTTAATTGTCTGAGGTCAAATTTGAACTCAGGTTCTTCTGACTTCAGAGCTGGTGCTCTATCCACTTGCCACCTCGCTGCTTGTTGATTTAATAATTAATAATCCCATTTCTAATGCTTTCTGTATAACCATTGGCAATTCATTTCATCTTTTAAAAAATTATTTTTATTGTGAACTTATTGAACATTTCACTGTACAGATAACAGAATTGTCTATAAAACTTGTATCTCATTCTGAACCTCTAGTCCATTCCCTCTGTGGCAAGAATTGGGAAACATGCTTTGTAGTAAGACTGTGGAATCGTGATTGGTCATTGCATTGAACAAAGTCCTTAGGTCTTTCAAAGGATTGGTCATTGCTTGGCACAAAGTCCTTAGGTCTTTCAGAGTTGTTTCCCTTTACATTATTATAGTCATCAAATAAATTGTTGTGATTCTCCTTGCTTCATTCTGCATCAGTTCATTCAAGTCTTAGGTTTCTCTAAATTCTTTTTCAACTTTTCTTCTAGCACAATAGTATTCTACTGTATGTGTATGATCATAATTTATCAGTAATTCCTTCTGTGAATGTTGGAGGAATAAAGAGGAATCAACAGATAGTAGTAGTTTTATTTTGTGATTTGTTCAACCATTCTCTAACCATTCAATAAGTATTTATTGAATGCTTTCATATCTGCTAAATACTTACTACAAAAAAAAAAAAGGCATTATCATGCTATGATTGGAGACAGTGTAGTACAGTTGCAATCAACAACCATTTATTAAGTGCCTGCTATAAGCCAGGTACTATGCTAAGCACTGGGGACATGAATATAGGCAAAAAAGAAGTCCCTGTTCTCAAGAAACTGATAGTAATGGGGAAGAGAACATGCAAAGAACTTAGTACAAACAAGATATGTACAGGTTAGGCTGGAGATAATCAACAGGCAAACACTAGAATTAAAGAAGATGAAATGGGATTTTAGCTAAGTTTCAGGAAAGCTAAAAAGGGAAAGTTAAATTGAAAGAGTAGATTCCCCTGTAACTTTGGGCAGTTTTTTAACTTCTCTGGGTCTCAGTTTTCTCACCTATAAAATAAGAAGATTAGATTTGATGGCCACTCAAGGTCTATTTCAGAATCTTAGGAACTTGATGCCACTCTCTTTGGAAATTCCTCAGTTGGTTCACAGATTGGTTCCAGTGCCACTCCTCCCTCCCACCCTCCAGATGAAAATGATCATTCCTTTAAATTAGAATTCTGTCTAGACCCTTTCCCTCACACTTAGCACATTTATCTTTTTATAATTATTAATGTGTATATGTTCTCTTTCCTCCTCTCTTATCTTAAATTGTTGAGCTCTTATAGTACAAATTCTGTTTCCTATCTTTTTGTACAGTAGCAATGAATTTAAATATTGTTTTAAACCAGATTCACTGATAAGTGATTTCATTGATATTGGAAACTCCCTTTAATAACAGTGATCAGCAATTGCTCTGAAATTTATAAGCATAAATGAGTTGCTTGGGACCCTGAGAAGGTCAGTGATTTGTTCAGAATTATATAGCCAGGGCATGTCATACTTGTTTGGCCACCTAATACTCCTTACTTTCTTTTTTGGGTAGCTAGATCAGAATATGATACTTGGAGTCAGGAAAAGTTGGTTCAGGTACTAACTCAGATACTTTCTAGGATGTAAAGAAGTCACTTAATCGCTACCTGCCTCAGTTTCCTCATCTGTAAAATGGGAATAATAACAGCACATACTTCCCAGGGTTGTTATAAAGATCAAATGAGAGAACATGTACATTACTTTGTAAATCTTGTAATTGAGGAGCCAGATTGTTCATCACAAAATAGTGTGCTGATGACTCATTAAGATCTGAATTCACTTCTAGTTTCAGGCATTTAATATCTGTGTAACCTTTGGTAAATTATGTCACTGCCTCAGTTTGCAGAATTGTCAAATTTTGTTATTGTTTAGTCATTTTTCCAGTCATGTCTGACTCTCGGGGGTTTTCTTAACAAAGATACTGAAATGGTTTGCCAGTTGCTTTTCTACCTCATTTTGCATATTAGGACAATGAGGCAAACAGGGTTAAAGTGATTTGCCCAGATTACCCAGTTAGAATCTGAAGTTGGATTTGAACTTGGGTCTTCCTGACTCCAAGCTGGATGCTCTATCTACTGTGCCACCTACATGCCCCTAAAACCTTAAAAGTTTTATTACATAACCCTAATGCTATTATTATTTAATATAATAAAGCTTTGTTGAGTGAATGAATATTGAACATCAAAAAAGTTAATGTGGCATTTCTAGGTAATTTTACTCATAAAGACTCAACTGTATCTCCTCTACAAGTCAATGTTTCTATGTTGAACTAATGATTCCCTTGTCTGACTAAGAGGGAGTAAGAAAAAAAAATAGTGTATTCAAGGTCTACAAAGCACACTTTGTAGAATTTCTACAAAAGGAAAAGTAAGAAACTCAAGAGGGATCTGTGAGAAGACTGAATTATTATTGGAACATGTTTAACAAAATAAAAATACAGTATAATATAATGTTAATTAGTAATTTTCTATAGTGATTCCTCTCTATTTGACTTTGAACACTAGATAATCTGAAATTCATCTGGCTAGTCCTCTCTGAGCTATTCTCTGTTCTAAACCTAGTCCAATAACTGGAACCTAGTGCAGGATGATTTTTGGAAGGTGCTGATTTCTCTTTTTTGCTGATTAACCTTTTTTTTTTTTAATAACTTTTTATTGATAGAACTCATGCCAGGGTAATTTTTTACAACATTATCCCTTGCATTCACTTCTGTTCCGATTTTTCCCCTCCCTCCCTTCACCCCCTCCCCCAGATGGCAAGCAGTCCTTTACATGTTGAATAGGTTACAGTATATCCTAGATACAATATATGTGTGCAGAACGGAACAGTTTTCTTGTTGCACAGGGAGAATTGAATTCGGAAGGTATAAATAACCCGGGAAGAAAAACAAAAATGCAAGCAGTTTATATTCATTTCCCAGTGTTCTTTCTTTGGGTGTAGCTGCTTCTGTCCATCCTTGATCAATTGAAACTGAATTAGCTCTCTTTCTCGAAGAGATCCACTTCCATCAGAATACATCCTCACACAGTATTGTTGTTGAGGTATATAATGATCTCCTGGTTCTGCTCATTTCACTCAGCATCAGTTCATGTAAGTCTCGCCAGTCCTCTCTGTATTCATCCTGCTGGTCATTCCTTACAGAACAATAATATTCCATAACATTCATATACCATAATTTACCCAGCCATTCTCCAATTGATGGGCATCCATTCATTTTCCAGCTTCTAGCCACTACAAACAGGGCTGCCACAAACATTTTGGCCTGATTAACCTTTAAAATGATAGTGGATACATAAACTGAGTGTAACAGAAAAACAGGAATATCGATTATGCTATGACTAGTCCTATGTCCATCAGGACTGGGTTTGTATTTCCAGTTTTAGATGCTATTTCCAGACTGTCTTAAATATATGGAAGCTATTAAACAAAAAAGAAGACAAATTCACTTTTAAGTGTTTATATAAGTAATTTGTTTGGAATTGATTCATATCTGCTTCATAGGCAGTGACAAAGTAATTTCTGAACAGTAAAATATTGACTTTGTCCTGTGACCCATTACATTATCATTTTTCTGATTATATTTGCCTCCTAGATTACTAATTGGTGCCAAGCAAATTTTCTTCTGGGGGAAGAGGTGAGTTAGAAAGAGACGGCTGTTTCAGGAAATGTTATCACACTTCCCCATGTGACTGAAAACACTGTGATCATGACTATAATTTGAGTTTTTGCTATTTGGACTTTTTTTAGTATTTGTTCTTTTCCTCCCTGCTCAAAGTCTTGCCAACATCCTTCCTCTTAATTAAATTGATTTGGCATTACAAATTTTCTTCTCATGGAAATTTTTTAAAAGTGTTGTCCTTGTTGGATAAGGGAAGAATTTATGAGGCTATACTTGTTTACACAGATTATTTCATTTTAGCTTTACTGCCCCTTCTTTCATGTGTAGACTTTTAAAAACTCTCTTCATTAATGTAGAAGTGTGTTGCACTCATGTTAGTCACTTTATCTGTTTGGCCCTTAGAACTAAATATAGTAGTACTTTCTGGAAAAAAAAAAGTTAGATTGACCATAACTTCCTTTTGAGCAGAACAATTTTAATTCCTAATAAGGATTATTTTAGTACTTATGGTTGGAGTTACCTTGAATTAATAAAAATGATAAGAGCTAATAATAATTTGATTTTCCCGTAATCCTTGGGAAGTTTTCTTGGCAAATATGCTGGAATGGTTTGTCATTTCTTTCTCCAGCTCATTTTATAGTTGAGAAATTGGAAGCAGGCAGGATTAAATGATTTGTCCAGGATCACACAGCTGGAATCTATCTGAGACTGGATTTGAGACTTAAGGCTTGGTATTCTATCCACTGTACCACCTACATGCCCTGCTAATAATTGCCAGCTTTTTAGGAACAAAGCATTTCATTTAATCCTTATAACAACCTTTGGTATATAGTATCTATATCCCCACATTTTATAGATGCAGATAATATATCCCTGTTTTATAGATGAGAAAACTTGGGTTCAAAAATAGGTGTATCTTGCCCAGTGTCACATACCTGGTACATATCTGAAGGTAGATTTGAATTCAGGATTCTAGTTAGGTGCAATTGTCTTATTGACTGTCACTTGTAGCTCTTTGACTAAAATCTTTAAGCTCCTCTACCCAGATTGTTATATGAATTTGTTGTTGTTTATTTTGGAATTCTGTAAATCTTTACTTAATTTATATGTGTGAATCCTACCTTTCTAGACACATTATAAGAATCAGGGAGTCTGTTTTCTTCATCATCATCATCATCATTATCATTATTATTCAGCTTTTGTTTATTATTACCTGGTTTAGTTTTCCCCTATAATATAGAAAGTATTTACATGAGTGATATTTGCATTGCTTTTTTTTTTTTTTAAATTTTTTGCAAGCTACTAATGAAAAGTTTAATCCTTAAATCTTAGCATAGTGTATTTGGAGTTAAAAGTACTGGGTTTTGAATCCTGACTGTGCCCCTTTGCTATTGGGGTTGACCTTGAGAGAGTCACTGAAACTCTGGAGACCATGGTTTCATTATCTGTACAATAAAGAGGTTAGACTAAATGATCTCTATAGTTTCTATCACCTGTGAGTTTCTGGTGCTTTTACCTCAGGGTCCTGGGATGAAAAGAAACTCATTAAAAATCTTTAGAAGTTATCTAAGTTTTGAGTCACCTAGATGGCACATTGGATAGAGTACTAGCCTGGAATTCATGAGGATGAGAGTTCAAATCCAGCCTCAGTCACTTAACACTAGCTTTGTGACTGGGCAAATCATTTAATCTCAATTGCCTTGCCAAAAAAAAAAAAAAAAAAAAAAAAAAAAAAAAAGAAAGAAAGAAAGAAAAGAAAAGGAAAAAAAAAGAAGTTGTCTTAGTTTCTCTCTTGCCTTCTAACTAGATTGAACATTGGCCATTTCAGAGAAACGGGTATCAGTCCTATTTTTAAAATGACTTCAATTGAGGAAATTTCCTGCACTGTATAAATTCTGAATTGTACCATATAATATATATAATATATATATATTACATTATATAATGTATGTTTTTCTATATTTTCTAACCTTATAGTCAGGAAGCTTTCTGTTTACATTATTAATGTGATTCAGTGTTAAAAGTAAAATACTGTACAAGGAATAGTTGGATTTCAGTAGGTTGAAAAAATTCTCTTTTCAGTTAGTCAATTAACAAGCTTTTTAAAAGCCTACTACCTGCAAGACACTGTGCTAATTACAAAGGATTCAATAGAGAAAACAAAAATAATCCTTGCCTTTAGTGATTTTATATTCTAATAAGAATGACATTATGCATGTAAATAGGTAATACTAATCTGTCTCTTATTTACCTACCCATCAATCCACCCACCCATCCATCTTTTGATCTGTCTATTCCCCTGTCTGTCCATGCATTCTTCTATCTCTCCACCCATCCATGTTTGTCTTTCTACTTATCTGCCTGTCTGCCTGTTCATTTCTTTGCTGTTTCCATCCTCTTATCTGTCTATCCACCTAATCCATCCATTCATTTATCCATCTGTCTGTCTTATCTATTTGTTTCTCTGTGTTCACTTCACCATACATCTGTCTGTACATCTATCTATCTATTTATTTGACTACCCACATACAGAGAGTAGGTGGAAACCGGCTTTAAAGAGAAGGCACTGGCAGAAAGCCAAAGATTCTTTTTTATTGTTGTTGTTCCTTTTTTTTTTTGGGGGGGGAATATATATATATATATACATATATATATATATATGCATATTATATATAAACTTTATTTTTTATAAATATATATTTATATATAAAACAATTATAACTTTTTATCGACAGAACATATGCCTGGGTAATTTTTTACATTATCCTTTGCACTCACTTTTGCTCCGACTTTTCCCCTCCCTCCCTCCACCCCTTCCCCCAGATAAGCCAAAGATTCTAACAGCAGCAGCAAGGTGGCAGAATATTCCAGAGATGAGAGATGGATAAGAGATAAAAATGGTCATGTAAGAGTCATAGAAGGAAGTAATGTGTACGAAGACTGGAAAGGTAGAAAGGAGTCAGTTGTAAAAAGCTTTAAATGCCCAACAGAAAAGTTTCTATTTGATTCTTGTAATAGGGAGCCACTGAATTTTATTGTGTAGGTCAGTAACAAAGTCAGACCTGTACTTTTCGGAAAAATTATTCTGGCAACTATGTGGGAGAAAGGTGGATTAAAGTAGAAAGGAAGACTAGCAAACAACTTCAGTAATCCATTTTGGCCAGTTTGGGGCTAAATCCAATACATTTTCATCAATGCCATATGGTTCAGAAGACAATTGGAGAATTTCTTTCTCCTTTCCAAGGCTCAGAGCTAGCCTCTTGCAAATATTTTTAAATAGAGGAAGTATGTCTCTGACAATCAACCACTACTTTTTTCGGTGACCTTTCAAATATACAGAGCCCTCAAATTGACCTAATTCGTTCATTCAACTAACATTTATTAAATATGTACAGAGTTTAGAGCACCAAATAATTTCATTGAAATTTTAGAGGACTTGCTCCCGATTTTCATGGTACTTACAGACTTGTCAGGGGATGGCACAAACACAAGTTATTATAATATTTGGTATTTCATAATAATTGCATTAAGTGCTGCAAAACAAATTGTTCTATAAAGCCTAAGAAAGGAAGGTCACCACCCATTCCAGGACTATCCCTCTAACAATACCTTACTTGCCTTTTAAAAAATATATATTTTAAAATTACTTGTCTGTATTCCCTCTAATCAGAACTTCCATTCTTTTGATTTGGGAAGCTAAGACTAAAATAATTTATACCAAAGAGTAAAGAACTCATAGGTTTAATCTTCCTTGAATTTTACAATCGAGAAGTAGTCATGAAAAGTGGGTAAGAATGCTTGATATGGAGGCCAGAGAGTCTTGGGATTTGGATATCACCTCTAATATTTAAAGGAATAACCACAGTTAAGTTACATAACTGAGGTTATGTTTATGAGCTTTATGAAATAAAGATAATGATATTTGTAATGCTTATGTCATGAATTAGTTGTGAAGTACAATTAACATATGTATGGAAAACATTCTTTTTGTTGCTATTGTTGTTCAGTCACATCTGACTCTGTGACATAATTTGATATTTTCTTGGCAAAAATCTTAGATTGGTTTACCATATCCTTCTCCAGTTCATTTTACAGATGTGAAAACTGAGGCAAACAGGGTCAAGTGATTTGTCTAGGGTCATATAGCTAGTAAATGTGTAAGGCCAGATTTGAACCCAGGAAGATGATTGGTTTGGCATTCTATCTACTGTGTCAAGCTATCCAAATCACTATAGTAACAACAGGAATTATTATTAAAATCAAAAAAGCATTATTAAGTACCTACTGTATGGCAGGAGCTAAGGGTAAAGAGACAATAATGAAGCTTACTACATTCTATTTATTAGTGAAGAAAGCCTATACGTGTATAAGCATATATAAGACATATACAAGATAACTTTCGATGGGAAACCAAGGGAAATAAGAATCTGCTTCTGTAGATGGTAGTTAAAAAGTAGATGTTTCAATTCAAATGAAATTTTGCTTGGTAGAATATTGGGCTTTTAAAACTTTTTTTAAAATTTAAGGCAGTATATACTCTATATAAACACACACATATATAGTATATTATATATGTATAATATATAAAATATATAATATATAATTTATATGTTAAATATATAAATATATGTAAAAACTTAAGGAAGTTTTTAAATGGATAGACCACTGCAAAAATAATCTGTCAGATCTGGGAATTCCTCTTAAGAGTTAGCTTCCCTAAAGAATCCTTGCCCATGGCTAATCTAAAAACTTGCAAGTTTGGATTCTTTTTTTCACAGCAACTTGGGGATAAGGGTTAAGTGGTAGAGAGCCAACCAGCTGTTAGGAAGTTTCTATTATACTAACATGAACCTCCCTGAACCCTTTGGAACCCAGAGTAGGCTGGGTGTTTAATATTAGAGTGCCATATTCTTTCTCGAAGATCATGCATTAACTTATTTGTTTATTTGATGTTTCCCCATTAGACTATAAGTTCCTTTCTGAGATATTTTTTATTTTTGCCTTTATACTTCCCAGCACCTAATAGTGCCTTGCACAGACCAGGCACTTAATAAATTTTCATTGAGTTCATTGTGTTTAAATTTAATTGAATTATTTAAGAGTAAAACTGTGGATGAAAATTCTACAGCTCAGGCAGTTCCTGGGATAGCTGTTGTTTGAAATATATGGAGAAAATGAAGACTCCTAGATATGTAATTTGAAAAAGGAGTAAGATTTTAATAGACAAATAATGTCTTAGTATTATAATTTTGTGGTCCTCTTCTAAAGGGTCTGGATATCCTCCCCTCCCACCTACCCCCCCAATCCACCCTGGAGGTCTATGGAACACATAGTGAGAACTACTAATATGGATATAGACAGAGTCTAGAGCACCTGTTTTCAAAATCCACAACAGATACGGGCTAGATAACCGTGGGCACATCACTTAACCCTGTCTGCCTCAGTTCCCTCACTCCTAAAATATATTTTTTACAAATTTATAAAAGTTTGAGAAGGAAATGGCAGACTCCTCAAGGCTCTTTGCCAAGAAAACCCTAGATGGGCTCACAAAGAATCAGATTGAAAGGACTAAACAATAACATATAATAATATTAGTGGTACATTAGCAAAAATATTCTTCCACTAAGAAGAAAACTTATTTCCCCAGGAAAAAGAAAAAAATGCTCTTTATTCTTTTCTCTGTGTTTCTTTACTTGAAGAGCTTAATGTAATAATACTTGCACTTGGATTTAAGTGCTATTATATAGCAAAAAAATTAATTTTAGAGATAGGAATATTTAATATACTGAAAGGTAATTGCTTTGGGAATATTTTGTTCCATTTCTTCACATAGCTACATTCCTGTGCAGTGTAGAACAAATTAAATTTAATATATTTCAACCTCTCGGGATTATTCATATAGTCATAATTACCTCTGTGGATACTGAAGGGGAACCCCTTCAGGCCTTAGTCTGCTCATCTATAAAGTGAGAGAATTGAACTCAACGATCTCTAAACTCCCCTTAACTCAAAATCTGTGATTCAGTGAACAATGAAATCGCCGATCCTTGAAATAATTCTAATGTTTTATGTCTAAAGTTTAAATAACACTGCAAGCTGCAGCGTTCTTTCTGATCAAAGTTTCATATGGAAAATGATGTCCTAGAATTTCACTTCCTCTGCCCCACATTTCACCTTTCTCCCCTCTTTTCTCCATAACCATACATACTTTGCCACTCCCTTTCCCATCTAACTTCTGCTAAGAACAAATAAAATTGTTGTAAGTCACTGGATGGTTCATGCCTCAAAGATTGGCTCATTCCCTTTTGTTGGTATTTGTTGGGGGAGGGGGGAAGTGTGAGGGAGAAGGAGGTCATGTGAACAAGTCACTTTCTGGCCATAAATTTACCTTGCACATTGAATTACCTTGCACAGGATTTTTAGGACCTAAGGGCTCTTATATTTCTAGTATAGTACTCCTCTTTCTCCCACAAAAAGAAGCAATTTCCAGATTTTCAGGGCTTCTTTGTAGTTTTCTAGACATCAAGAAAGCAAGTGGGGGTGTGCTTGCTCTCTATTTTGTTCACTATTGGGATTTATAGAGCACCTTTCCTGCAAATATAAAACAAAACAAAACTGGGGCAGCTAGGTGGTGCAGTGGATAGAGCACCAGCCCTGAAGTCAGGAGGACCTGAGTTCAAATATGACCTCAGACACTTAACACTTCCTAGTTGTGTGACCCTGAGCAAGTCACTTAACTCCAATTGCCTCATCACAAAACAAAACAAAAATACCCCTCAAAACTTTGAAGAATTTCCTACTTTTGACAGTGAATGTCTCTTAATTCTCTTAACTTCAGAAAGTAACAGAAAGGTTTGAAAATATTTACCCTTGAGTGAGAGGAAAGGAACCGTCTCCTTGGAGACAATACCTATCAAAAGCATCAGAAAGCCAATTTACTCAGCAATCTCACCTCATAGCAGCCTCACTGGAGATAATTATGTTGACCCCTACTAGTATGTTGTTTGTGTTTTTAAGTCTTTTTGCTATTTTCTAAATTCTTTGATTACATATCAACTAAAATAATATCGTGCCTTTTAATAGATTTTTCAGACATGTCTGAAATATATTAAATTAGGCAGAAGAGTGTTCTTTTTCTTTTTTAATCTATCTGCCCTTGACTATATTTTGTTTTTAATGTTATTAAAACTTTGATGAACAGATTCATCCCCCTCAAAAAAATAAAAAGAGAAAAAATACTTTTATATAATAAAAAATTCCTTAAAAAACCAAAATCATTGACCATAGAACTTAGAAACATATGTAAGTTGGAAGGGTATGCTAGCCTCACTTTATTTTATTGTATTTTATTTTATTTTATTATAGCTTTTTATTTACAAAACATATGCATGGGTAATTTTTCAACATTGACCCTTGCAAAACTTTGTGTTCCAAATTTTCCCCTCCTTCCCCCCACCCACTTCCCTAGATGGCAGGCAGTAATACATGTTAATTATGTTAAAATATATGTTAAATCCAATATATGTATATGTATTTATACAAGTTATCTTGCTGCACAAGAAAAATCTAGATCTAGAAAAATCTACACCCAAAGATGGCTCTCTTCTTTACTGACAATTGGAACTTAGCCTCACTTTATGGAAACAAAGTAGGTAACTGGCATCCTTAAAAATTTCAAGCTGTTTAATATTTTAGTTTAGCAGAGGGATAACTATCTCTTACTTGATACTTGGTAGCAAAATAAAAAACTCCCACTCACTGCCTTCCTCTACCAGCTGAGCTGAAGGTTAATCTTCGATGTAGTATCTTTGACTGAGTCATAACTATAATAAGAATGTAGAATTACAGCCAGGAAATCTGCTGCTGACACCTATCTCAGCCATAGAAAGTGCTTCATGGACATATTAGCCAGATTTCAAGGGGCAATCTGGCTATTTTTAAAAAATTAAAATGTTATACCTATAATGAATAATGAATAAGAAGAATACTGTGTCTAATTTGCATAATTTCCTTAAAATTAACAATTTATTATTTTTTCTTAATTATATATGTACACACACACACATATTCACATCCTTGATATAGCACCTGGGGCAGTTAGATGATTCAGTAGATAAAGCTCTTGACCTGGAATCAAGAAGACTTCATTCCAGCTATGTGACCCTGGGCAAGACACTTATCCCTGCTTACCTTAGTTTCTTCATCTGCAAAATGAGTTAGAGAAGGAAATGGCAAACCACTTCAGTATTTTTGCCAAGAAAATCCCCCAAATGGGGTCACAGAGTTTCACAACTGAAATACCTAAACAACAAATCGCGCACTTATTATGTGCTCTGCACTGTGCTGAGCATTTGACAATTATTATTTCATTTGATCCTCATAACAACCCTGGAAGGTAAGTACTATTATCATTAATTATTAAGTTATAGATAAAGAAATTGAGGCAAGTAGGTTAAAAAATGTGTTTAATATCTCAACTAAGATTTGAACTTGGGTCTTTCTTGACTCCAGACCCAGAACTCTGACCAGTGAACCACCTTGTTATTTGTTTAGCAGATTCTATCTTTCTTAAAATGTGTAAAAAAAATAATGTTTTGTGATGGAAAGTGCCATCCATATCTAGAGAGAGAACAATGGAGACTGAATTTGGATCAAAGCATAGTATTTTTACCTTTTTTGTTGTTTATTGTTTGTTTTTTCTTTCTCATGTTTTTTCCCCTTTTGATCAGATTTTTTCTTGCACAGCATGACAAATATGAAAATATGTTTAGAAGAATTGCGTATGTTTAACCTATATCGGATTGCTTGCTGTCTTGGGGAAAGGGGGAGAAAGGGAGAAAAGTTTGGAATACAAGGGTGGTTTTTTGGTCTATAATTCTTTTTTTTTTTCTGTTTTTAAAGTTTTTTTTTTCAAAACATCTGCATAGTTTTCAATATTCACCCTTGAAAAACCTTGTATTCTCTTGATGGTAAGTAATATAAAGGTTAAACCTGTTAAGTTTTTCTATGGACATTTCCCCAATTATGTTGCAAAAGAAATCATATCAAATCAGATCAAAAGAAAAGAAAAGAAAAATCAGATCAAAAAGGGAAAAAAAGAGAAAATAAAATGCAAGCAAACAACAACAACAAATGAAAATACGCATTCAATCCCCACAGTCTTCTCTCTGGCTGCATCACAAGACCATTGGAATTAGTCTGAACCATCTCATTGTTGAAAAGAACCATGTCCATCAAAACTGATCATCACATAATCTTGCTGTTGCTGTGTACAATGTTCTCTTGGTTCTACTCACTTCACTTAACATCAGTTCATATAAATCTCTCCTTTCTGAATCAGGCCTTTCTGAAATTGTTCTGTTGATTGTTTCTTATAGGATAATAATATTCCATAACATTCATATACCATAATTTATTCAGCCATTCTCCAATTGATGGGCATCCCCACAGTTTCCAGTGAAATGTTGAAACTATGCATGTTTTGAAAATAAAAAGCTTTAAATAAAAAAAGAAAGAAAAATAAAATCCTTTTGCTTCTATAAAAAGATTCTTCTAATTCCTCTTAATTCAAGAGTCTTCTTTCTCTTTAATTACTTATTTATCAAATATGTACACACACACACACACACACACACACACACACTCTTTTTATTTATACATATTTGTTTTCTTCTCCATTAGATTTTTTTGCATAGGCAATGGGGTTAAGTGACTTGCTCAGGATCACACAAACTAGTAAGTGTCTAAGGCTGGATTTGAACTCAGGTTCTCCTGACTTCAAATTCAGTGCTCTGTCTACCTAACTGGTCCTTCTCCGGTAGATTTTGAGCTCTTTGAGGGCAGGGACTATCTGGCTTCTTTTTGTAGCCCCATTAGTTAGAATAGTGCCTGGCACACTGTAGGCACTAAATGTTTATTGATTGATTTGTAGTCATGCAGCCTGGGTTCAAATTCTAATCCTGTCTCCTCTCCTACCTATGAAACATTGATCAAGATGCTTCCTGATTCTAGGCCTTAAGTTTTCTTCTCAAAATGAGGAGGATAGGCAAGATGATCCCTGAAGTCCTTCCATTCAAGCCTGATCCTTAGATCTTAATTGGTACACAGAGAAGAAAACAGAGCAACTCCTTTCAAAAGACATCAAAATTTGGCCCAAAGAAAAGTCAACTTTAGCATCACACTGCAATAATTAAAGGATCCTTCTTTCCTATTAACAATCAACAAATTGTGTCTCCCTAAAATATATGTTATAAGATGGTTTGTTAGAAAATATGTTAAAAGAAAATGTATGAATCATTTAAAAAATAGGAAGTGGGGGCAGCTAGGTGGCGCAGTGGATAGAGCACCAGCCCTGGAGTCAGGAAGACCTGAGTTTAAATCTGGTCTCAGACACTTAACACTTCCTAGCTGTGTGATCCTGGACAAGTCACTTAACCCCAATCGCCTCAGTAAACAAACAAAAATAGGAAGTGATGGTAATAATATTTACTTAACCTAGATTCTTTGGTTAAGTGATTATCATAAACTTTTATGCAATATCTCTGGGAATCAGTTGTGTTATACAAATATAGTGTGTTTACTATTTAAATGAATTACATTACTTGTCCAATATAGAGAATTCATGCTGAAAAGCACCAAGGTCAAAACCTGCTTATTGCCTCTCTGTGTCCCTTGTAAATTCACCAACCCAAAAAGGTGGTTGCTGATTCTGAGAGCTTGCTGCATTGTTTTGGGATAGAGGTATTCCTTAGTATTGTATAACTGAAAATCTTGCTGATTTCATCAAATGGGAAAAGGCCTCTTTTTGACCTCTCCATTGGTATTTTCCTTTGCTGTTGTCAGAAAATCTTTACAAAAGATTCAATTCGTAGAATCCCTGAATTGAGGAGGACTTCATCTAGTCCAACCTGTTGCTGAAATTCCTGTTTAGAATATACTCCAGAGAAATCATCATAGTCATCCAGTCTGTGCTGAAAGACTTCCAATGATTGGGAATCAATTACCATTACAAATAACTTATTCCACTTATGAGGAGCTTATTGGTTATTGAAAAGTTTTTCTTTACATTAAGATGAAATCTGCCTTCTGTAACTCCCACCCATTGTTCCTAGTCTCTCCTGCTACATTTTTAGCCCATTGTTAGACTGACTCACTGGGATATAAAGATTATAAAATTCACTCCCTGCCCTTTAGGAGCTTGGTTCCTCTTTGGGGGACATCAGACAGAAATGGAACAGAGAACAAAATAGATCTGGTGTAAGCCCTGGCTGATTAAATTAAAGAATATTGGCTCTTAGTGTCCTAGAAGGTTTGAACTAGGCCTTTAAAGAATATGTGTGCCTTAGGATAGGTGGAAAGGGCAAGAGGGTATAGTTTTTGAATAATCCTGATTGAAGGGATAGTAAATGCATCCTTTAGACCAGAGGTATCAAACTCCAAATTAAATACCAAATTAAAAATTCTGAAAATCAAAGAAGAGATTAATAAAATTGAAAGTAGGAAAACTATTGAACTCATAAATAAAACTAAAGGTTTTATGAAAACAACAATAAAGACCAGAGGCAGCAAACATGAAGCAACATTCCAACAAGGTCAAAATGTAATTGGGAAATATTTTACAAAATAAAGTACAGTAAAGCATAGATAACATTACATTTTAAAATTAGGTCAGATAGGAGGGATCTATAAGAATCAATGGTCTCCTTTTTGCTGCTTATATTCAATACTGAATTTTTGGTCATGTTAAAAAAGTCATTTAATCTCCTCTGAGCATTCATTTTCTCATCCATAAAATAGGAAGAATCATCTGACAGAGTAGTTGTGAGAAGTGTTTTTTTGCAGAGAAATTGCAGAAAAGTGTGAGAAATGCTATTCCCATATCAACTATTGTTTTAATTATTATTATTATATACTGAGTATATAACTGAGTAATCACATAATAAAGAGCATGCTTTGATTGGTTCTTACTCCTTCAGCTTGTGTGATGCAAGCCAAATCATGTAACTTCCCTGGCCTCTAGTTTCCCTATTATGTGAAGGTATTGGGCCATGTGATATCTTGAGTTCCTCCCATTCTAATTCTATAACTATAAAAGTAATGACCCACATTTATATGACAATGTAAGGTTTGCAAAATGTCTTCCTCTCAACAACCTTGTGAGGTAAGTAAATAGAGGAAATATTACTATCCCCATTTTACAGACAAGGCTCACTGAGGCTCTTGAATAAAATAGACTTTGATATGATCACACAGTAGTAAGGATCTGAGACAGAGCATTCAAACTCAGACATCATGATTCCAAATCCTGCACTTGAGTCATTATGTCATGTTTTTGTTTTTCCGTTGTGTCCAGCACTTAATGACTTCATTTGGATTTTGAGACAGGGATCACAAGACATAAATGGAGGTATAGAATAAGCAGAAAGCATATTTAAAGCAGCTTTAGCAACTAGTGTACCATCCTGAGATTTACATATGTATATGGCAGTAATATAGGTTTTCAGTGGCAATAACAGGTGGCTCTGTAGCTTCTGTGAAATCTCTACTCTATTGCTTCATTGTGACATGGTTAACATTAAGTTCTTAAATTTATGTCACTGAGCTTAACAGGCTTAGCAGCTCCGACCAACACGGAAATGTTTTAATTATGGACCTGGTGACAGACAGACCCTATGTCTGTTCTCAAAGAACCAGCTTGGTCATCCATGTTCAGAGAGACTCATCCATCATGAAAATGACCACCAGGTCATCATTTTATTTTTGACCAGCAAAGCAACTCAACAAATGGCCTACTAAGATAAGGAGGGTTATAATCTGGGTCCCTAAAGAAAGTACCCAATCATTCAATAATTATTTTTAATCCCTGACTATGCACAAATGACAGCTACATGGCAAGTAGATAAATGCTGTGCTTAAAAGTCAGAAGATTTATCTTCCTGAGTTCAGATCCGACCTCAGACACTTAACTGGTTGTCTCAATTCCTCATCTGTTAATAAGTTGGAGAAGGAAATGGCAAACCACTCTAGTATTTTTGACAAGACCCTATATGGGGTCATGGAGAGTCAGTCATGACTAAAAACAACAATGCATTAAATGCCGTACTAGAGTTGGGGTTACAAAAAATGAAACAATGATTAAGGCATAAAAGAAAAAGCCTAAATGAACATCATGAGGTAAGAAAGTTCAAGATGACTGCTAATAGTTATAATATGGCTAGAACCCAGAGTACATGTGAAACAAAGTTAGGAAGGGTAGATTAGGAATAGCATGGAAGAGGCCCAAAATGTCAGGCTGAGAGGTTTATATTTGAGTAGGGAAATGTGACATGGATGAACTTGTACCCTGAGAAATTTATTGTGGCAACTGTGGGCCAAAAAATATTTGTGCCTAAATTTTAAAAATAGAAAGGAAGAAATTAGAACAAAGATTTTTAACCTGACAGTCAATGGTTAGATTTTATCATACTTGTGAATTTAGATGGGGGAAAAAAATCACATTTTGTTTTTCTGCTAAACTCTAATTGAAACTTATTATTTCTTTCTAGTTGTGATTTTTTAAGAGCCTTTTTTTCTGAAAAGGGGATTATGCATAGTTTTCACCAGACTTCTAAAGGAACCCATGACACAAAAAAATTAAGAATCCCTGAACTACAAGCAAAGAGACCACTTGGGAGAAGGATAGTTCAAGGTCAGAAGTGATCCAAGGACTTGAACTCAGATGGTGACACAGGGTGAGAAAGCTTTGTTTAAAAAATAGCAAGATTGATTGTTAGAATCCACTGATTTGGATAGGTCGGGGGCAGGATTCCAAGATTGGCAGGAAGCCAAGATTTCTAGTCTAGGTGACTGAAAATTATATTGCTGTCACCAGAAATAGAAACTGTAAACTTAAGAGAAAAAATAAATTTAATATAGGATTTGTGTTTGAGATACAGATGGAGTTGCCCTCAAAGCATTTGGAGTTATATGACTAGAGTTCATTGGAAAGAGTAAAGATTTTGGATTTATCAGCATAAAAAGACACAGGATTGATTGGCTGATTGTTGTCCCTTCTTCTCAAAGAGAACCAAAATGACATTACTATGTTGAGTTAGTGTGTTCAACTGTGGCTGATCATACCATTAGAAGCTCTGCCGGAGGTTAGACACCAATAATCCTTATGAACATTTGGGGTGGATTGTTTAGCTCGGCACAGCTTGTGTTTCTTCTGAGCTAATTCAATTCTGTTCTCTGATGAGGGCACGCCATATTGGGAGCTTCTGTGCCAGTATTTCCTATGTCATACAATCAATTCTAAAGTTCTTGAGAAACCTTGAGAGTATCCTAGTATCTCTTTTTCTAACTATCTCGTGAGTTTTTGCCCTATGTGAATTCTCCACTTTTGGAGTTCTCTCTTTGGCAAGCATAAATTTGACACTGAAATGGTATAGTCAACCCAACAGAGTTGTGCTCACTTCAGTAGAGTTTGAATACTTGGCAATTTAGTACCACCAGAGCACTAGCTGATTGATACTGTTTTTGTGCTCATTGAAAGCTTTGGTCAGATGTGTTCAGGGAAGATTAATATCTCTGGGGTGAGGGCTTCCAGGCTCTTTACAGGACTATTTTCCACCTTTGGTGTCCACCCGAACCATCTAATTCTCAACCTGTGGCTCCAAGAAGTTGTAGCATGCACAGCAATCACACATAGGTAAATTGTTTTGTCAGACAGACTAAAGCAGGTTGAGGATAACCAAACCCTAAGATTAGGGAGCTATCTACTCTAAGAAACATGAATAGAAAAGTTCTCAGGGAGTGAGTGTTGAGCCTGGAGTCAGGAATATCTGAGTTCAAATCTAGTCTTAGTTATTTAATAACTTTGCAACCTTAGGCAAGTCATTAACCTGTTTGCTTCCTCAACTGTAAAATGGGGATAATAACAACTCCTACCTCCCAGAGTTATGAAGATCAACTAAAATAATATTTAGGACAGTCCTGTCACTTAATAGATGCTAAGTAAATGTTTGTTCCCTTCTCTCCTTCTTCCCCTCACCCCCATTAGAGAAAGTACAAATTATATATATATATATATATATTTTGCTATGAAGGGAAGATGAGATAGGATAAGTGAAAAAAGTGGCAGAATCAAAGAAAGAAGTGAATTTGGATATTTAGTGAGTTTTTAAGTCAGCAAAGTTCTGAGTTGTAAGTAATAGGGAGATAATAAATAAAAGAGAAAATAAATAAAGAATAATAAATATAAAGGAAGAAATTAAAAAGAAAGGGGAGGTTGGAAAGAATGATGAATAGAGGAAGGTTCCAGGAAAATTGGAAAAGGATGAGACCAAGAATATAACCCAAGTATAAAGAGATTAGCTAATCCTGACAGAGACATAGATTATCTTGTCCCCTGAATTGAGAGGAAAGGATGGTGAGAATATATAGTCTTTTAGGTATAGAGAATGGAAAATGAAAGAAAAATGAAATCTCATGTTCAGTGACCATTAGTGTTCTCAATAAAGGGAACAGGTTATCTGCAGAGAGAGGGGAAATGAGGGAGAGAGGAATGGGATTGGGGCAAAAGAAAATGATTTGGTATATATAGCCACTTTGCAAAGTATGGTAGGGCATAAATTAAAGTTAAGAGAATTTGTGCCATGTAGTGGGGAGGGCCCAGTTATGATTAGCTAACCACCAACCACTGTATTATGAGTGACTTCAATTTGTACAATCATTACTTGATTGTACCTGCTATGTAGCATCATCCAATGACTTGGAAACAAATATAGAGAAGGCAGCTGATAAAGGGGTGATCCATGGTTGAGTATTAGCCGAGTAGGAACAGCTATGGATAGTGGGGAATCCAAGGGTAGAGGAAAAAATCCCTTGAAAAAACTAGTGACTATAAGATCAAGATTGAAGAAACAGTGAAATCAGAACAGGAATTATGACTTAGGAGAATAGGGAAAGATTTTTAAACTAAGCTTTTTAAATTTAAAAAAAAATTAATAGCTTTTTATTTTTTCCAAATATATGCAAAGATAGTTTTCAGCATTCATCTTTGTAAAGCCTTGTGTTCTAAATCCCACCCCCCTTCTCCCATAGACAGCAAGCAAACTAAAGTTTTTTTTTTTTTTTAAGAGAATAGTAACCCTTATTACATATAAGCATTTTGCCACACTCCTCTTTTTGTCAGGGAAAGAAATATTACTAAATTTCTTTGATCAAGTAAAGAATTTGCCTACTCACTTCCTTAAACCAGTTTTCTATTTACATTGTGGAGTTTTTGGTTTTTTGTTTTTGCCAAAGTATTGCCATGCCCTGAAAATGATGATTAATACTCAACTTTATCAGGAATAATACTGTTTTTTAAGTAAATAATTTTCATCATTTTGAACTTTTGAAGAAATGATACAAAAGAGGAAAATATTCCTAATCCCCTTAGACAGGAAGATTTCTTTTTGCTTATGATTTGGAAATCATTTTAGGACAAAAAAAGGGCAAAAATGTACACTAATTGAATCTTAATATCTCCTTTCTGGCCAAATCCTTTCTCTTATTGTTGTGGAAAGAAAAAAAAAAAAACAGCATGTTTGGACCTTGGAAATAAGAGAGAATTTTCCAGTTGCAGTATCTTTATTTGCATGTCATGTTACTTCTGTTTTGAGCTGTCTGGGGAAGTTCAAGATTAAACTTTCCATTTGAGTGGGTTTGAAAATCACATTGAAAATGTTCAGTCTGGCCACACAGAAACTTAGCAGGCATATTTTGTCACTTTGAACTGCACAAAATGACACAAGCCTTTGAGCTGGAGCAAGACGGCTAGTTTGGTTCCAGCAGTGCAATTACATTGCCCAATAGCAGCTGTTATTGCCAAGTACCTAGTTCAGAGATCTGAGTATGATGCATATCTATTTGTGGAATAAAATAAAACATTTTGCTGGACACTTAATGCCTTTGCCTATATAAGAGTCCCTTCCTTTCCTCCCCTCCACTTACCAGCCTCCTACACCCACACACCCTTATTTTATAGGCAGCTACCTGAAGCAAATGGTGCCATTTATTAAAAAGCTGCTTCTGAGTTAAGATGATACCTGTCCTTTTATTTTATTTTTTAAATAGTATTTTCTTTTTCCAAATACATGGAAGAACAGTTTTCAACATTTACCTTTGCAAAACCTTGCGTCCCAAAATTTTCTCCCTCTTTCCCCAACTCTCCCCTCCCCAAGACAGCAATCAATCCAATAGAGGGTAAACATGTGCAATTCTTCTAAACATATTTCCATATTCGTCATGTTATGCAAGAAAAATAAGATCAAAAGGAGAAAAAAATGAAGAAGGGAAAAAATAAGCAAACAATCACTACCACAACAAAAGGTGAAAATATTGTGTATGCTTTGATCTACATTCAGTCTCCATAGTTCTCTCTGGATGTGGATGGCACTTTCTAGGTGATAACTATTCTTTTTTAAAAATTAATTAATTTTTTATTATAGCTTTTTATTTACAAGTTATATGTATGGGTAATTTTATAGTATTGACAATTGCCAAACTTTTGTTCCAATTTTTCCCCTCCTTCCCCCCTCCATCCCCTCCCCCAGATAGCAGATTGACCAATACATGTTAAATATGTTAAAGTATAAATTAAATACAATATTAGTATACATGTCCAAACCGTTATTTTGCTGTACAAAAAGAATTGCACTTTGAAATAGTGTACCATTAGCCTGTGAAAGAATTAAAAAATGCAAGCAGACAAAGATAGAGGGATTGGGAATTCTATGTAGTGGTTCATAGTCAGGTGATAACTATTCTTGAAGGGAATTTCCTTCTATAAGTTTTTTTTTTGCATATTGTCTCTTCCATTCAAATGGAAGCTCCTTGAGGGCAGGAGCCCTGATTTTGTCTTAGTTACCTTAGAGTCCCTAGTACATAGATTAGTGCCTGGCACATAATAAGCACTTAAAATGATTGTTGACTTTGGTTGTGTTATCAAACTGTCAAGCAAAGGAACAATACCTATTATTAAATGCCTGCCATGTTTTATCATTTGTGGTAGGTATTGATATAAATATGAAGTGTGAAATAATTGCTACTTTCAAAGAGCTTACATTCTATTACTTCTTATACATAGAATGAAAATAAAAAGAATAAATACTAGGTTCTCTATTCCTATCTACTTTCACCCCCTCCACTGCTAATACTTTTTTTCTTTTGATTATCTCTAATTTATCCTGTCTCTATCTTGTTTGTATATGGTTGTTTTCATGTGGTCTTCCCCATTAGATTGTGAGCTCCTTAGGAATAGGAATTGTTTTTCTTTGTATTCCCAGCATCTAGCATGGTCTGGCACATAGTGGATGCTTTATAAATGTATATTGATGATATTGCTTGTTGTTACTACAAGATAGTTGGAAAGGAGGATACTGGCAGTTGTGGAGATCAAGAAACTTTCATGTAGATAATAGATCTATCTGAACTAACTTTACTGTTCCTTACCAGGAATGTTCCCATATTTCCTCCTTGTATTTTTGTTCTGGCTATTATCTGGTCCTGTAATGAACTGACTTTTCTATACTACCTCTTAAAAACCTCTTTTCCTTCAAGACATAACTCAAACACTACCTTCTTTTTTAAAAATTAGATTTATGCCAACTGAAAAATACATTATCTTTTCTTCCTCTCTTTCTAATCCTCTTGTCCATTGACACTGAAAGAAAAAACATCTACAGCCAATCCGAGAAAAAAATTTTTTCCCAAATACCATTTTAATATTTTAACAAGTTTGGTGAAGAGCAAAAGAATACTAAAGGAAGATAATCAAAGAAAGATCTTTGAATTTATTCCATTTGATGATCAGTTAAAGGAATTATTTATGCCTTCAAATAATTAAAGGCAATTCTCCTATAGAAATAAGGATTAGATTTGTTCTCCTTGAACTAGGACCAGTGGGGGAAAACTTTGCAGAGGTAGGTTTAGGTATAATATAAGGGAAATTTTCATAACTAGAGCCAGCTAAAAAAATAGAATAATGACTTGAGAAGGTAGATTGATTCTCATTAAAAGCCAGGGGACAAGAAAAGGTGATTTTGGGGTTAAGGACTTGTCCAGGGTTCCAAAGCTTTGTAAGTGTGTGAGGTCAGATTTGAACTTGGATTCTCTTGACTTCACGGCTGGTGCCCTATCTGCGAAGACCAGTTATATTGTAGGAGGAATGAATTTGTGTTTAGGTATAAGTTGGACAAGTTGAATACTCATTCTTAGATTCTGGGATTCTTTCTTCCATCTTCCAGACAGTTGTCAAAATAATTGTCTTAAAGATTAGGTTGATCACATTACTATTTTCTTGCTCAAGAACTTTCATTTAATTCCTATTGCCTGTTGAACAAAATAGTGAAACATTTAAACATCCTCAATGCAACATTTAAAACCTTGCCCAATCGCTTCAGCTTAACTCTTCCAGAATTCTTTTCTACTACTTTCCTTCATGGATTTTACTTTTCTAGATGGACTGAGTGATTTGCTCTTTCTCAAACTGGACATTACATCTTCTTTCTCTAAGTTTATACAGACTGTTTTTCATGTTTCAACTGGAATATAATCCTCTTACGTCTGCCTCTTAGAATCCTTCAGTTCCTTAAAAGTTCAATTCATTCAATTCCTATAGGAAACATTTCTTATCTTCCTTGCTATGAGTATTTTTATCCTGCTCAAATTATCAGATATGCATATCTTATCAATTTAGATATTTTATATTTTGTTGTGTGGGCTCAATCTGGATTCAAATCCAATTCAACAAATAGAGATTAAATGTATTAAATAGGTTAATTTAAGTTACTCTTGGGTGGAACTCTTATTGACCCAATCTTTGGCACTTCAATGAAACTCAGCTTAGGAATTTAGATTCAGTGATTCTAGAGAGCCTATCTGATGCAACCGCTACTTTCTGCTAAAGCAAAAATATGACAGCCCAACATGACAGTTCTCTTTATAACTGTCACCCAATCCTCATCCTTGCATTAATAGCTGTTGGTTTGATTGTACTGCTTCTATGGTAGTAATACCATAAATCCAAGTGACTTCAGATAAATATTTCTCTCAGAATTAATTATTCCCTCAAAGCTTGTTTATGGTTTTTTTTTAAACCGATTTTATTAGGTGCCAACAAATGCTTTAAAAATAACAAAATGCTTGCATTTGAAAACTTGAATTTCAGCAACTGTTATTGACATGACCTTAAATACTCCCTCATCTTTGCCCTGTTGAAAATAACTCAAATATTTAGACTCTTTTAAAAAACTCATTCCTTAATTCATATGTACAAAAATGTTTACAGCAGCTCTTTTTGTGATAGCAAGGAGTTGGAAGTTGAGGGGGATCCCCATCAGTTGGGGAATGGGTGAAAAAATTATGATATGAATATAATACTCTTCTATAAGAAATGATGAGCAGGAGAATTTCAGAAAAACCTGGAAAGATTTACATAAACTGATACTGAATAAATGAGCAAGAGAACATTGTACACAGTGACAGCAACATGTGATGATCAACTTTGATAGACTTAGTTTTTTCCAGAAATACAGAGATCTAAGATTGTTCTAAAAAACTCATGATAAAAATGCTTTTCACATCAGAGAAGAAACTATGGAGTCTGAATACAGAGTGAAGCATACTATTTTCACTTAAAAAAATTCTTTCTTATGATTTTTCCCCTTTTGTTCTGATTTTTATTTCACAACATGACTATACGTCTGTACATGTATGACCTATATTAGATTGTTGGAACCATCAGGAAGATGAGTCTTTCTGATTCCAAGCTCTCTGTCCACTGCGCCACCTAGCTGCCTTCTTTGTGGTGTCATGTGTGGATGATTTTTCTCCCTATGCAAAGATGTAAACTTCTTGAAGGCTGACTGTAGGACCTCTCATATTTTCATATCAAAATGATGGGCCTGTATGCAGGTCCCTAAATTATTATGTGAATAATTTATAAGCAATAAGAAGAATAAGAAATAAGGATAAGTAATGTGAACAATAGTATTTTTTTCTTGGACACTTTTCTTTTTTGCTCAACAACAGTTTTTATTAAGGAGCTTCTAAATGATGAGTAATCCCTTCTTATTGGCTTCTCTCTCTACTTTTCCTTACTTCTTTACTATGGTTCTTCCCTAAGGTTCTATCCTTTGTTGTTTTCTTTATTTCTCAGATCTTTGACTTGTGTAATCTCATCCATTCCCAGGGCTTCAATTATCCCATCTATGTGGACAGTTCCCAAATATACATACCTCTAGCCTTCAGATCCCCTAACATTTCCAGTCATATATCTATCTTTCTATTGATTCTCTGATGGCATCCCAAACTCAATATGTCCAAAACCAAATCCCTTTATGATGCTCAGAAGCTTGTTCTGTTTCTCCCGACTGTCACTATTTTCTGTTGATGACACTAACATTCTCCCAAATATCCAGGCTCCAGACCAGTCATTTGACTCTTTCTGGTCTTCCATTCTCAACTTTCTGATATGTCACCTATGTTGTATAATGCCTCCAGAGAAATTTTCCTACTTATAGATTTGGTCATGTCACTTCCCTGATCAAAAAAGATTAAAAATTTAACTAGTCAGTTGTAAAAATTTGGCATTCAAGGTTTTCCCCATTTTGACTAAATAATCTCTCCAGCCCTTCCTACGACTTCTTCATAGTGTGATCCAGCCTAAATCAAACTAAATTACTATTTCCTTAATCTATCTTTAATTTGTATTTATATTAAAGAATTATTGAATTATTAGTAGTGCTTTGAGGGGGAACATTGTCTTTAAAGTCAGAGGACTTGGATTCAAATTCTTGTTCTCCTACTTGCTGCCTTTATGATCTAAAGCAAGTCATTTAATTTCTATATCACAGTTGCCTTTTCTGTAAAATGAAAATGGTGGTCTATATTATCCCAAGGTTCCTTCTGTCTGAAAATCTGTTACCTTATGAATGGCTTGCCTTTCTTATATAAATATTTTGCTCACAAGTGAATATATTTTGTAGTCTTTCCTAAGTCAAAGATAGAATCTATTTTATTTTTTAATGTTACAGTAATTTTTTTTTATGAGCCAGATGCTAAATTTCAGATTTTCACTGGCCCTAGTAATAATGAGGATGAGGATGACAACTGACATTTATATAATGATTTAAGTATTTATTTGATTCCCACAACATCATATAAGGTTAGTTCTAATGTTAATGCCCCCATTTTATAGATGAGGAAATTGAGTCTTGTATGAACAGGGAAATTGTCTTAATTCCTATGATCTTTTATTCCGATATAAAATGAGAACAGTAATTTTTACAATTTTTACCTTACAATCAATAGTCAACTAATCAGTAAACATTTTACAGTTGAGGAAGTGTGCTTCAATCTGTATTCAGACTCTAGTCCAATTCACTGGACCCTCCCTCCCTTCCTCTGGTGGAATGCTTACTTGGTGTGTAGAGCTTCCAGCAAGCCCAAGTCAATCATACCTTGTCATCCTGTCTGCTGTGCCTCTGGGCTTTTAACTTGAAGCTTCTGTGAAGTAGTAGGCACCTACTGTGTGCTAAGTGCTAGTTGTTATGAGGGACAAATGGATGTGTAAATTGCTTTACAAATATTAAAACCCCTTAATAAGTATCAGCTGTTGTTATTATTCTACAATAGGTGTGTCTTTTTTCTTCATCTAGTAATTAGTTCATTACATTTTAACAAAGTGTCTTGCTTAGTGCTAAGAGAGACAGAAAGATAAGTAAAATACAGTTTCTTTTTTGATGGTTAATGCTTCAAAAAAAAAAAAGATTAAAGTGGGGTCATACAGATAGTAAATATCTTGAAGTGAGATTTCAACTTAGTTCTTGCTGACTCCAACACTAGTACTTTGTCTCCTAAATCAGAGATCCTTCTCCAATTACCCACTAACAACAGATCTAAATATCTCTGCTATTTCAATTTATTTTTTCTTTAGGTGATAAACTTTAAATTATCTAAATTGATTGGAGGAAAGTTATGTAGGAAAATCACAGATTATTATGAAACATTTACATTTGACATTAGGGTACAGTATATTTCAAAATATATTTGCCATTATAATTATGTTTTTGCTCATTAATATTAAAACAATTTTGCATTTCTTGAATATGTGCCAAGTGATGGGGCAAGGTGGCACAAATGTTAATTTTGTACAAATAAGTCTCCAAACTGTAATATATGTTGCAGATAATATTAATGTGTGCATATAAATACATGTGTATATATAGTATAGGTGGTGTGTATGTGTGTGTGTTTATCCTTTTGTAAATCATGGGAAGCTTCTTTGTAGAAATATATCTTTGTCTCATCACTTTTTTTTTGGATCTCTAACAAAATTCAGACATTTTATGTATCATTTAGAAAGAAAGAAAGTAATAAGAATTTAGATCTGGAAAAATGATATCTTAAAGAATACCGACAAACACAATTCTGACCATTTCTAACCACAGCGAGCCCTTGGGTGGGGCAAATTAATCTGATGCACAAAATACTAAAACAGGTCTCTATGATAAAGGAAGAAAAGTTAAGGCCTGGTGTGTGCTGGAGTGGACCAAGTCATTGACTACAAAACTGCCCCTATATTGGCTGCTTATGGAGCCTTTGGGATGGAAGCCTAGAGATAATTCTGAATTATTAAAAAATATTGATTGTGAGCCTTGCGAGGATGCAGTCATAAGCAAAGTTGTAGGGAAAAAAATACAAGTGAAAAAACAAGAAGGCACAGGTATAGTAGTCTTTTCTCTAAATTTCAAACTATCTTACTTTGTGATTCAGGAGCAGTACAGTAAAACATAGATAATGTTAAGATGTGGTTTTCTATGTCAATGTGTAGCCTGTAGGAATCCTTAGGTATGGTTTAATAACCCCTGTTTCCTCTTTGAGTTTAGAGTCTAGTGCTTTAGACATACATAAACACACACACACAATATTTTCAGAATTTGGAAATAAATCTATTCTGTGTATAGGGGAGAGTTAGAGAGAGACAGAGACACAGTCTTGATTGGTCAAAAAATATTTCACTGGACTAGAATGTTCATGGTCCATAATAGTGAGGGCTGCCCTCCCTCCCTTCCTCTGGTGGAATGCTTGCTTGCTGTGTAGAGCTTCCAGCAAGCCCAAGTAAATCATACCTTGTCATCCTGTCTGCTGTGCCTCTGGGCTCTTAACTTGAAGCTTCTGTGAAGCCCTTATAAAGCCTGCCTAACTGACGTGTAAACAGTGGAAGTGAATCCCATTGCTGGGAATCGGGGGGAAGTCCTGTACACTGCTTCTCTCGCTGGTGAATGTACTCTGCAGTTTTCTGTAACAGAGTATCAGAGCTCTCAGATAAGTTACTGCTTCAGAATGACATTCCAAGGCAGGGTACACCCCTTTGTCATTCCAGAAAACGAAGAAATCCCACAGACTGTAATTAATGATGTCCACGATGCTGATGGGAATGAAGGCGAGAAGGCTGTGTCCAAACTGCAGCATAGGCAAAGTGACATAAAAGTCTACAAGGAATTCTGTGACTTTTATGCAAGATTGTAAGTTTTCCCTATCCCAGGGTGGGTACTTTACTGATGGGAATCTAGGGTTCTCAGCATTTTAAACTCCCTGGTTGTTTTGACACTGTGTCCTTGTAGGAATAGTTTTGAAGGGTGATACATTGCTAAATATGTTTGCTGTTAACAAGGTTTGCCACCTTCTGTATTTTCTCTTGATTTTGCTAGTTAATGTGATTAGTAACAAAATGTGCTCAGGTTAATGTGGTAATAGTCACTTTTCTTCATTTAGTAGGGTGTAAGCATAGACAAATTTTCATTTCTTTTGTAGTGTGGTGAAGAAATTTTTGTTCCCAAGTAATGCAGTCTTATGTTTTCCTGTCAGATCTTAAAATTTTTGCCCATTTCAAACACTATTAAATTTCAAGACAAATTCAAGGAATCGCAAAGAGGCTCAGGCAGCATATTTGTCAAGAATGTTTTTTTGTACATTTTATATATTTTAATACATTTAATACATAATAATATTTTAATACATCTACCTATAGTGTCCAGAACTAGGCTATAATCTAATACTGGTTCTTAAGGAATTTAAATTAATGACTAAAAATAGTGTATATATGTGTGTGTGTGTGTATATATATATATATATATGTATATATATATATATATTATATATATATATATGTGTGTGTGTGTGTATGTATATATATATATGTTTTTTATATATATATATGTTTTATATATATATATATATATATATATATATATATATATAATTTATAGCAAGGCCACATTGGTTACCTATATAAACAAATGCTTTTAGAGTTTCTTAAAGAGATTCTCACATAAATAATACCGTAACATCTTCTATATAACATTAATTGGGGAAAAAGGGACAGTTATCACAAAATATGAGAAGGCATAAATGATTAGCAGTCTGCAATGATATAGGAACACCCACATTAATGAGATCCCAGTTATGGAAGTAAAATATTTTTGCTAGGTAAGCTCTGATTTTTTTTTTTTTTTAGTCAGTAGTACAGACATAAACACTAGACAGGCCCAAGTTAAATGATTATATTTTTTTGTATTATTGAGAATTCCAAATGAGTAAAGATTAAATTAATGACTTTGTCATTGTCTGGTTTACCACACTTGGCAACTGCCTTTACTCTTCCTGGTGCGATGCTTAAGTGCTCTTCAGTACTAGATTGTGGTCCCTTTGGTCCCATTTGTTGAGAGAATAGGGAATGCTATCATTATATTATAATCAAGATTTGTGTTATCCAATGAATTTTTGTTTTAAAATTTTTAATTCAATCTAATATGGCCAGGCAAGTTAGGTGGGGATTTGGAGTGTGGGATGTGGGGGTAAGGGAGTGGAGAATATGAAACTATTTGCACTGTTCTATACCCAGATTTATACCCAAAGGGAAGTGGAATTTCTAGAGATGATCTCTAGAACTATGTGGTATTCTGATTAAAACCAGAAAAATGCTTTCTCTTAGCCTATTATGCTTGTAAGCTCTTTATAAGTGCTTGTTGTTGAATTATTGATTATTCTTGTATAATGTAGTAGAAAGGCTGCTGTATTTAGAGTCAGAAGGTCTAAGTTTCTCTTGTGATAGTGGGTAAATAATTCAACTTCTCTGGGCTCAAGTTTTCTCTTTTGTAAAATAAGACTGGGTGATTTCTCTTTGAGCTTTAAATTTCTGATTCTATGGGCTTAGATTCTTCATTTGTAAAATACAAGTATTTATAATTATACTACCTCCTTCATAGTTGTTATGAATAATGTTTTGTAAAATGTAATGCTACAGAAATATATGCAATTATTGTTTTCAGAAAGTTACAACAAATAGAAGAGAAGAGGCTGACATTTAAATGTGGAAAGCTTAGATTATATGTAATACTTGTTTTAGAGTAAATTGACTTAATCAGTGGTAGATTGTTTCAGAAGATTCTGTCCTGAGGTTTAAGTGTTCACAGGTTTTTCATGAACAGTTTGATTTTTACATCCTGGCAGATTAACTGATTATAATTAGTCATGTTGCTTCTGTGAGCTCTCATTTGATTTCTCCTTTGATACCAGACAGCTTTAATGATTCTTCATAGTCTGATTATTGAGTGTACCAAAATTACACTCTCCATGATATGTAACAATTATTCTACAATGAATTTTTTAGAAACTAGATTGCATCATTTCTTCAAACCTGACTACCAGCTTTGTACAGTGTGCTTAAATACTGGGCATTACCCCAATTCCCCTCTCCCTATTCCTGCCACAAAAAAAAAAAAATACAAAAGATAGTCCCTGCCTTAAAAGAGCCCATAATCCAATGGGGGAGATAACAAGTAAACAAATATGTACAAACTAAACTATTTATATCATAAATAGGAAATAATTAAAAGAGGGAAGGCACTAGAATTAAAGGGGGCTGGGAAAGGCTTCCTGTAGAAGGCGTGGGATGATGGTTGTACTGTTTTCACACAGATTTCATTTCAGTTAGACTAAAAAATGGGACTATATTGTTATGGGAGAGGGAGGGAAACAGGAAGTATACCATTCAACTGAGGTATATTGTGAATATTATCCTGTTTCTCCCTCCTCTTCTCCTCTTCCTCCCCTTTTTTTTGATGGGTGGGAGAAGGAAGATGAGAAGAGTTAAAACTCTACCTTGATGTGATAAAATTTAAATCCTTAGCTGAATTTAATATAACTTCTAATTATTTATAAAAGCCATAAGTCAGATCTTGGAGGTAGAATGAGCCTTGAATTTGATCCAGATAAACTGTCACAATCAAACTGTATGACCTAGGGCACATTATTTAACTATTCTGTGCTTTCTCCTGATTTTATATATATAATGTAAATGAGAATTCAGCAATTCCCCTGGGAAGTCTTTAATAAATATATTCTGATTGACTCAATACTGGATTAAATAAGTGTATGTGAAAGGTATTTGGAAAGCATAAACCCCTTCAAGTAAAAGTTATAATTTGTTTGCAAATTATAATCATTACAAGTACAATTGTGGTTTTAGTTTGTTAATCTGAGTTACTCACTATAGAATTATTTATAACATCCTTTGTTTAGGCAGGGATTTTTTTTATGTTATGCTAGGTTTTTGGTTTTTTTTTTCTTTCCTTTTTCTTGTCACTTTCTTGAAGATCTAGCTTCCATAGGAAGGAGAAAGTGATGTTTCTTTTTGGCTTTTAACTTAATTCCCAGTTATGGAAGTAAAATATTTTTGCTAAGTAAGCTCTGATTTTTGTTTGTTTGATTTTAACTTATAATGCTATTGTGGAAAGAGTATTGGTCTTGGAGTCAGAAAATCCAATTATAACTATCACTTGCAGTGTGAGTTTGAATAAGTCAAGGAGTCATACTGTGCCTCAGTTTTCTCCTATGTAATATAGACACAATAATACTTGGGTTAGTTACATCACAGGGATACTGTAAAAAGAGCACTTTGTATAACTTATAACGATCTCATAAATGAGAATTGTTATTATGTTACCTTTAAAAAGAAAAATGGGTAATAGTGGATTTTGAAATAGATTAAGTAACTCTTTATTTTGTTTCTGTTACCTTATTCCTACCCTTCTGCCCTCTTAAAAAAAAAAAAAATACCTTCAAGCTTTAAATTCCAAGTAATGGGAGAGGGAGTACATGCTGCATTCCTTTCTTAATTATTAGCTAATAACAGCTAGCATTTATTAGATACTTACACTGCTTCAGGTACTTTATATTTATTATTTCATTTGATCTTCATAACAGCTCCGAGTTCAATCATTTCAGTCATGATTCTTTGTGACCCTGTTTGGGTTTTTTTGGGAGAAAATACTAGAATGGTTTGCCATTTTCCTTCTTCATCTTGTTTGACAGGTGAGAAAACCTAGGGAAACAGGGTTAAATGACTTTCCCCAAGTCACACAGCTAGTAAGTTTCTGAAGTCACCTTTGAACTCAGAAAAATGACTTCCTGACTTCAGGCCTGGCACCCTATTTACTGTGTCATTAGCTGCCCCACAATCCCTTTTCACAGATGAGGAAATTGAGGCAGAGGTTAAGTAACTTGTCCAAGGCGACTGAACTAATAAGTGTGCTAGGTGCAGACAAGCCAATGTAACCATCTTAATACTTAAGACCAGCCCTATCTAGATAAAATGGAGTGATTTTGTGATTTGAGGTAGCCTAAAATTATTGAACTCTACTAGCTTTAGACATTGGATATAGAAAGGGAAGGTAACTTTGGGATCATCTAGGAAGACATCTTATATTATAAGTGAGAAGCCTAAATCCTAGAAAAATAAAATGATTGGATGTGGAGACATAGACCCAGTTATTAGAGAAGCTGAGATTGATAGATCGTTGAGCTCTGGTATTCTGAGCTACAACAGGCCTTCTGCATCAATACAATGAACTCCAGAAGCAGGAAAGGAAGGGAACCTGAGGAGATGTGAATCAATCTAGCTCTAAAACAGAGCAAGTCAAAGTTCCCAATGCTCATGGGATCAGGCCCATGATAGTACCTATATTTCCAATCAAGACAAGATAGGGAGACCCAGTTTCTAAATAAAAAAAGAAAAAAGAAACGGAAGTAAAATATTATGCTAGCACTAAATACAGCTTGGTAAAACTAAGGGGCTTCTAGTCCAAGGTATCCCAAACTCCCTTCGGTAGACTTATCTTCAGGAAACTGCAAAGTTTCCACAAACTTCTCTCAGGAACAAAGACTGATTGTTTAATACCAATATTCTATTGGTATTGTTGTATAGGTATAAATTATGGTACACAATAGTTTTCAAAGAATTGAAAATGATTATTTTACACAAAAGAGTAGTGAGGATTATAAATTTAATTTTTAGTCTCCTTTTCAATAAAATGAGAATTATATTTGTATTGCCTTTGTCTTGGGGTTGTTGTGAGGGAAGTGCTCTGTAAACCATAAAGCACTATATAAATGCATGTTACTATTGAGAAGCAGTATGGAAGAGTGGAAAGAGTATTGTTCTTAAGAATCAGAAGATGTAGATTAGAATGAGAGCTCTAACAGGTGAATGTGAGCACCCAGTTTCAACATCTGTAAAATGGGTTTAGTCATGGTGGGTGTGACCTAATTCCAACATGTAACAAAATAAGGAACTTCAAAGAAAATGAGGAAATCAGAAAAATATTTGATCAAAAAAGAAGGTAGATTGGTCATGTGGCAGAGTATAACATGTAGTTAACCCAAGTGTTCTACTGATTTCCTCAAGATGTCCAGAAAAAGTGAGGCAAACCCATAGTACTTTGGGGAAATTACCTTTGGCAAATTTATAGGAGGAGATGGACCAAGATCATACCAGATGAATTGGTATGGAAGAGTTTTGATCTTGTGTCATTGGCAGGTGGTGTCCAGACTGCTGAGATTACAGATTCATTAGAGTACTTATTTTAATAGAATTTGAGATTGATGATCAATTAATTGACATCTTTATTGGATATGCTATATCTCTAATACTTTTCTAAATATTATTTTCTAAGTAATGATGACAAAAAACTCATTAGAGAGGAGAACCTACACCTTTAAAGATGATACAGCTAATGATATAGTAGGAAAAAACACTAGTTTGAGAAATAGCTATCTGGACTACTTTCTTTCTCCCCCCATAAATAAAAAGAATATCTCTAGGCTTCTCACTATAAAATTGTGTGATTCCAAGATAACAGTGTATATTGTGACTTTTAAAGTCCTTAATTGGAGTGGTATAATGCAATTAATTATAACACAATTAAACAGTAGAATAGTGGGGTCTTAGAAATCTTAGACACAGAATTCAGGAAACTGAATTCTGAACTTGCAATGAGGATTCATGGATTTTGAGTCTTACCTCTAATAATTTGGTATCCACAAGTAAATTAAACCCTAGTCTCCTTTTCAATAAAATGAGAATAATATGTATACTGCCTTTGTCTTAAGGTGAGCAAAGTGCTTTGTAAAGCATTAAAGATTATATAAATTTGAGTTATTATTGAGAGGCAGTATGGAAGAATGGAAAGAGTACTGTTCTTAAGAATCAGAAGACGTAGGTTGGAATGAGGGTTCCAACAGATGAATGTGAGCACTTAGTTTTAACATCTGCAAAATGGTTTAGTCATGCCCACACCACCTCCCTCATGTTGTATGAAAGCTAATAATATTACTGTACGGAAATAGTAACTTGAATGGTAGCTTTTTCATAGTTTATAAACAAAGGACCACCTGGGTTAAAGTATCAAGATATCTACCTGTAAAACCTGTTCTGTTTGGCAATAATACTCTATTTTTAGAATCTCATTAGCATTTTTATTAAAGAGACTTTTGAGATGACTTTATTTGATACCTTAATATTCGGGGTGTTTTTCAAACCTTTTAAGTTGTACAATAATGCCAAAGGAAGTATTATATTTATCTGTCTATATTAAGAACAATTGAACACAAGTTAGAAAAACTTCAGTGATTTCCAGTTATTTCTGGATAAAATGTAGCCCCAAAGCCTGGCATTTCTCTTACTCATCTTTTCACCCCTCATCTCATGAGTGCCCTTCAGGCCATCCAAACTGACCTTCCTCCTCCTAGCTTTTTATAAACTCTACTATCTTGGTCTTCTTAGTCCAGTTGTAAATATTCATTCCCAAAATTGTTTTGCATTTATTCTAGCATGCTTTGTATTTAATTATTTAGTTAAAGGTCTTAATTTTTTTTTGGGGGGGGGCTGAAGCAATTGGGGTTAAGTGACGTACCCAGGGTCACACATAAAGGAAGTGTTAAGTGTCTGAGAGCAGATTTGAACTCAGGTCCTCCTGTCTTCAAGCTGGTGCTCTATCCACTTTACCACTTAACTGCCCTTTAATTTGAATTTTTAATATAAATTCCTAGAGATTAGAAAACATAGTTATTGACATCCACCATAGTTTAAACATATTAATAATGGAGATTTTTAAAAGTTGAAACAACTAAATCATAACAAAAGATTTGGAGCCCATCACTTCATTTGCCTATGTTTCCTTTTTGTGGTTTGGGAGCCATCTGCCATTGCCTGATGGGTCTAACTTAGACCTGTAGAATGGATCTCTTCATGTGAGAGGATAATGATGACGATGATAGAAGGAGACTGAGAGGCCTCCTATTTCATTCCCAAATTGATTCCCAATTTCATTCCCAATCCACAAGGAACACCTGTGTCAGCAAAGGCTGCTTTGCAACTCTTTCAAGTTTATGATTCACAGCTGTGGAGGCTCTCGGAGAATTGACCTGCCTCTTCACCTGTGCAAGCTCCTTAACATTTCCCCAGTTATAAAATGGAGATGCTAGCCCTGAATCTTATGATTGTGTCCATTTTATCTCTGCAACATTATGCGTGAAAAAAGACTCAGTCTCTGTGTCATCTCCCCCCACCCCACATTATCTTTTACAGCAACATGGCAAATGCCCTGGCTAATGCCCTGTGTGAGCGCTGTAAAGGAGGCTTTGCACCCGCTGAGAAGATTGTGAACAGCAATGGCGAGTTGTATCATGAGCAGTGCTTCGTCTGTGCCCAGTGCTTCCAGCAGTTCCCTGAAGGCCTCTTCTATGAGGTGAGCCAACCCTGACATAGAAATTTTGTCTGCTTCCAATTTCTAGCCTCTAAAATTATATTAAAATAATAAATGCTGTATTTTGTCCTTGGTTAAGCTATTAATGACCTACATATGGAAGATGTTGAGAAAAAAATAAGAATTTCTTTTTTAAAAATTTCACTACAGCAACGAGTTTCCATTGTAGGTACATTTCTCTCTGTCTCTGTCTCTTTCTCTTTTTTTTCTCTCTCTCTCACCACAATTGAGATTTCGTAAATAGAGAAAACTCTCCACCAAGGCAGATTAGTACCTTCTTTGCCACTTTGAAACTCTTCTGGGGCATCACAAAATTATACCACAGGCATTCATATAACCTGCTTTTGTTTATTGTGTGTGTAATTTTTCAGCCAGCTCTTTCAGGAACTAGAATTACTTCTTCCACCTCTGCTACCTCTTTTGAATCTCCAGTAGCATCATAGCGCCCCTCAAAAACTTGCCAAGTTGAAACCTTGGAAAAGGCATGTCACAGATAAATGAGATAACCAGTAATCTACATTAACAACTTCATCATTTTAAAAAAGTCACCCAGGTTGTTCGGGAGTTGCTATTTGTGGTCACTACAGTTGTATAGATTATAAATTTTTACTACTACTCCCTCCCAGAAACACATCTCTTTTGCATAGTTCTTTGCACAAAAAAAATTTTGATATAGATATACATATACACACACACATAGAATAAATATAAGATATGTACTAGATGCTTTAGTTTTAAAAAAAAAAAAAAAAAAAAGGAACCTTAACAGTTGGCAAAGTCATAAAGTTTTGTTTAAAAGGACTTTTTATAAAGTTCTTGTGTAAAAGGTCCTTGCGGCTAAGTTTGGAAAGAAAGGAACTAGGAAGAGTGGTAAGGCTGTAAAGTAGAGGTGGACAAGGAGGACATTCTAGGAATGTGGAACAGCTAATACAGAGGCACATATGGGAGAGAAGGCCCATTTGGCTAGTACTGGAAGGGAGCATCTACTGTGTGTCAGACACTGCACTTATACATCTTTATAGATATTTATTTCATTTGGTCCTCTACAATCCTAAAAATCCTAAGAGGTAGGTGGACATTTTATCAAATTATCATTTTATAGTTTCCTCAGCTGAGAGTAGAAATTAAGTAGCTTGCTTAGTAACTAGTAACTGTTTGAGGACAAATTTGAACTTGGATCCAGGCCTTGTGCCACCTGTAGAGTATCAATAAAGAAATAAAATATAGTGAGACTAGAAAGTTAAGTTTATAACAATTGATTGTGAAAGGCAAAACAAAGAAGTTTATATTTTGTTGTAGAGTTTATAAGTAGTCACAGAAATTTGTTGAATAGAGTGATTTTGGTCAGATCTTTATTTAAAGAAAATCATGTTGATAGTTATATTGAAAGATTAGAGCAGGCAAAAAAAATTAAGAAAGGGAGACCAAAAATTAAAAAAAAAATACCCCCAAACTAAAATGTAATGGATCTTTGAAGTAAGATGATGTCTGTATCTTCAAAGACAGGTCAAGATGCCAGAGATAATATGAAGGTAGAAAATTAAATTTTGGCACCTAACTTGTTATATGGGGTGAAAGAAATTGAGGATCCAAGAATAACACTGTGGCTGAAGCCCTGAGACACCAGAAAGATGATGATAACCTTGACAGAAATGGGGAAGATTATGATTTCAATTGAGGACATGGTGAAATTGAGTATCTGTGGGACATCCAGTTTGAAAGACACAGTAGTCCGTTGATGATGTGGGACTGAAACTCAATAGAGAAACTAGGACTGGATATATAGTTGTGATCTACATTGAGGTGAAGATTAAATTCATAGGAGTTAATAAGGTCACTAAGAGATAAATGGATAGATAGTAGATTTATTCAATCTTTAGTAGGGCTAGACACCCCTCGAAGCACTAGTAAAATAAGCAAAAACAAAACAAAACACAAACTTACCTTCAAGGAGTTTGTGTTCTAATGGGGGAAGATAGCACATAAAAGAGAGGTTTAATGGGGGGAGTGGGGAGAGAAGGTGAAAGAGTCCAGGTTAAAGAGGAAGGTAGAGAAATTTAAAAAAATAAAAAATAAAATAAAGTGTAGAACCAGGAATGAAGTGAACATGGCCCAGATTTCTCATGAAATGGGAATCCAGGCCAAGGATTTTTGATCAGAAGAAAGGACCATGAATCTCTTGACATGGAAATAGAGAAATTTGAGAGTGAAAGTAGAGGGCCTAAAGACAGAGTTTTGAGAGTTCTGCTTTCCTATCTCTCCATGTAATCAAAGGGCATGATAATGATGATCCTGCAAAGCAATATGAAAAGGAATCATCAGATAGATAGGAGAACTAAGCTAAACCGCAAATATGAAAGGGTATCCAGAAAGAAAGGTTTAAATAGAGTGAAAGTAGAGGAAGTAGAGGTAATGAGAATAATTTGCTTTGTTAAGAATATAGTTTAAAAAGAACAAAGAAATATAGCTTGAAGAGATGGTAGAATCCGATGAAGGTTATATTATTTTTTATTCTAAACTTAAACACACAGATTATTAACACACAGAAGGAAACATAAAAAAGGATTCTGTGTTGAAACCATGAATCTATTTTACATGCTTATTTTTTTAAAAATCCAAGAAATCCCGTGTGTTACTTTTAAAGTATAAGTAACTAGTAAAGATGTTTTCAGGGATTAGGAGGAACAGACATATTTGAAGGCCTGTAAGCTTGTCCCATATTCCTTTCACTATTGTCTTTCTATCCACAACAAAAAAACTACCCCCAGTTAACTGGTGAGACCATCTCAAAAATAGACTATGAGTTAAAATTTTAAGGTCATTATCTGTAATGCTCTTTTGTTTCAGGGAAAGTACTATAACAATCCTTGAATAGAACAGAATAATTTATGACTCACCCATCCTACTCTTGCCTGCCTTCTACTATCCAACTATAAATACCTTCCTAGGTCTGCCTGATATTCAAAATGACATTATAAATACCCAGAACCAGTTTTTGAGCTGAACTTCTCACTCAGCTTGGTCTCTCACAGTTTGTAGGTCAGTGGTTCTCAAAGTATGGTCTAGAGAATCCTGGGGATCTCTGAAACCCTTTTAGAGGGTCTACAAATTCAAAAATAGTTTTTAATTCCAATATGGTAAATGTCTATAAATATAATCCAGATAAACAAAAACGCTTTGGAGAGATCCTCAATAATTTTTAATAGGATAAAGATACTGAAAACAAAAGTTTGAGAACCACTATATATAGGTGGTAGCTGTCTCTGATATAAAATACCTCTCCTTCCCCCATATCCCCTTTTAAAAAATCTAGGAAAAAACAAAAAATATATAAACAGATTTTCAGGTGATGGAGCCCTAAAGGATGAATAGAAAAAATTTTTTAGTTTAGTTGATTTTATGATTTTTAAGAATGTTATTTAGGGCTTTCTAGAAACAATCAGCATGCAAAGTAAGACCCAGCAACCATTGGTTGTCTTTTTGCAAAAGAACATTTTGGGTAGGGGAAATCATTTGTTTGTTTTCCATTTGAGAGTGAGTCAGTTTGTGCTTTGCCTTCATGCAGTGATAATTTTATCTCTTCCTCCATTATCAGTTTTGTGTCACTGGTTGGTTAGCTCCTTTTCCTTGGTATTTAAGCAAGCTGTTACCCCATTTTTTTATCCTTCTTTTGCTCAGAAACATACCAGGAAAGTGCTTGTTAATGTCTTCTAGACAATGTCTGTTTTTCCCCCTTGCCTAGTTTTCCCATGGTATAATTTTGTTGTGGCAGCACTTCTGGAGATTTTCAATTAGAGCTCTTTAATTCTTCTCATTTGTTTTGCCATAAAGTCTTCTCAGACCAAACTATTGTTTTTCTGACTTAAAAGCCATAGAAAATTAACTGAAGATTCTTCCCTTGAATCTTTCCTTTATTTTATGTTGAGGAAGTTGAGGGCAAGAGAGTATCCCTAAAATCAGCCAGCTAGTTAGTGGTAGAATGTTGACACCTCTTACAATTTCACTACATCTTCTGGGCTTTTTGCTCATTTACTTTTTTTGCTCTTATCCTCTCTCAGCTTTTTGCTTTTTTACAAATTGGAAAGGCTTGGAGAGTTTCCTCCCCCTTCCCTTCTTCCCCCACCCTGCTCTGGGGTTTCCTGGGAATGCTTTAGTAGTTAGTAATGCTGCAACATACTTAACATATATAGGACTGCTTGCCATCTTGGGGCGGGGGGTGGAGGGAAGGAGGGGAAAAAACGAAACATAAGCGAGTGCGAGGGATAATGTTGTAAAAAATTACCCTGGCATGGATTCTGTCAATACAAAGTTATTATTAAATAAAATAAAATTTAAATTAAAAAAAAAAAGTAGTTAGTAATGATAGGTGTTAACCATGGCTTCCATTAAATTCAAGAGGGAAAGAGTATAGTTTGCTGTTCTTTTTTTTTCTTTTTTAAATAGAGGTTGGAGAGAGGTACTATTGATGTAGATGGTGTATTCACTTTCAAAAGAGGTTACTTTATTGTTAATTTTGCTTAATTGTTTTAGTTTGTTGCAAAAGACCTCATGAAGTGGGGATAATCTGTAAATACTTCTAATATAAAAATAAAATATTTTTTGAAATTAAATGATTTTATTAATGATATTATGTGTATTATACTAGGCTGCAATAAAAAATTAAATCTCTTTTCTCAAGGATCTAAAATGAAATGTATACAAATTATCCTTCTGGGTCTTTGATTTAGAATGAAAAAAGGGAAGGAGGGAAAAGGAAACAAACATTCATTGAACTCCTATGTATCAAGAACTGTGCAGTATTGTTTAGTTTGTTTCTCAAAAACTTTAGGGCTCCATCACCATTCTGTAATTGAGAAAAGGCAGGAAAAAGTTTAAATCACGATGACAGGTCACAGAGATAGTGAATGTCTGAGATTTTATTCCAGGCCCAGAGTTCTACCCACTAAGCTACTTAGTTTTTACTTCTCATATACCCCCTTTAAGATAGCTGAGTCCTCAGTAAAAATCCTGCTTTTCACAAGTGGAAATGGATTCCCATTTAAATATAGGGGATGATGGTATGTATGAACATATGGACACAGGAGTGAGCAAGACAAGATCCAGGAATGGCTAGCAATATAGTTTGACTAGAATATAGTTAATGTAAAAACAAGTAGTTTAAAATAAGTCTTGAAAAAGTAAATTGTTTAAATCTTTGTCACAATAAGAAGTTTATATTTTATCAATGGGGAGTTGTTCAAGGTTTTTGAGTAGATAAGTGATGTAAAAATCGGCCTTATTCATTAAAATCATTTAGAAAATTATTAAAGTAGTCTGGGTTCGAGACAAGGCCAAAATTAGGCTAGTGAAAAAGAAGAGAAATTGCCCTGATAGATTTGATAGGATTTATTAACTAATTAATGGAAAATCAGAGAAAAATGACTCAAATGGTTCCAACTTAGGTGACTGAATAGGTGGAAGACAATGTAAATGGCAGATTTGTGGAAGCCATTTTATCAATGTTGAATTTTGAATTGTAATATAATATCTGAGAGGCAATTAGAAATCTTAGGAAAGATAATAATAGTTGATATTTACATAGCACTTACTATGTGTCATGCATTGTGCTGAGCACTTAAAAATTATTTTCTCATTTGATTCTCACAACAACCCTATTCCCATCTTATACATGAGAAAAGTGATTAATTAATCATTAATCAATTCAAGGCCAAATAGCATTTGAACTCAGATCTTGACCAAGTTTTAGACCTTGAACTTTATGTTCTTTGCAACCTAGCTTCCTCCCCTTGTAAATAAAGATTTATATAGAGGCAATCATTGAAGTCATAGCATCACTTAAGTATTAAACATCTGCTCTGTGTGGGGTAGCTAAATGGCACAATGAGTGAATTGAGTGCCAGGCTTAAAGTCAGAAAGACTCATCCTCCTAAATTCAAATATAGCTTTAAACATTTACTAATTAGATGATCCTGGACAAGTCACCCTGTTTGTTTCACTTTCCTCATCTATCAAATGAGATAGAGATGGAAATGGCAAAGCACTCCAGTATCTTTACCAGAAAAAATCTAAATAAAATTATGAAGAATTGAATATTTCGGAAACACAACAGAAATGCTCCAGGTATTATGTAGATGCTGGGAATACAACTAATAAGAAAGTAATGACCCCTACTCACAGTGAACTTACATTGTGATCAGAAGTGGATAGGATAGTTTTAAGGAAGAGATTTTAAAAGAAAAGGTTCAAAAGAAAACCTTGAGGAGATGGTGACATCTATTCTTAGATGGCATGAATTGGAAATCTGTAAAAATAGATGGAGAAATGGCCCAGCAGGTAAGAGAGCTGAGAAAAGGGGATTGGGGGGGTGGGAGGGGGAGAACAGAGGAAGAGAAAATATAAGAAGGAAGAGATAGATTGACAACCTGCATCTCACTGCTTTTAAACTGAATTAAAAGTGATGATTTTAGCAGTCCATGGTCCCTAAAGAATTTATATATGAGCTTTTTTGATTGTTGTTAGAAGATAGTAAAAAGAACACTAGATTGTAATTCAAGAGGATTTAGATTCTAATCCTATATGTCCATGGACATATAGAGAGTTGAAATAACTCTCTAAGCCTCATTTTCCTTCTTTGTAAAAATGAAGAGGTTGGACTAGAAACTTAGCACAAGTAGGTGCTTAATAAAATCTTAGATTAATTACTCATAACTAATTCTCATGAGATTTTTAGTATTAATCTGAAATGGGTCACATAGCCCTTGGTATTCAAATCATTCAAAAATAGACTACAGAACTACCTCTGATAATCTTATCACATAATTGGATCTGGAACATCAAAGCCCAGAGAGAACAATTAGATTTATGATTAAAATATTCTGTACTGAAAGTTGATATGCCAACATGCCATTGTATTGAAGTTTCATTTGTGTAATTCATTTTTCTGACCCTAGTATTCTGAACTCCTTGTACTTTTAATCAAAAGATCTCAAATCATCTCATAAACTTGTATTAAACTTTATACTCACATCTGCAGAGTAAATATATGCTAGGAATGCATTCTCAGTAGTTAAATAGACCATCTGTCACGCACTGAGGTATTGGCAAAGCCCAGAGTAGACATTCTGAGCCCTGATTTATGAAGCCCTGTTTTCAGTACTCTAGATTGACAAACCTGTGCCTCCCCCAATTTGATGTTTACTTTCACTTGTTTGTGGCTTCATTCTGTACTGATTAAAGTTTATACATGCATAGACTTTGCTTGACAAAAATCTCAAAAGAACCTTCCCTTCCATCATCTTCTGTGACACTGGTCACTTGAGAGAATGGTTCACCACTTGACCTTTGATTAAGGATTATTTAGTAGGCTTTCTTGCTTGCAAGTGAGAGATTTCTTTCTTCACACTTCACAAAATTGTGAGTACTTTTAAATAAGCTATATCTCAGCTGCCCAGTACACTCAGACTTCTGGTACTATTGTATCCTGATTTGTTTTACAGTAATCTGGACTTGCTGCATGTGAATGTTTTGTTCACGTCAGGAAACGTCTGTCTAACTTCACACAATTCATAATCTCGTGGGAGGCAAAGAGATAGGAATTTTGTTACATTGAGATGGAAACGTTCAGCTTAAACTAGTGACTAATCATATGGCTTCAGAAAAGTTACATTATGTAATAATTTTTAAAAAACCCTTAAATTTCTACTTTTTGAGATAATCCAAAAGATTATAACAGTTTATGGAGTTATTCTTTGAATCATTTTTCTAATAATTTTCTCTCTACTGACAACTGAGATGCTTCATCTTACTTCATTAATTATCATCATTCCTTTTCACCACCTATCTGTTTTTTTACAGATAGCTTCTGCCAACGTTGATTTAAAATTTGGGTCTCTTTGCCTCTTGTAATTTACAAAGAAAATGGTTCTCTGGCTGAGAAGAGCATATTATTTTCTGTATGTTCAATATAGGAACCCCCTAAGCACCTAGATATTTGTTTGCCTTCTAATTATTTAATATGGCACCTGCAGAACAGAGGTAGATAGATATAGAGTGAGCATTTATTAAGCACATACTGTGTATCCTCATGATTCAAATGTCACATATCATGATCCAAATACAAACAAGTCTACATTTTAATTAAAGAAAGCAGTTGGCAAAGATGGCGTGGGGGTGGAAGAGTCCTAATTGAATTGTAAGAAAAGTGAAGTTAAGACTAACCTCCCCCAAAATAATGGTCCAGTGTGGCAAAGGAGGAAAGGTGAAGAGTTCATGCGAGTTTCTTAAAGAATAAGTATTAATAATACTTGTGGTCCATTAATTTTGACTCTTCTGAAAGTCTAAAGTAATGTCGACACCCCCTTCCTAATTACTCTATAGAGATCTTGGATGAGAGATAGTAAGTTCATTAAGTTCTTTGGCCTAATTTTCATTGTTTAAGATTTAAGATGATAGGTAGATTTAGCAACATATATGTGTATATGTATGTATATTTGTATACACATAGTTGAGGCAATTGGGATTAAGTGAGAGTCATACAGCTAGGAAATGTTAAATGTCTGGTTTTGAACTCAGATCCTCCTGGGCCAGTTATCTATCCACTGAGCCATCTAGGGGTCCTGAAAGAGCCCAACTACATACAGATGGTGTTGTGTTTTTTTAATGTACCCATTATAGCACCTTGAATATAGAGATTCAATCAATATTTATTGATGAATGATTATATTATTTTTATCCATTCTTGACAGCCGAGTCACAATACATTTATAGGTATTGCTTTTTTTAACTCATAGCTTTGCTACCCATTCAAAATTTATGCTTTTCTCAAGCTTTTTTTTTTTTTTTTTAATACTGTCAGAAAGCCTTCCTAGGCTTTATACATAGTAGAAAACTGCATTGTTTAAGTCCAACAGAATAACCACTTCTTCTGTGTTCAGGAAGGAAGACATTGCCAGGAAAGGCTTGTGAAATGAAGGTTACCAAGTGAATCAGTGGGAGAACTGATGGTAGTCTCTTCTGATTCTTGTGAGATAAACTCAGGAAAGCAAGGGACAAGAAAGCCTGGGTTTAAATAATCATTCTAAATTGAGCATGCTAGCAGCATTCTTCTAGATCAGTGGGGATACTGGTAAAAAGTGAAGACAAATCAACATGTACCTACATAGATTCTCTAAAGCCACTTATAAACTTGAACATAACAAAGGATATGCTGGTCCTTGCCCTATCTCACTAATTTACTTGTCAACGCAAAAAAAAATTCTTTCTTAAACCATGTCATAGGGTTTTTTTCTTACAACTTAAAAAAAAATTTTTCAATAGTATTTTTGTTTTCCAAATACATGCAAAGATAGTTTTCTTTTTTTTAATTAAAGCTTTTTATTTTCAAAATATATGCATGGATAATTTTCAACATTCACCCTTGCAAAACCTTGTGTTCCAAATTTTTTCTCTCCCTTCCCCCTCAGCCCCTCTCCTAGATGATAAGTATTCTAATATATGTTAAGCATGTGCAATAAAGATAGCTTTCAGCATTCATTTTTGTTAAGACTTTGTGTTCCAAATTTTTTTGGTCTCTCTTAACTTCCCCTTTCCCCAAGACAGCAAGCAATCTGATATAGGTTAAAAATAAACTTTTTTTTTTTTTTTTTTGTTAAGGGTGGAAAAGAATTGAACAATTGAAGTTAAGAAGGGGAGAAAATTTCAAGCACTAGAAATAGGCTCTTGGTTGATAAACATTAAATTGATTATTCCCAAATATATTTTCAGATGTGGAAAAAGTGTAGCAGAAAGAGCATTGGGATTTGCCATCAGAACTAGGTTTGAACACTGGTACTTCCACTTCTGCAGGAACATGGGCAAGCCACTTAATCTCTCAGCTTCCATATCCTCATCTATACAGTGACATTAACTATCTGTGCTACTTATTTGATAGGGTTATTGTAAGGAAAACACTTTTTGTATCTCTAAGTCATAAAGTGCTATATAAATAATCAAAATTATTATCTTTCTCTGACTCACAAGGTGAACTGGCTTTACCACTTATCACAGCTCTGCTCAGCTTGGTGCTATGATTAAAAAAAAAACCCCAATGATTTCATGTTACCTACAGAATTAAGTCCAGCCTCCTTGCCACTTTCTGGTCCCAAACCACCTTTCTAGAGTTTAACTAACCTTCCCTTATGTTTCAGAACTATCATAAATACACTTTGCCGTTTCTGTGCCTTGGAGAGTTCTTTTGATCTCATCTTGAGTTTTCAGAATCTTCCTAGCTTTCAAGTTCCAGTTTACATGCCACCTTCTCCAGGAAAATTCCTCAGATTTTTTTCAACCTTAAATCACTAACACTTCCAATTAGCATTTGTTTTGCCTATTGGGTGCTGAACTCTGTGCTAGGCATTCAGAGTTGCATCATGAACTTGCAGTATACCAGGGAAAAAGTCCACAGCAGTTTCTTGAGAGAAAAAATTTGATCCTAGAGGAGAAGAGAAAAAATAGACAAAGATGGGGAGCAAAGAAGAAAATGGACCTGGGACTATAGACTTTTTTTGGGCTGCATTTTATGCTTGCTGGGACTAGCAGAAGATTTCTTCACTCTCTTGGTAGAAACTGTGGTGAGGAGGCATTTTAATAGTAAGAAGGTGGAATAAGTTCTCAATAATGCTTTGGAAGCATTGACTTTCCAAGAAATGCAAGATCTATTTCAGAGATTTAAGACATAGAGACTTCTGTTTCTGTCCAGTGAACAAGTCACTATCACTACCTTTGATTATTGTCTAGGTAAGAGATGTCAAACTCTCAGCTAAACTACAAATGAAGAACAATATTAAAATGTAATTGAGAAATATTTAACAAGCTAATTAAAAATTAATACAGCATAGTTAATATTAATTTGTAGTTTTGTATGTTAATATGTAGCAACACAGATCAATTTCTATTTGAATATGACTCTACTGCTCTAGATTACAGTGTTGGGTTGATAAGTCATTGAGGGAATAGATAAGTAAACTCAAAATTTTTAGACCTTGAAGGGTAAAGGTGATCACAGTAGTAAGTGATGGCAAAAATGTTTGAACATTGATTTTATTCTTTGTTACTTATCTTACCTTACCTTGTATTCTTTTTAAAATAAATGTTATTTTGATGTCATGATTTATTCTGGCTAGTTGAAGACAGAGGGAATTCAAGAGAAAAAGGGTGGCTTAAACTACTAAAAGGGTGAGAAAAAGACTTTCAAGGGCATTGGGTAGATCTTCTGTAGAGGATTTATAAGAGGATCTGGTTGAGAATCACTGCAAATCAGAAGGTATATTGTATGGCTTTCATTTTGCACTACTGGAGACAGGCATTGGTAGGATCATTAATTATGAAGGAACAAAAGTATAAATTTTAAGACTTTAAAAGATAATTCATCTCTCCAATTTGAAATCTAGTTCAGGAGATTGCAATGACTAACTTTAAAAAGATAAAAATAAAAGAACTACTTTATATGGAAAAGTGAAGTAAATCTGCATTCCAGGCATAAGGGAAAAGTTTGTTCAATGTCATGAACTGAGAGAGAAAATCCCGAGTTTGAGAAAGAAATAAAAGACTTGGTTTGACTAGAAGATAGCATATTTTTATTTTTTTATTTGTTTTTATTTTGTTGTTGTTTTTTGTTTTTGTTTTTGTCTTTACCCAGCTTTAGACAATGGACCTATTTTATAAAGGATTTTATTTTTTCCCAGTTATGTGTAAATAAATCTGGAGCATGTAAATGCCAAACTGGGCACTTTGTGTTTATGCAAAAGGTAGTTGTCGAAACTTTTTGAGTAGGAACTTCATATATTCAAACCTGTGTTTTAAGAATCTTAGTTTTGCTGCTGAAAGATGTCCCAGAGAGAGCAGAGATTGGCAGCAGAAAGATCAGTTAGGAAGCTATTTCAAAGGAAAAGGTTCTGTGAGTACAAAAATACATATAGTTCTTTTTGTGGTGGGAAAGAATTGGAAATTGAGGGGGATACCCATCATTTGGGAATGGCTAAACAAATTGTGATATGATTGTGATGAAATATTAATGTGCTATAAATTATGATGAGGGAAATGTTTTCAGAAAAGTCTAGAAAAACTCATATGCACTGATGCAAAGTGAAGCGAAACAGATCCAGGAGACCGTTGTACGTAGTAGCCACAACTATGCTCAATAGTGAACTACTTTACTATTCTGATTGATTCATTAATACAAGATAATTCCAAGATTGATAATGAAAATTACAACCTGACTCTAGAAAGAAAATTGACAAAGTCTTCCATGTAGAATAAAGCATATTGTTTTTCCCCTATATGAAATGTTTCACATGACTTACATGTATAATGCATATCGTATTGCTTACCTTATCAGTGAATGATGGAGGAAGTGGAGGGGGAGGAAGAGAATTTGGAACTTCAAATTTTTAAAAGTGAATGAAATAGTCCCCCTCCCACACACACTATTTCAGTAGCCTAGATCAGAGGTTGCCCCAGAAACACTTCCAAATACTGAAGGAACTTGATTCAAATATAATTAGTAAAATAATAATAATTATAAATGTAATTAGTAAATGTTTAACAAAATAAATAAAATACAATAAAACATAATGTTAATGTGTTGTTTACTAAATCAGTATGTAGTATAGTATACCTGGATTTTAGTGGCCCCTACTTCTACTGAATTCTATTGAATTTGACACTATGGTGTCAAAAGGAGATGGTGATTAGGACCTGGATTATATAAATAGAGAATAAAGGTAGGTTAGATGTAAGAGATGCGATAGATGGGGCAGTTGAATGTATATTGCAGGGGAGAAGAGGGAGCTATCTGTTAGGGAAGTATGATTTCTGTTTTGGATATGGGATAAAAGTATCACTAGATATAGTATCAGGCCTGGATTTTATTTAACCTCTCTGTTTTTCATCTGTAAAATAGGTCTAAGAGTACTTATTTTCTAGGGATTGTGAAGCTCAAATGAGATAATTATAAATAAAGTGTATAATACCTGGTACATAATAATTTTTACAAATATTAGTGCGAATTTAAAACATGTTTTCAAGGTATACTCCATTATTTTTGTTAACTAGATAAATGTTTTTCTCCTAATTTTTCCTTTATTAAAAATACATAACAGGAAAGCTGTCCTTATGATGAGTGATATATTGGAAAGCTGCTTTGCACAGATATCTGGCAAAGCCATCGTTCTCATTTCCTCTAATCGTGAATTATATCATTCAGGAAAGGCAGAGAAATGGAATTGTATTTGGCTAGTATTGCACCATATAATATAAATCCCAAATTCCCTCACTCAAGAAACATTTATTATTGTCCTTTATTAAAGCACTTTGCTTGACAACAGGAAAGATATAAATTTTTTGTGAGATATGATTTGTACATTCATGAGGCTTACAGTCTAACAGAAGGATAAAATATCAACAAATAACTTTATTGCTACTTCATGTAATAATTCCACCTCTAAGTCTCTTCACCTATGAACAGAACTCCTATGAACAGGCTCAAGGTAAAGAGCCAAAAATTCCTCAAGGTTTCCAGTGAGTTTGAAAGAAAGAACAAGTTTTTGGGGAAACATAATTAGTTTAGTTTTAAAAATTCAATAAATATTTGTTAAGTGTCTACTACAGGCTTGACACTGCTAAATGCTGGGGATACAAATCAGAAAAAGAAAAATAATGCCTGCCTCCAAGGACTTTATAGTCTAACAGGGGAAGAAAACACAAAAGGAAATGGAAAAGAAGGAGCAGTTGGGGGTACTTGGAGTCCAAAACAAACAACTGCAGAAGGCAAGTATAAGTTAGCTGGAAAGTCCAGATCTTTGACCTCTCTAGAGGAAAGCCTTAGCAGTTTAGTGCTCTACTCTCTAGCCTTCCAAACAGATGGGAGAAGTTGAAGGAGACAGAAAACTATAGTATATCTGCACAGAGTTATTCTGCATGATGATGTCAAATCATCCTTACTGGGGTATAAGATTAAAGTGGCAGTGGAACATGCAAGAAAAGATAATATTTCAGATGGGGATCTGGGTCTAAATTTCAGAAGATAGGTCAGAACTGAAGATACAAATTTGGGAGCCACCTGCATAGAGGGAGTAGTTAAATCCAGGAAAGTTGCTTTAACTTAAACCCCCCCCCCCCCGAGGGGGGGATTGTGAAGAAAGTGGAGAAAAGGGATGATGACATCCTTTAAGACGTGCCCAACTTGAGAGGATGGAAAGATAATGAGAGTACAAAGGAACAAAATTAGGTAAGAGAATCGGAAGAATCAGAAACCAAAGGAGAATAGCCCTACTCACTAAAAGAGGTTGGTAAGCAGAAAGAATGGGGGTGGTGAATACTGTTCAAAAGCCATTGGATTTGATGATTAGGATGACCTTGGTGATCTTAAATAAGAGAGAGCAATTTCAGTAGAGTTTTGACAGAAGTCAAATTTCCAGAGGTTAAATGAAAAATGTTTGGTGAGGGGAGGATTTTGGGAAGATGGTGTAGGAAGTTAGTAAATTTCTTTTTTTTTTTTTTTTTTAATTTTTATTTAATAATTACTTTATATTGACAGAATCCATGTCAGGGTAATTTTTTTACAACATTATCCCTTGCACTCATTTCTGTTCCGATTTTTCCCCTCCCTCCCTCCACCCCCTCCCCTAGATGGCAAGCAGTATATCCTAGATACAATATATGTTTGCAGAACCGAACAGTTCTCTTGCTGCACAGGGAGAATTGGATTCAGAAGGTATAAATAACCCGGGAAGAAAAACAAGAATGCAAATAGTGCGCATCCGTTTCCCAGTGTTCTTTCTTTGGGTGTAGCTGCTTCTGTCCGTCATTTATCAATTGAAACTCAGGTCTCTTTGTCAAAGAAATCCACTTCCATCAAAATATGTCCTCATACAATATCGTTGTCGAAGTGCATAATGATCTCCTGGTTCTGCTCATTTCACTCAGCATCAGTTCATGTAAGTCTCGCCAGTCCTCTCTGTATTCATCCTGCTGGTCATTTCTTACAGAACAATAATATTCCATAACATTCATATACCACAATTTACCCAGCCATTCCCCAATTGATGGGCATCCATTCATTTTCCAGTTTCTAGCCACTACAAATAGGGCTGCTACAAACATTTTGGCACATACAGGTCCCTTTCCCTTCTTTAGTATTTCTTTGGGATATAAGCCCAATAGAAACACTGCTGGGTCAAAGGGTATGCACAATTTGATAACTTTTTGGGTATAATTCCAGATTGCTCTCCAGAATGGTTGGATTCGTTCACAACTCCACCAACAATGCATTAGTGTCCCAGTTTTCCCGCATCCCCTCCAACATTCATCATTATTTTTTCCTGTCATCTTAGCCAATCTGACAGGTGTGTAGTGGTATCTCAGAGTTGTCTTAATTTGCATTTCTCTGATCAGTAATGATTTGGAACACTCTTTCATATGAGTGGTAATAGTTTCAATTTTGTCCTCTGAAAATTGTCTGGAAGTCAGTAAATTTCAAGCTCTCCAAATTTCCTCCACAAAGAGAACAAATTTGAGCCTCAGAACGAACATAGACTGGTAAAAAACCAAGAAGAGTTGGGGCAGAATGGAGTCCAGAAAGATCCAAGGAAAGATCCCATGCTCAGGATTAACCTGTGTGAAGTGCAAATAATTCCAGACTAGCTCTGCAGAAATAACCTGTGGGTACCTCTGGAAGGAGCTGGATTTGGCTGCAGCCTTAGCAGGAACCACAAAAACAAAAAAATCTCCCAGTGTTTAAATTTAAAAGTGTATTGGAGGATTCCCAAAATGTGTGGGCTCTGAGGACCAAGGTCTTTATGAACTAGGGAGATTAGAGAAAGCATTGTGAAAAAAGAGGTAGTATTGAGTTGACTTTTAAAGTGTAGATAGGAGTTTAGCAAGCAAAATGAGCTTCAGTTTCCTCTTTTATTTGAGATAGATGATCTTTGGTCCTTTGCAGCTCCTAAGTCCTCCCATCTTACAACATTCTTCCCATGGGCATCTTCACTTCCACATCAGTTTCTATCAGTCTGCTCTTCCTTTTCTTTGTTTCTTAATTTTTTCCTATTGATAGATTAAGATAGCCTTCTCTCATCCTGAGTCACCTTAAAGTCAGTCTCCTTAGTCTCATTTATTAAACTATGCTTTTCCTTTGAGAGCATTAGCAAGAAGTACAAGTTCTAGCCTAAACTTGACTTTTCTATCAAATCGTGTATTTGTATATTGATTCTTGAATATATATTTACTTGTACACACACACACACACACACACACACACACAAGAATCTATTTCAGCAAAATATTTGTTTTGTCTCAAGTGAATTTATAAACTTGTAGAACAGGGTTTTTTGTTTAGTAACTGTTTTTCTGTATTTCTTCATAGCATAGTACCTCTTAAACCCTGTGGGTGCTCAACCCATATTAACTGATGCTTATTTTTCTTGTAGTTTGAAGGAAGGAAATACTGTGAACATGATTTTCAGATGCTTTTTGCCCCATGCTGTCACCAGTGTGGTAAGTCCTAGCACCTAAGTGAGATGTGAATCTTTTTTGGATTTCCTCCACATACAAACAAGTCAACAAACCTGGATTAAAAAGTGTAAATCATAATAGTAGTCTCCATTAAACCTGTCAAACAACTTCATCATCCTTAGTGAACCTTTTAAAATATCTGCAGGAAGAAAAATAACTTTAGAAGCATTAAAACAAGCATACACACACAGCCCAAGCTAAACTTAATTCATTAGAACTTGAGGCCATAGGACTTTCAGAATGTTCACAAATGGATTGCAATTGCCTTGGCCTTCTGTTGGATAAAAGCTTTGAAATATACTTCTAATGCTGTTCTACAGCCTACTAGATAGGTCTTTGCTTTCTGTTTCCATGTAAAGGGAAAAAAAGTAATGAAATCAAAGGAGGAAAATATTCGGCCATTATTCATAAGTTAGCCATGTCTTTTGCGTGTGCTTTTTTCCTTTGCCTGCTTTTTAGTACTTCCACCAGAATTTGCAGAAGTCAAGAAAAATTGGGATCAGTAGTTTATGAATTTTAGTGAAAGTTTGATAATAAAAATTAACTATGGCTTGAAAAGGAGATTTTAAGGTATCTGTGAATTTCAACTATTCATGCTGTACTTTACTAGCAATAATATAGGCAAATAGAAGAAAATCCATTATATAGTTAAAAAAAAAAAAGACAGATTCAGAAATATGGAAAGACCTTAATTTAGAAAGGTTAAGATCACTCACTCCATCCTAGGCTGTCACCTTGACCTTTGTCTTGCCATGGACATATGTCAAAGGCTGGTAACTTTGTGGATTTGCCTCTCATATCTAGTTTATTCACAAGTTAAGACATTATCTTCATGATTTCATTGGTCCTCTTAGAGAATAAAAGTTGAATAGTAACAGCAAGTGAAAGGTTAAAATGGTGAAAGCATAAAACTACAGCTTGCGAATAACAAGCATCAGCAGTTAGTCCATAAAATTCTCCTAGGATTTTAAAATTTTATACTGTGTACACACACAGACATACAATCATTAATAGAGAAAGAAACAGTCTCTTCTAGAATTTTTCCATGTTGTCTTCAGCACTAGCATCTTTGATACCCTTTTAAACAGCCTGGTATTTTATTTCTCACAGGTGAATTTATCATTGGTCGAGTTATTAAAGCTATGAACAATAGCTGGCACCCTGGATGCTTCTGCTGTGATCTCTGCCAGCAAGTTCTAGCAGACATTGGGTTTGTCAAGAATGCTGGGAGGTAGGGTCTGACTATATCCATGTCAAACAAAAATTCTGATTTCCAGAAAGTGATTTTCATAAAAGTAATGTGTATCAGTTGCTTCCCCTCCTCTTTTCCAGGACTTTTTAGAGGTCAATTCTAGAAATCTGAATAGAAATAAGGTCTGAGTGAGAGAATTCATTATGTTGACTAGTCTCCTGTCCTACTCAATTGCTAGGAAAGGGATCCAGGATGCTTGGAGAAGGTGACATAAGAATGTGTATTCCATTTATGAAGTACCTCCTAAGTACCAACTACTGTGCTAAGTAGCTCTGATTTCTAAAAATCAGTCATTTAATCCTCATAACAACTCTTAGATATAAGTGCTATTATTATCATCCCCATTTTACAATTAAGGAAATTTTGGCAGACAGAAGTCAAATGATTTGCCTAGGATTATGCAGCTAGTAAGTGTTGGCCATTTGAACTTGGGTCTTCCTGATGCTTACCAAGTGTTTGTTGAATTGCATTGAATACAGAAAAGAGATTAAATCATCTGGTATCAAGCAAGAAACTTTGAGACATTTACTTCTGTCTTTAGACTTGTATTATTTCTAGAATATTCCCAAAGGACATTTTTAATTGACATGTTTCTGTTGCCATGATGCTTTCCATTATTGTGAATACTGTCTAAATCACATTGTTTGTGATTTTAAAACTAATTTCTTTTGAGAAAAGCTATTACTTCACCTCCAACTCATTACTTAAATCTTTCCAAAGATTTTATCCATGTAAGTACTGCTTATAAGGACAGATCCCAGCTCCTTGTCCATGCTATCATAGATGGTCTTCATGAATTGTTGCAATCAAATTTCAGTTCTCCACTCATTCTCAGAACCTAATCAGCTGGGCAGGATATGCTGGAATGTCTTTCATTTCTTGGACTAATTAATAGATGATGAAAAATAGTGTCTTCTTTTTGTACAATGTGGAAAACTACATGTGCAGAATGTTGCATACATTAATTGGATTTGCTTAACTATTTTTGATACTTGTAAGAGAACTTTCAATGAGCAAGATGTATCGGGAAATAGCTATTTTCAAAGATATCATTAAACTTTTGTTTTAATTAAATTTATTTTTTTTTCTGGCATGTGTATTTGTGTGTGTGTGTGTGTGTGTGTGTGTGTGTGTGTGTATTAGTATTTTTTCTGACAAAACTTTTTTTAAAAAAAGATCATCTTTATATAGCAATAAGTCAAATAATTATGAGGTTCTATGAATATTTCTGTTGTAGTTATTCACAAACAAATACTAAGAAGTGTTCCATTTCTTTTACCACCATCCCCTTCAGACTTTCATGATGCAGTGTGCAGAATTTGCAATCAGAATATGTGGGTTAGAATGCCAGTTCTGCTACTTAATATTGGGCAATTCACTTAACCTCAATTGCCCTCAGTTTCCTTATCTATAAAATGAGCAGTCTGGACTCTGTCTTCTTGAGTTCCTTCGGGCTAAATCTTTGATTCTATGTTCATTTCATCTTGCTAAATGTTTAGGCCCTCTGGTGGCTAAAGATGAACTCACTTTGATTTTAGATTTATTTTTTTCTTTTTGAAACTTGGGACTCCCTTACAAAATTCTGTTTTATTTTTCTAGGTCACTGGGAAAAGCCTTAAAAGTTTTTTTCTTAATTTCAGCATATAATATCTCATATAAATAAGTTTACTGGATTTGGTCTTCTTTCTTGGCTCTTGTAGACATCTTTGTCGCCCTTGTCATAATCGTGAGAAAGCCAGGGGCCTTGGGAAATATATTTGCCAGAAGTGCCATGCCATCATTGATGAGCAGCCTCTTATATTCAAGAATGACCCTTACCATCCAGATCATTTCAACTGTGCCAACTGCGGGTAAAATATTTTAAGTGTTTTATTTTATTTAAACCAGAATAGTTTAATTTGGTTTGATTTTAATTTGAAAAAAACAGTTTCTGTCTTAAAACAAAACAAAACAAACACTTCCTCCTTTAAATGTCATAGGGTATGCAGTTTCAACCAATTAGCTATCAGCAACTGAAGAATGCCCATTTAAAATATATTCTGTATGCTATTTTGTTGGGAGTTTAAAGGTTAAAATTCTTCTGTGTTGTTATCAACTAGAAAGCTTTCAAAGACTTAATCATATAAATTAAAAATTATCTGATCTCATTCTTGTGACCCATTGGCCATTTAATTTCTATTAACACCTTCATTAGAGGTGTGAATGTTATTACATAAGGAATGTCAGATAGAAATGAAACTCAAACCATTCTTTTTGATTTATTTTAGCAGCCTTGGCAAATGATATAACAAAACAGAAGAGAAGCTGACAGGAAATTTAATTTTTTTCCCTTAGGTTTCAGTGAAGTTATTTCCATTTCATACTACTTATCTATAATACAGTAATTGTTCTTCATAGCAACATTATATTATGAACAATTAGTATTAAATAAAATTGGTCTCCAGCTTAGTTTTGAAAGATTCCCTCAGTTTGATTATGTCTATTTGTTATGAAGGTTTTGCTTGTCTTTTTTCCCCCTGGGAGATTGCAGTAGAAGAGAATTTTTTTTTGCTAATTTTTTTTTTCTAATAAAGAAAAAATAAAAACTCCCTCAGGTTTGAGAGTTGCATTGAGACTGCTCTTAGAAATGGTGATTATTTTTGCTATAATGTTTAGATGAGGTGATCTAGAATAAAATGAGATTACATGATAGAAAAAAGATAAATATGATTGTAAGAAAGTCAGATATATACTATCATATTAAACAGCCTATCCATATTATGTTACCTTAAATGATTTTCTGTTATACTGTAACCATCCTGGATGGTTTTGACAAGAATTGAAGGGCCCAGTCTTTTATTAGCTGCTGTGATACCTGTTTCTCTCTTAATTACTTGAATTAAAAAAAAAAAATAGAAACCAAAAAAATGAAAATGAGAGAAAGAGACATCTCTAATGATGTCCTTAAAAACAAAATCATTTCAAAGAGTGCATAGGTGAAAAATGTTGTTGTTGTTATTGTTTTGGTATCCTTTGAATGTATGAATATGTGCTAATTTTGCTGACTTTTGGGGGGATAGGAAAGAATTGACTGCTGATGCTCGTGAATTGAAAGGAGAACTATATTGTTTGCCATGTCATGACAAAATGGGAGTTCCCATTTGTGGAGCCTGTAGACGGCCTATCGAAGGACGTGTTGTAAATGCTATGGGCAAGCAGTGGCATGTGGAGGTAAGAACCAGGTTGTAAGTAACTTTTTTCCTTTAACTATCCATATTATCAAGAATATCTCTTACTTTTCAAATAAATACAGAAAACTATTAGGCTTTTCATTGTGAGATGAAACACTGAGATCACTTAACACTTTTAAGATCTTTCATATTAATGGGAACAATTGTTTCCAATCTGAAATTCATATGCTACACAAAAAATCTTCTCAAGAGAGCAGAGGTAATATTTTATAAATGACTTTTATCCTATTGAAATATTACAGTTGTTGTCGAGTTAGTGAAAACATTTACGGAATACAGAGAGAGAATGGCTTAGAAGGTAAGGTAGGAAAGGGAGGAGGGAGCATTGTAGAGCATTTGAAAAACTTGAAAGAGATGACGAAGGAATAATTCCTATTGACCAAAATTAAGTGAATGAGGTTTAGATGAAAAATCTGAGTGGCAGCAACTTGCTGAAAGACAAGATAATTGATCTCTTACATAATCCAGAATTCCATATTGATATATAGTCAATGAAGTCCCAGAATTTTTATATTCTGTAAAAGCCTATCTCCTTCTTACCAAAGATGCTTACAAGGCATGTTTATGGTGACAACTTATCTCTGTACACCTCATTTTCACTCTCAATCAAATGTAAAGGAAGAAATAAACTGTCAATTGAACATAATTTGTAGGTATCTGTTTCAAAAACTACACAAAAAATAATGCAATTAACTGACAAGCCAAATCAAGGGACTTACTTAACTATGTTCTGATAAATATCTAACAATTTTGTTATAAAAACTATTTGGTACTAAAGAAAATTTTAGTAAATTTTAAATTACACACATATGCATATGTGTATATACACACAGACACACACAATAAACTCCAGAATCTATTTCCTTTTATTTTGAGTAGAGGGTGTGAGAAAATTCACTGAAATCTAGAAGTTAAGGTAAGTATGGAATATGAGAACCAAAAACAGTTGTTTACACTGCACTTATACAGAACATCTTTTGAGTATCAGATTTGTGCTATAGGTCTTTCTGATATTTTCCCTCTGTATCACAAGAGTTCCTTATTTCTGCAGCAAAAAAAAAAAAAAAAAAAAAAAAAAAAACTATCCCTTTTTTGAATTTGCATTTCCATAAGTCATGTTCCAAAATCATGTTTCTGATTTTTAGAGGACAGAGTTTAGAATTTGCTCAATGGTAAAAAAAGAAATGGCCGTTTTATCAAATGTAGACTTTTGTATTTCAGATTTTCAATATTCAAATGTTAACATTAAAATAAAAACAAGGCAACTCAGAAATGATCTATACATTTTCTTTGCAGCATTTTGTCTGTGCCAAGTGTGAGAAGCCATTTCTTGGGCATCGTCATTATGAAAGGAAGGGCCTGGCATATTGTGAAACTCACTACAATCAGGTGATTGTTAGATTTTTAAAAACCATATTTGCTTGTTATTATGAATTCTAAAATTTTATCTTATAAAAAAATAATGTAAAAGTTACCTCTTTCCCTCCTTGGCAGAGATTGGGGACTGTGGGTATGGAGCACAACTATGTAAGAGGTGGGCTTTTTTTCCTCAAAATAAAGTGAGTTTTTTTTTTTTTTTTTTTTTGGCCAAATTCCTACTATGGATAATTGGATTGCTAACCTGAAGTGTAGTTTTTAGTAGTTACCCAATACTTTTTGCTTCTAAGCATAAAAGAGATGTAGAATGGTTGTTTGTATTGCCAGTGAAGTTTTAAACTTTCCTCTTTTTTTTTTTTTTTTTTTTCCTTCCACAGCTATTTGGTGATGTTTGTTTCCACTGTAATCGTGTTATTGAAGGGGATGGTAAGCCTCTTATAAAATGTCACTATAATTTGAAACATGTAGATAGGAATGAGTTTGCTTTTTTTAATTATAAAATGTGATTATCATCGTCATTTCTCTTTCTACCACTATGGAGTGAGTCTTTGACAATCTGAGCAGAATCAGATTTGTTACCACTAAAAGGAAAGATGCTTAATACCTTGAGTTTAGAATAGTTATCTCATTCTTTAAAAAGCTTTTTATTTTCAAAACATATGCATGAATAATTTTTCAACTTGGCTCTTGCATAGCCTTGTGTTTCAGATTTTTCCCTCCTTTCCCCCACCCTCTCCCCTGGATAGCAAGGAATCTAATATATATTATACATGTTTAAAATATATGTTAAATCCAATATGTTTAAACATATTTATACAATTCTATTGTACAAGAAAAACCAAATCAAAAAGGAAAGAAAATGAGTAAGGAAAGAAAATGCAAGTGAACAACATCAAAAAGAGTGAGAATGTTACATTATGATCCACATTCAGTTCCCACAGGCCACTCTCTGAGTGTAGATGGCTTTCTTCATCACAAGATCATTGGAACTGGCATAAATTAGAATAGTTATTTCATATCTTATATGAGGCTCACGGTTAAGGAAGCAGATTCTAAATGCAGCATCATATTTATTTCAGTCAGTTAGTACAAAGCTAAATTCTAAAAGAATTAGACTATGGGCAATTAGGAATTTTAAATAAGGACTTCAGTATGACATAGCACTTAATCCTCTGCTTCTTGTGGTCACAGATGTTCACTCCCACAAGATGTCATTGATATGACAATGAATAGTGTGAGAATCATTGTTTTAAATTTTATACTAATACACTGGGGGTAGGGATCCTGTTTTATTTCCATACTAATTATGGATTAGAAACAATGGAGGCTGAGGGAATATGTTTATAAGGAACAACTCTAGCCTCTCGGGTTGTTTGGGAAGACAACCCTAACCCTGAAAATGCTAATACCCTGGCCCAGGCACCAAGAAACATTTCTGTTGTTCTTATCACCCATGTACTTTGGTAATCATGTAATTCTGTTTGACTGAAACAAAAAGGAAGCAGCTGTGTTTGGAAATGGTTGTCAAGCACAAATATACCAGAAACATCCTGGATGCAAGTTTTGAATGTGCTTGTTGCCAGCATGCTTTATTATTCAGGAAGTACTTTCTCAAACAGGCTGCCCCCATGCAATTGGCAAAGGATTAATGTTCAGAAAGCAAGCAATAAAACCTATGAAAGTCACAAATACTTAATTCTTTCCTGTATAAAACAGCTTATCAGGTTAAAAAAAAGGAGTAATTTACTGGTTAAAAAAAAGGGGGGGGGGCAGAATGGTGGTGGAAAGAGTTAAATAAACAATAATGTATTGGAATACTATAAAACAATGAAGGCAAATAAGAGGAATATAAAAAAATCTAGAAATATTTTTATGAAATAATGAAAAGGGGGAAAAAAAAACAGGATACATGGTGATAAAATCAATAAAAGAGAAAAATGAATGGACAAAGAATCCTGATGGAAGTTTAGAAGTAAAAAAAAGTTGTAAGATACTTTGTATTGAAATTTATTTAAATATAAATAGTTACCAAATGTGTTTAATTAGTTGTATTGATGCCAAACATTAGTTGTGGAATCGGTTTTTTAAAGAAAAATGTTATTAAAAAATGTCAAGAGTCACTCCTGAGTTTTATTCTGTTCAAAGGTGAAAAATGAATACCCAATTTGGAGCAGTTAGGTTAAATTTGTGTGAGAGGTTTTGTTTTATTTTTAATTTGGAGACAACACCATTTAATTTAAATCTTTATTAAAAGGTGAATTCTTTGACTACTGGATACTCCCGCTAGTGTTGCCATTGACTGCTGATTCAAGGCAAAGGAATGAAATAGCTTTGGCTACATTTTAAGTTAATGAATTTTAGATATTTTTGACTCAATACCAGCAACTTTGTGACTATTGACAGAATCTGTTACTTTTCTTTCTAGTTGTTTCAGCCCTGAATAAGGCTTGGTGTGTGAACTGCTTTGCCTGTTCTACTTGCAACACTAAGTTAACACTCAAGTAAGTTCTGTGATTTAAGTCCATGTGAATCTTTTAGATGTTAAAAAAAAAAAAAAAAAAAAAAAAAAAAAGCAGAGGTAAAAAAAAAGTGGTCCTGTGATTTCAACTTTTTCCTCTGTCCTTTCTGTCTGAGCTCTTAAAATCAAAGATTCCTTAACTCTCTTCTGTATTTTTTATTCTGTCTCTTCTTTGTTCTGCTCAAAGGGATAAGTTTATTGAAATTGATCTAAAACCAGTCTGCAAACACTGTTATGAGAAAATGCCAGAAGAATTTAAACGGCGACTTGCTAAACGGGAGAAAGAAGCAAAGGATAAGGACAAGCAGAAAAAGAAAAAGCCAATCTGTTTGTAAACTTTTCTATCTCTTCTTTCAGCATTTCCAGTACTTTCTCCTTTGGTTAGTGCTTTAGGAACTTTTTCTTTTCTTTTCATTTTTTCTCCATTTTTTTTCTTCCTTTCTTTTTCTTTCTTTCTTTCTTTTGTTTCCCTCTCTTTTTTTGCATGTGTTTGTGACTATCCAAGAAGTTGAAATACTGATAATAATCATGTGCATCTGAGGTCTGCCAGTTAGATTACTTATCAACTAATCCTGTTAGGTATGTTTTTTGGTTCTTGGGTTTTGGGTTTTTTTGGCAAGACAAGTAATTTTGTTTTTATACTCTTTATTTTACCTAGATGTCAGTGTGCAAAAATGGTAGCTAATTATAACAAACCACTTTGCAAATGTGTCTTTTTTTTGTCTTCACAAAAACTCATCTCCATTTTATAGATGAAGGAACTGAGGCAGACTGAAATTGTGACTTGGCTAGTATCATACAGTTAAATGACTGAGACTAAATATGAACTTGGGTCTTCTTGATTCTGTTTAGTCCCTCAAAATAAATGTATTTATAGGAGAAAAACATTGATTTTGTTAAATAGAATGGGATAGCTGTGTAAATATTCCTTATTTTTATTCACTTGACTTTTCTTCTATTTCTACTTTGCTGATCCTCAACCCCTACTATTTGCCTCTTCTGCTACTAATGAATGCTGCTAAAGGACATCATGAAACTATCCATTCTAATCTGTGCTTAATTAAACTCAGCTATGTTCTCACTGCTACAAGGTGATTTTTGTTTCCTGTTGACTGTCCTCTTTAATCCTTATGCCCTCAAATTTCATCCCTTTTCCTTAGCTCAACAGATCTCCTCATCTCCTACTCTTGAGTCTCCATTATGGACTCCTTAAGCTCCCTTCTTCTACCTAATAATAATAATAATAATAATGATAATAATAGCTAATATTTATAAAGTGACTGCTATGTGTCGGGTGTTGTACTAAATACTTTGCAAATATTTTCTCTTCAAACTTCTCAATATCCTTACCTGTTAGTTCTTCATTCCCAACATTTTCTCCAAAAATGATAATCCTTCTCTTTGCCAAAGCATTTGTAAGGTCATTAAAACCTTCTTATCACTAAATGTTATTTTTTTCTGCTCTTTTATAACATTTTTGTTGATCTCTCATTGTTGATCTATACTATTCTTAATAATGGCTCCTTCCCTGGCTTTTTAAATCAAACTCTACTGGTCTCTCTGAACCTCTTTTTAACTCTTTTATGGGCTCCTCCCAATCTTTAATTTTTTTCTCTGAGATTCATTCAGTTCTTGATACTTTTTTCTTCATTCTTCTTTCTCTTTGGTAAATCCATCAGAATCCACAGCTTTAGTTGTCATCCTGTGAGGAAGATTTCTAACCATTCTGTAGTATTTCACTTATACCAATCTGCCTGATGACTAGCTAGACTAGCTCCACTTTTATGTCCCACCAATACTCAACATGTTCAGAATTTATTTCCCCTTTCCCTCAAAATCTGCCCCTTCTCCTAAATTCTCAGTTGGTATTGATACCACCACTCTTTCTCAAAGCATCCTGGTTTTAATATTAAAATTACCTTTGATTTTTATCTTATTTCCACAGCCAATCAGTTGCCAAGTCTTATCAATTCTACCTTGACAGTATTTGTCAGATTCATCCTTTACTTTCTACTCCTCTAACTTCAAACCTCTTGACTATACTATTCTAATATCATCCTATTTGGTCCTCATATCCCCATTCAATCCAGTCTTTAATTCACCTTTCACAACCTTGTAATCTTGTAATTGTACTTTATTTCTGCATTATTGTGTTTTTTGTTTTTTAATCTTTACTACTTTATAATCCATAGTGGTTTGGTCTGCCATTGCCTGATGAATAAAATATAAACTAATCTTGGCATTTAAAACCATCCAGTCTGGTTCTTACCCTTTCAGACTTTTATCATATTATTCCCCTTCATGTATTCTCCTTTCCAGATAAACTAAACTACTGTTGATTCCTCCTTTTCATCCAGTTCTGTTCTGTCTTCATACCTTTGTTTCTATCATCCAATTATACCTAAAATGTTTATTTCCCTCTCTTCCCACTGCCTCAATACCTTCTTAGTCTTTGAAAGGCCTCTTCTTCCTACCAGCTACAAGGGATTGAGAGCCTCTCCTCTTATCCTACTTCCCCAATTAGATTGTAAATTAACGAGAACAGGATCTAGATCCTATCCATTTTGGCATTCTTAATAAATAGCATAGTACCTCAAATATATGGAGGTACATTTTAATCTGATGTTATTTTGGCTTTTACTGATTCCTAGCCCACCCTTGATTTACTTTTTCAAAATACTTTATATGTGACTATATTCTTGTGATACCATAATACTTTCAAGTGTTAAACACATAGTAGCATTCAACCATTTCAACTGTATAAACCTAAAACAATTCCTTTTTAAAAAATCCTTTCAATAAAGTCACCTGTCAGGCAGACTCTGGCTTCTGTCTCTACTCAACAATTTCTCATTAAGAAACAAAAACCTAGCTGTGTGACCCTGGGCAAGTCGCTTAACCTTCAATTGCCTCAGTAAAACAAACAAAAAAAATTAAATCTTATGTGTCTATTTGCCTTTAAATGGTTTTGACACTTATAATATATATTTAATTATAGAATTCAAAGAATAGTATTTCATCCTCTTACATCCTGTTGCATTGCAAGCATGCTTTCCCTGTTTTTCTATTTTTATGTGTTTTAAGTTTTTTTAAAAATTGACTTATTATAACAATGTTTGCATTTCTTTTTTAAACTTAAAATTTCCATAGAAGGAATCTAACATAGCAGTAAACATGAAAATATGGAGAGATTATCAAACTCTTTCTAGAAAGTAATGTCTAATTTTATTAAAAGGAATAGAATTTCTCAGTCCTTTTAGTGATAGGATCACATTTGTGTATATTTTCACATTTGTGAAAATACATCATCTAATAATAGCATTTGAATGAATGAAAGAAAAGGTATCTATGAAATTATTTTGTGGGGAGGGTGGTACTGAAGTATTTGAGTAGCTAGGTCCCTATTAGTACAAAATGAATCTCCTGAAGTGGTAACATTAATTCAAATTCACACTATAGCCTTCCATTAGGTTGGAACCAGTGAACATATTTTACATAATTATTATTTTAGATAGTGTGAATTTCAATACAGGCCTCCATTTCAGGAGATTCATTATTTGTACTGATAAAACTTAGATGTATTTTTAGTCCAATTGAAAATAGCCCTTCTTTGAATTGCCTATGAAAGAATCTTTTTACAGGAAGAGCTAAAAAGTAATTTCCAAATTGATGTTAAAAAAAAAAAAGTATCTTCTAATTAAGAGCAAATTATTAATATTTTAACATTAACAACACTGAGCCTCAACAAAAGTTTAACATTTGAGCAACTTTGTTAAGTACTACTATTATGTTGTGATTTAAAAATTACTACTTAAAAATGGAATTTTTTGAAATCTGAAATATTTCATTTATTTATCTCTTTTTTTTTTTTTGAGTATGACCTTTTCTGCTCACTCATTGAATACTTGTTGACTGAATTTCAAAGAGTTAGATAATGTTTACAAGTTAGAATATTATTTAATTTATTTAACTCTTATTTAATTTCAAACTCTTGACCCTAGATTCTAAAACCAGCAAATCATTGAGATGGCCTTTTTGAAACGGTATCTGCCTTCTGGCAGTAGAAAGGGAGGCAGCACAAATCTTACTTTTTTTTGCTACAAATTTTGCCATGAAGTGAAAGTTGTGCTGTTTGACCTTTGATATTAATTTAGGATTTGTATATATTTACAGAATAACCTGGGAATGGGAAGATGTCTAAAAATTTTCAAAAACTTTATAATTTCTGTGAAATTTTGTGTAACATAAACAACCATTTTGTCACTATTACTTTTTTCATGGTCAAAATAACTATTTTTTGGAAAAATCCATTTTGTTTTAAGGATAAAATCTTCAAAGTTACTTAATCTAAAATTTTTGATAATAAATAATGTTGCTACCAAGTGATCAAAGCAAACCTGTGATACAATGATGTGTTTATAGTCCCATAAATAATGTGTGTGTGTGTGTGTGTGTGTGTGTGTGTATGTATGTGTAGATGTATGTATAATAGATTTTATTAAAGAGAAATTAAAAGTAATAGCATTGCTAAAAGATTCTTCAGTTTACCAAAAGTATTTACAAAAAATTTTCTTTAAATAAAGAACTTCTTAATACTTCACTTAAAACAATTAAAATGAGAAAACAGTAGATGTAGGTTAACATTTCAGGCTAACATTTTTAATGGCAAGCGTCTACAATTTTTTAATTGCCTAAAAATGGCAAAGCCAGTTGTGAATATCCAAATGTACATTAGCATAATAAAACTATCAGTGTAGACTGGAATAAGTGTATCTTTGCCTCAGTAAGAGGGATTAAGTTAAGACTTTAGTCTTTTGTTTACACAGGAAGGATATCATGATATATTAATTTTCCTCAACAAAATCACTTTATATTATTTAGGTTGTCATGTTTAAAACATTTCCACTAACGTATCTTCTTTCTCTTTCTCCCCCCCTCCCCCCACACCTTTTTAAAAAACATTTTTAGGAATAAATTTGTGGAGTTTGACATGAAGCCTGTCTGTAAGAAATGCTACGAGAAATTTCCATTAGAACTGAAGAAAAGACTTAAGAAATTGGCTGAAACCTTGGGGAGAAAATAATTATTTTTTGTTTGTTTTTTAAATCTCGTTTCGTATACAAAGATTAGGAAATGTTACATTACTTGATTTCATTCACCCTCTTTCATGGTTTTATCCCATAAGAGTAAGGATTTAAAAGCTTCTATAACTCAAATAGCTTCACAATATTGTTATACTGCCCTTTTTCCTTTAAAAAACTTTAACTTTCATATGGCTGTATGTAGAACATATCTGAAATTCTCTATTTTCCCTCTCAATACAAACTCATTTGTAGATATAGACTATACTTGCATGGCAAGTTTCATATGATTAAATTCAAATTAATTAAGGCAAAAAAAAACTAACATATTTTTATGAAAGTCTTAGCTTTTGGATGATTCAGCTACCAAATTATGGAGTAATTTTGAATTAGAGTTAAAAGAAAATTACTGCCATTTGAGCAAAAATTAACATGCAAATCTTAAAAAAAATTTTTGAGTATCAGATCAGAGTTCTTGATTTTCAGGTTGCCAAGATAGGAAACAAGTTTATTTGGAACTACTTGAAGCTTGCTATTTTTCTGTTAAATGAAATGATTATTCTGCATGGTTTTATATTTTACTCTTATTGTTTATGAATCTTATTCTTTCAGATATATAACAGTAGTTTAGGATATCTACCAAATATGTATTCAGTTTTTAAAATTTCCTTTTTTGTGTGTGCAGAGAATTTATACCAGGATTTGAAAAGACATTATACTTTAACTATATTGGACATATGAAGTATTTTTTTTAATGTATTAAATCAAATATTCTTATCATGCTTTTAGGTTTTGACAAGCTATAGTCTTAGAATAGGATATAGAACTCAATTTTATGTAATCTTGGAATGTTGACACTTTTAAAAACAGTGAATGTATGTATCTATATTGGTCAGACTTCTTTTAATATTCTCTCTAATAGCTATGCTTTATATACAATCAAACTCACTTTGCCTTAGAAAAGTGTGTCTTTTAATCACAAGCTCTTGCTGCTTGGTACAATACCAAATTAAAAAAAAAAACAAACAAGTGAACTTAATTAGACTAGTAAACCCAAATTCCTTTACCATGGCCTTAAAATATTTTTAAAAATATTTTTCCAGATAAAACTCATGGAGTTTATTACTTGTTTTTCAGAAAGTGAGAGATGTACATACTATGCTTCAAAATTTCTATCTTGATTTCATTATCCAGTAAGATACTTTTTTTTTTCTTACAGAAAGGAAGTAGAAGTAACCTTAGATTGGACAGAAGCATTTTCTTAAAAGTTAATTTTAGCCCCAAAATAAGATACCCAACAATTTTTCAACCTGACTGTCCATATGGATTTGTTACATAATAGAAATGCAATTCTAGAAACGTTTTTTTTAAAAATACTGTTTTTGTCATCAGGATCAGACCATGATAAAGTGCTCAAAATGAACTCTAAGGGGGAAAACATCAGTTTGCCAAAGCATCTTTGGAAATGGTTTTTATGATTTTTCCATCTCTTTAATCAACTAACTGGGAACTTTTGGGCTCCCTTCAATACTTTGAATAAGTAGTTATTTCTCAGACAACTTTCACCAAAGTAAATTGATTTCAAACTTGCTGTAGCAAATTACACAGGTTTTTGTTTTTAGTGTTTTAGCATCAGATGGTAGCCCAACAGGTAAACCCCTCATATAAAACATTGAATTAATAGTTTGAAGGTACATGTATTCATTCAACCAGTATAGACTGAATTCCTGTTATTTGCAAGTTGTAGGATCTATAGATGCAAAAAAATATATTTTTTGCTCCTTAAAACTGTGCCTTTATCATCTCAAATATGACCAGCAACATAAAACCTAAAAAATACTTTTTCAATACCAGTCACTAAGGTGGAGAGAATTTTCAAAACTAGTCTAAATATTAAGAAGAGCAACACAAATTTGTCAGAGGAGAGACAGGAAAAAACACCACCATCATGGATTCTATGAGTTTAATAAGGATATACTTAACACATAAGTAAGCAAGGTATGTTTTTGCCTATTAGTATATCCCTAACAACTGAAATTTTATTAACAATTCATTTCTATGTTTTGGCATAGATGTCCTCATTTAAAATGCAGATTACTTGAGAGGGTCAATATCCCTTAACTCTATAATATATATTTGCTCATTACATATGAGGTCCTTTGTGGAAGAAAGTATTAGAGCCACTGGCAGTATGAAGGGAAGAAACTATCAGGGAAGGGAGAAAGTTCTTAGGGGAGGAATGCCAAAGACAAGCTGCCTACCTGGCAATTTTTGTCCATAGAACTTATTCTAACCACAATTCTTGTCAGGTTAGTAAGGCACTAGTTAAGCTTCACAATTTGTAGACAGTAATTTGTTCTACATCTTTGTCTTAACATTTAAGTCCTTGGTATAAGAAATTAAATGTTATGAAATAAACCATGGCCCTTATTTACATATGAGTAGTTGCAATTTCTCTTAGAAATAAGCCAAATATGTAGGGGGAACATATTAAGGTACAAGGAAAATTGACTGTTAACACTATATTTGAAATAAGACATTATGTTGCCTTACCTATTTGCTAAAATAGCTCTTTCCAAGTGAAAGAAAATGTAAAAAGGCTAATAATATACCTAAATCTATGACTTATAGATTGTAAGCCTGATGGCAGGGACACTATATTAATATTTTAATGTCTTATCTAGCAGTATCTCCTTGGTGCTTAATAAATATTTAAAATAATTAACAATAGTCTATTGTGTGTTTTTCATTTGAATGGCTTTGCGATACCATGAGAACTCATTCAATAGTGTCAAAGGGCAAATAAACTTTTAATGTGTTATATGGGCTAATTCTCCATCCAGTATTCAGTAATAATGTGGTTATATACATGTGTGTATACATGTATTCACATACATACTTTCATTAGAGAATCATATTTATGGGGACATGATCTGATCCATGTATAAACACAAATGTAATCAAGGATCCAGAGGTTACCTAGGTCCTGTTCAGACTTCAGTAACTTCTCATAAATCATTCTTTAGTTTATTCCCCGAGGTTATTCTCTGGAAACAGCATAGATCTTCCCAGGTCTCTACAAAATGATTTAAAAGAGAGAAGAACCCTCTGTTCCTAACAAATATTTACACTAACAATGTATCAAGTAGAGGACAGTTTTACTCTTACCTAACAGAAAATTCATTATACAAAGAATTTAAATTTGAGTTTCAAGACAAGGAAAGCTTCATATAATAAAAAATGACAGTTCCACCTAAACTAATCTACTTACTCAATAACATTCCAATTAAGTTACCAAGAAAAAAAGCTAGAAAAAATGAAATTTATTTGGAAGAACAAAAAATCAAAAATATTAAAGGAATCAATTTTTTAAAATGTAAAGAAAAGAGATTTAGCAGTACCAGTGATTTTAAGCTATCTGGTACTGGTTAAGAAGTTGAAAGATGGAACATTAGACATGCAATTCACAGCAAAAATGATAATCGGAATTTCGTGTTTGACAAATGTAAAGATTTTAAGATTTGGGGTAAGAATTAACTATTTGATTTAAATAAATTTGTTGGGAAAGCTGAAAAGCAGTTTGGCATAAACAAGGTATAGACCAATATCTTCTATTTGCTAAGATCTCATAAGTAAATTAGAAGAACATGGAATGTATTACCTATCAGACTTATGGATAAGAAGGATTTATGAATAAAGAAGAGATGGTATTGTGAAATGTAAAGTGGATAACTGATTACATTAAATTGAAAAAGGATTATGTAATGAATATAACCAAAATTAGAAGCAGAAAATTAAGGAAAACATTATAGACATTGACAAGATTGAGTGTCTGAAAGGAGAAAGAGCAAAAGGTTCCCATTATAAAGACCATGAAAAGCTCAAAGACAAAAAAAAAATGTCAATGGGAAAAGCCTTTTTTTAAATGAATCACTATTTTCAAAACATATGCAAGATAGTTTTCAATATTCACCCTTGCAAAACCGTTGTTCCTTCCCCCCCCCTTCTCATAGTAATCCATGTGCAATTCTTGTATACATATTTCCACAATTATGCTGCACAGGAAAAATCAAAAAAGGGAAAAAAGGAGAAAGAACAAAAAAAATAAACAACAAAAAAAGGTGAAAATACTATGTTGTAATCCACAATCAATCCCTACAGTGCTCTCTCTGCATGCCCGTGACTCTCTTCATCATAAAACAATTGGAACTGGCCTGAATCACCTCATTGTTGAAATGAGCCAAGTCTATCAGTTGATCATTATGTATTCTTGTTGCTGTGTATAATGTTCTCTTGGTTCTGCTCACTTCCCTTACTATTAATTCATATGTTTCCAGGATTTTCTGAAATCAGCCAGCTCATTTTTTATAGAACAATAATAATATTACATTCCTTTTATATACTGTAACTTATTTAACTGTTACCCAAATGATGGACATCCACTTAATTTCCAGTTTCTTGCCACTACAAAAATGGCTGCTACAAACGTTTTTGCACATGTGGGTCCTTTTCCCTTTTTAATGATATTTTTGGGATACAGGCCCAGTAGAGACCTTGGTGGATCAAAGGATCAGTTTTATAGTATGCACAGTTTTATAGCCCTTTGGTGATAGTCCCAAACCACTCTCCAGAATAGTTGGATCATTTCACAACTCTACCAATAAGGTATTAGTGTCCTGGTTTTCCCATATCTCCAACATTTATCATTATCTTTTCCTTTCATCTTAGCCAATCTGAGGTATGAAGTGGTAGGTTAAGAGTTGACTTAGTTTGCATTTCTCTAATGAGTAGTGATTTATAGCAGTTTTTCATGTCACCAGAAATGGTTTTAATTTCTTTTTTCTAAAAATTGTCCCTATATCCTTTGACCAGTCATTGGGGAATGACTTTTTTTTTTAAATAAATTTGAGTAAATTATATATTTATTAGTTTTTAATTTTCAAAACATATGCATAATTTTCAACATTCACCCTTGCAAAACTTTGTGTTCCAAAATTTTTTCCCTCCCTTCCCCTTATCCTCTCCCCTACATGTCAAGTAATCCAAAATATGTTAAGCATGTGCAATTCTTTTATACATATTTCCACAATTATGCTGCACAAGAAAAATCAGAACAAAAATAAGAAAAAATGCAAACAACAGCAAAAAAGAGTGAAAATGCTATGATGTGATTTACACTCAGTCCCCACAGTTCTCTCTCTGGGTTCTCTTCATCACAAGACCCTTAGAACTGGCCTAAATCACATCGCTGTTGAAAAGAGCCAATTCCATCAATTGATCATCCCATAATCTTGTTGTTGCTATGTACAATGATGTCCTGGTTCTGCTCACTTCACTTATAGCATTTTTTCATATGACTAGAAATGGTTTTAATTTCATCTGAAAACTGTCTGTTCATTTTCTTTGGCTACTTATCAATTGGAGAATGGCTTGAATCAATTGAGTCACTACATAGGGAATTGACTCAATTCCTTATGCTATGCATTTTAGAAATGAGGCTTTTATCAGAAACACTGGCTGCAAACATTTTTCCCCAGTTTTCCGCTTCCATTTCTAATCTTTGTTGCATTTTTTTTTAATTTTTTAATTTAATGTTATCAAAATTATCCATTTTGCATTTCATAATGTAATCTAGTTCTTCATTCTGACTTTTCCCACAGATCTGAGAGATAGGCTATTCCTTATTCTCCTAATTTGTTTATAATATCACTTTTATGTCTGAATCCTGAACCCATTTCAACCTTACCTTGGTATAGAATTGGTCATACTATTTCTGCCATACTATTTTCCAGTTTTCCCAGTAATTTTTATCAAATAGTGAGTCCTTATCTCAGAAGCTAAAGTCTTTGGGTTTATCAAACACTAGATTAAGATAGTCATTGACTATTGTGTCTTGTGAACCTCACCTATTCTGACACTCCTGAATCCAATTTTTTAAAGCCAAATTTTCTATTCAGTTCTAGTCTTTTCATTAAGAATGTTTGAATATCTTTTATTTCATTGAATATCCACTTTTTTCATCAAGTATGAAGTATTGTTTTTTCTGGATTTGTTTTTGTTTTTGTTTTTGCTGAGGCAATTGGGGTTAAATGACTTGCCTAGGGTTACACAGCTAAGAAGTGTTAAGTGTCTGAGGTCAAATTTGAACTCAGGTCCTCCTTTTTCTTTCTGTAATAGTAGCTTTTCATTTTTCCAAGTACATGCAAAGGTTTTCAACACGAACCCTTGCAAAACCTTGTGTTCCAAATTTTTCCTCCTTTCCTAAGGGAACCCTCCCTTAGACACAAGCAAGCCAATATAGTTTAAACATGTGCAATTCTTCTAAAAGAAATTGTGAAGCGCTTTAAAACTCTCTCATACGCTAGCTATATAGTTTAGATAGATAGATAGATAGATAGATAGATAGGTGGATAGATAGATAGATAGTTTAAAGATGCATTATTTCTACGTTGTTTTTCACTCTTTCTAAAGCATTTTCATATTTTCCTTGTGGGAGGTGAAAGTCCATCTCATATAACTTCCCACCCTATCCAAGGCCCAGGTGGGGACCGGCACAGTCCAGGGCAGCTGCGGAAGGTTCAAAACTCAAATAGTAACATCCTGGGAATTGGCCTCATTCCTAGCAGAGCCTCCGCAGACTCCGCCCCGGTGCGTACTCAGTCATCACTTAGTCGGTCCCTCGGGGCGGGATTCCCCAGCGGAATCGCCTCCATCACCGCCGCGGCGCGCAGCACTGACGCAACACGCAGATGACGTCAGTCCGCTGTTTAGGCCCCGGCGACGGTGGCGGCGTCACTGAGTTTTAGGCGCAACCAGCCCGGAGACGAACGCTGCCGGGCTCCCCGAGCCGGACTCCCGGAGAGCCTACGGACTGCGTGACTGGGGCGATGAGGCGCAGCAAGGCCGAGGTGGAGCGGTACATCGCCTCAGTACAAGGCTCCGCCCCCTCGCCTCGAGAGGTAAGCGATGAGCTAGTGAACTGAGGGAAAGACAGCCTTCCTCTTAAGCCCGAGGAGCCAGGCTCTTGGACCCTCGCCCCCGCCCCCACTGCCATCCCCGATGCCTCTGCCTTTCCCCCTGTGGCGCTTCGTTGAGCCGCCGGCCGCCCGCGCGCGCCTGGGGCGGGGTGCCTCGCGCCAGCCCACGAGGGTGGGCGGGGGAGAGAAGGAGGAAGACTGGGAGTGCGCGCGAGGGCCGCCTGGGAAACGGGTAGAGGCTGGGGGTGGGGGGGAGAGGAGGGAGAGCGGTCGCTGTCACCCCTCCCCCCTTGCTCTGACTTTTCCCTCTCGCGCCACCCGTTCCCACGTCAGTGTTTATCTTGGGGGCCGGGAAAAGGTGGCGGCTGCTCGCGCGCTCTCCTTTCTCCCGCTCTCCGCTTTCGTCCCTCTGCTTCCCCACTCGCCTCAGTTGATTTTCCCCGAGAAGGTCCGGAGGGGAACGAAAGGGACTCGGAGAGGGAAGGCGGCCGAAGCTCCGCCCCGGCCTCCTCCTTGTCGCAGGTCCCTGAAGTCCGCAGATCCCGCTCCTTTTACATCGTCCAGGCCTCAAATGTGCCGTGACTCAGAAAGAAGGAATGGAAGGAAGAAAAATGGGAGACAGGGTACAGTTCTGGATACTTAATGTATCTCGGGATCTGATGGCTCCCTAATGGGTCTTGAATGGTGGACTCTCTTTAAAAAATAGCCAGAGAAATGGAGAAGCAGCGAGATATAGCTGCAGAATACAGAATACCTTGGTGGTTTATTTACATATTGCAAGCTGTCTTTGAAAAAAGTTTTCTTTTTTTTTTTTTAAACAATTCTCAGGAATGTTTATGCTGCCTCCTAAATGTATTTCAGAGATAGCTCTTAGTAGTCTCTATTTAAAAAAAAAAAATCCTAGAAGGGGACTAGGGAGCTCACTGGGACTAAAAGGAAACTGAGGCCCTATGTGGCTGAGTGGGTCGCCTGAGGTCACACAGGTGTTAGGAGGCAATCCTCCTTAAACTGAGGTTTTTTCTCCTGACTCCAGAGTTGTTTCGCTGCCTCGTGTTTTGATATATCTATCAAATGTCTCTTTAAAATGACTTAGGACAAAGAACAGCTTGACAGGTCCTGGTATATAACCATTAAGATATTTAAGTCTAGTGCTTAGATTTTTAGCTCTTTAAGCACGCATATTCACAAGTGTAGCCATCTGTATAGATGTAGTATGAAAGGCAGGCTCATCCCATTCAAACAATTCTGTTGAAATTCAGCCTTTGAAAGGATGGAAATATTATTTAGTCATTTCTGGTCAAGGGAATTTTAATCAGATGTCCTAACAACTAGCTGGAATTAATCATTTTGAGGGATTGATAAATCAAGAGGAAAAGATTTTAATTTGGGAATATGAGGACTGCCTGAAAGAAGTAGGGTTTTCTGAGTTTTAGGTAGGTATTGGGTATCCAGGGAGGTAGTGTAAAAGCCTGGAATTGGGGGAAGAGGGCATAGAAGAAAAAGGAATAGGAATGGAGGAATAGTTAGCTTAGGGAAAGCACTTTATGGAAATAACCATATTTTGGGGCTGTTGGAGGTTCTAGGAATAATTGGGAGTTTTACTGTTGAGCTGCAATGCAAGAGAAATATAATCACTCACTATAACCCTAAATCTTAATCTAGACTTTCTGAACATAATGATCCTTACCTAACTGTTCTCTGTTACCAAGCCATTGGAACTTATTCTCTTTGTCCTCATTGTGACCCGCAGCCTTTTTACCACCTATCTGATCCATGCTATTAGCTCCCTTGTGGCTTCACTTACTTGACTTTACCCAATTTTTGATTCTTATTTAACCTGTATCCAATGGCCAGTCATTTCAAAATCCTTTCTAAGATAGAATATTGGAATTTTAAAAGGAGCTGAGAAGTTACTTAGTTCAACTTCCTACATAATCAGGAATTTTATTTCAATATAACAAACCTTTCTTAATTGCTTACTTTAAACTAGGCTCAGAGGGGTATCAAAAGATAAATTAGATATGATCCTCCCAAGAGGCTTATAATTAAGCACAATATGACTGATAAATGGTTGCCCTCTTTCTTTTTGAACATGTTTTAATGGTGAGGTAATCCATTTCATTTTTCAAAAGTTCTTTTATTGAACAGAAATATCTCCCTTTCATTTATACTAATTCTGCTTTCTGCAATGACGTGGAATAAGCTTTCTTTCATAGTTGTGAAAGGTCTTATACTTTGGTTTAATATTCTTTATTATATCTCCTTGGAACCAGTCTCAGGGGGCCTTGGCCCTGGATCTCCTACTTTTGTTATCTTTTAAAGTTAACTGACTTATAAATTGTACCAGACTTTCTGAAATTTTTATTCTCAGAGTTTTCCTGCATGCTGTTTCAGCTGTCTGTTACACTTGATATCTAATTGATGAATATATATGAATTCTGAAATAACATAAGGGTAAGTAATTAGAAACGTTGACAGAAGAAAATGACAGAATCCAAACTAGATGCCATTTGTGTTTCTAAAGTAATATTTTCAAAAAATGCTTTAGTTTGGATTCCATGATTCATCTGTAGGTCTTGAGTACAGGATTGACTCTTTTGCTGCCCTTGATGAGAATGACTATTCCTGCTCCACAATATCCTACATGCTGATTTAAGATTAGTTTATCTGGGAACTTTGGCTCAACCTCTTTGGAAGACACGTTCTCAAATAGGAAGCTTCTTGATTATGTCAATCAAAGGGATTATTGCCAAATACTATTATTTCCCTCTTAACTAAGATCTGTTAATGTACTAAGGAGCTACTATGATCTGCCAATTGCTATTTCCCTCATTAAGTAGGTGACCAGTCTTCTTTGCCACTCAGAACATACAGTAATTCAGCCTGTTACATTGTTCACCCCCAAAACTTTACAAAAGACAGTACTTTTTCTAGTATAAAAAAATTGATAGTTGTGCATTAGGCTTAACAGTTAAAAATTTTAGTTCAAAGTAAACTTCCACTTAGATCATGTTTTGTCATGTATCTATCATTTTGACAACTGATAACACCAGTTTTGAACATGTAACACATGCATGTGTCCTAGAGCTGAACATAACTTTTCTAAATGTAATTTGATCAGCAGTGATTGAGATAGAACTTGAATATTATTATAAATATATTAAGGATTCCTAAGATTGCATTAACTTTTTAAACAGCTTCATCATACTGTTAACTTTCTGCTTTGTAGGCAGGTAAAAACACATCTTTTTTCATAGGAACTGCCTAAATGAAGTTTCTCTCAATTTATATAATTGAATTTGTTAACCTAAATGCAAAATTGTATCTTTTGTTAAATTTTACATTATTTGGGCCTGTTATTCTTAAGTTTGTTCTTTTTGTACATTATCTCATTTGAGTTTCCAAAGAACTATGTGAAGTAAGTATTTAGGGTATTATGCCCAATTTATGGAGGAAACCATATCCCAAAGAACATAAGTAGATTGCCCATGATCACACTGCTAGTGATTGTTAGAAGGGAGATTTAAATCCTATTCTGTCTGATCTCCCAAGTATACTACATCACACTATCTCTCAGGATAAGCTACTTAAATCTTTCTATGTTGTATGTTCTCTTTCAGCTCTAAGAGCCTTTGCTTCTAAGATTTCTTTTTGGACCATTTTTTATAATCCTGTTTTGTGTCGTCTTCACATTGGATGAGTGTACCTTTTATGTCTTTATCTAAGTTGTTGGTTAAAGATAGAAGGACCAGGTGTGTGTGTCCTTTGATTCAAAAATATAATTTACTTTGAAATAAAAATTTTCATCTTAACATAGATTTTTTTTTTTGGTCTTAAATAAAACTAATCATTCTGAAAATCTGGTTTTGTTGGTATTAAAAAAAAAAAAAGACTCCCCACTGGAACTTTCCTTCTAGATATTAATCCATGAATTTGGAGTAAGTTATATAATGCAGTTCACACTTCTGTACCTTGCCTTCACATATCATAAGACTTTGTAATATGCCTTGCTGAAATTAAGTTATGTATTAGTCTGTAGCATTTTTCTGATCTAATTTAGTTATTTTACCAAAAAGCATTTAGTTTTAGTTGTTCTTATTAAAACTTTGGTGGCTACCTGTGATGACTCCTTTTAGTTTACAGACTGTTGAATAATCCCTAATTCTGAGACCCATAGTGACTTACCCAAGGTCCCATAAGTAGTAAGTGTTAGAACTGGTATTTGAACTCTGATCCTCTTAATTGAATCAAGCACTCCTTTAACAGTTCCATAGGGAGAAGGCACAGAGGGAGAGGGAGTGAGTATTACAAATACTCTATTTGAGCTTTCTCTCTTAACATTTGTAAATGTTAGTCTCTCAAGTAGGGATCATATCTTCTATTTTGTCTTGATTAAACCTTTAGGGAAAAATCTTTGGTTTTAATTCTTTATCTCCTTCATTCATTTAGGCTTCAACCTTATATTTCTTACAGAGTTCCTGCAACTTTTTTTTTTTTTTTGTACTGATTTTGTACTGATTATCTGTGTCCTTGCTTTAGAAAGTAATAGGATTTTCTTTATTGGAGTTAGTCAAAGAGAAGCTAAATAACCACTCAATTAGGTATATTGTAGGGAAGTTTCTTTTTTAATTTAAAAAAAAATTTTTTATGTATGGTTAGATTAGATGGCCATACCTTTTATTAGTTTTGATTCTTTGATTCAGTCATACCATAAATCTTTTTGTATCTATCTTGAAAAAACAAAAAGCTTCATTGGAATGGGTACCTTTGTCATCATATTAGGTTTTATTGGGGGGGAAAGGAGGGGTACCTGTGTTATCATGTTAGGTTTTTTTTTTTTTTTAAGATGTTTTATATTGGAATTTCTATATAGTAAAAAAATTTCTTTTTGTTTTGTTTAAATTTAATGATATTTCATCTCTCTTGAGCCCATAATCCATTTTTATATGTCTTTGTAGTTTTTAGGAATATTTTCCTAATATCTGTTGTAATGTCTATGCCTAGCCCTCCATTTGTTTATTTGGAATTTTTTACATATAATCACTTTTTTTTTTAAATTACCTATACTTCCACATTTTTAATTAAACAAAGGGTCAAGATTTAGGGTAACAGTTGATTTTGTTGCTACTATTTTTTTTTTAAGATAAAATTTTTATCAAGGCACATGAAGAATTTCTTAACTGATGATGGCAAATATTAAAATAGTTGAAGTTGTTCTCACTATAACATCTACAACATCTTACCTTATCATTACTTTATAATTTGTATTAGGAAATAATCATCTATTTTTCCCCATCAAAGAACTTAAAGCTAATCGAGATCATAAAAGTCATCTGATTTTAGGATCAAAAAAAAAAAAAAAAAAAGCTGGAAGGAATCTTAAAGGATATATGTCTACTTCTTAATTCTCTGTGTCACCCCTTCCCTCCTTCATTTTATAAGTAGTAAGTGACAGCTAGGATTCAGTTCATCCTAGTTTATTTTAACTCCAAATCCAGTGTTCTGCCCAACAAACCATATTAACACAGTGATAATATTAATACATTTCAAACAGTTTTTGTATTCTAAATAATTCCACTATTTATCCTAGATCCCTAAAATCATGGATTTCCATGAAAGTTTATGCCTGCTTGACATGTAGTGCTATTTTCCCATATTATATTAGAACTTGTTTGTTTGTATGCAGTTTTAATGGGATAGGGGGGTGGGAAAACAGGGATGTAAATAAGCATTTTATAGTGCCTATTATATGACAGATATTGTGCTAAATATCTCATTTGATCTTCACAACAACCTTGGGAGATAGGTACTGCTGTTATTATCCCCATTTTATAGTTGAGGATGTTGAAGCAGAGAACTGATTTGATCAGAATGACACAAGCTAGTAAGTATCTGAAACTGGATTTGTACTAAAATATTCCTGACTTCAGGCCCAGCACAGTACTACCTGGCTGTCTACTGTTTGGGATTTCTTGGCTGTTCGTGGAATATTTGCACCTCTGGTATAAGAGTTTGCTAAGTTCTTTTCAGGGCTGCTGATCTATCATTGGTGTCCATCTTTCTCTAACTTTTACCTCTGCCTCCAAGAAGCTGTAGCATGTGAAGTGGCCATATCCCAGTAACACTGTCTCCGGAGAGGGACTAAATCACTTTGAGCATAAACAAGCTTCACATCCATTGGTGAGTTAGAGGGATGTCAAGCCCAAGCATGTGAAGCTTCCCCTGGTAGCATAGGTGGATAAGAATTTGTTCCAGTGGCCTTGGAGGTAAGTGAAAAGTGATGAAGTAAGATTTTGGTCATGCATCAATACTTCCAAGGTCATCTCCTGCATCCCGGGCCATTGTGAAGTGTCCTGACTTTTGTCTTGCCAGTGAACTTTGGTGACTCTGGAAAAGAGTGAAGCTGATGACTTTACAACTCTGAATCATTTAAATTTAATTTATGAGCAAGTCAAGATATCACCTGTGATGTCATTATTCCTTTTTCTAAAGAAGGGTGAGTGGAACAAAGAACAAACAATGAGAATCTGTTTGTTTTGGACAAGGCACACTCATCCATTGTTATAGTACTGCCCTGATTTCTTTAACTCTTCTCATCTATACCTTTATGTTAATTTCAGGGTCATTTAATTATTTAAGCTCCTTTGTTCCTATAACCTTGTTTATTCTTTTGAGTTGCTTGGGTACCTATTTCACTCTTGTGGCTCTTTTATCTTTTAGAACAAATGTCTTTCATAATCTGATTTTATAGTTTTACTTGGATGCTTTATTCCATCTTCCTCAAATTTAAGTAAAAATTTCCTTTTGACCAGTCAGCATATCTTTTGCTTAACTTGGTCTTCCTTGTCTTCATGAGATATACTCTATCCCTTACCAAGGAGCCTGTTCTGGTACTGTAAGTATTTGTTTAGAGAATCAAATCTTATTCTTCAACATTCATATCTCTCTCTCTCTCTCTCTCTCTCTCTCTCTCTCTCTGTATATATATATATATATATATATATAATGACATTTCCATATTAGTGATGTGAAAAAAAAAACCCTTCCCCCCCAAAAAAAGTGAAAAATAGTATGCTTTGATCCACATTAAGATGTGATTAGTTCTTCTGGAGGCAGATAGCATTTTTTATCACTAGTCCTTTGCAATTGTCTTGGATTGTATTACTTAGAATGACTAAGTCACTAACAGTTGATTATTGTATAGTATTTCTGTTACTAGGTTTGATATTCTGGTTCTGCTTACATCATTATGCATTGGTTAATGTAAGTTTTTCCAGATGTTTCTGAAATCATCCTGCTCATTTCTAATAACATAATAGTCCATTACAATCATAGACCACAGCCTTTTCAACTATTCCTTAATTCCCTCAGTCTCCAATTCTTTGCCACAAAAAGAACTAATAGGAATATTTTTGTACAAATAGTTCAATCTCTGGGATACAGATATAGTAATATTTCTGCCAATTTGCTCTTCAGAATGGTTGGATTAGTTCACAATTCCACCAATGATACATTAGTATTTCAATTTTTTCGTATCCCTTCGAACATTTATAATGTTCTTTTTCTTTCATCTTAGCCAATCTGATAGGTATTTTTTTTTAACCTTTTTGTTTTAATTTGTATTTCTCTAAACAATAGTAATTTAGAGCATTTTTTTCCATATATGACTTTGATTTCAAGTCATTTTGACATATATGACATATATTTTGAAAACTTGTTTATTCATAACCCTTTGGCTGTCAATTGGGGAATGACTTGTATTACAAATTTGACTCATTTGAGAAATGAGTAAATTTTGTAAAATTTGTAAAAAAAAAAAAAAATTATAAATTTTTCCCTTAGCTTTCTGCTTTCCTTTTAATTTTGGTTGTATTGCTTATGTTTATATTATAGTCAATATCATCCATTTTATATCTATTAATTCTGTTTCTTGGTCATAAATTCTTCCTTTCTCCACAAACCTAACAAATAACCTATTCTATATTATTCTAACTTGCTCAAGGTATTACTCTATGTCAACATTTTGATCTTATTTTGGTATATGGTGTGAATTCTTTGGCTATACCTAAATTTCTGACTATTATAGAATTTGGTTTTAGATTTGCTCAGTATTCTATCATTCTCCCCAACAATATTTTCCTTTATGTCACTCACACTCACTCGTTGCTTGTACTTTTTTTGTTCCTCCAGTTTTTCCATTCTCTGTATTTGGTAGAAATACTCATGTAGTTTCATCTAGTTAAGATGAATTTCTAATTTTATTTTTTTAATTAGAGAAAAAGAGGATACCTAAAAAGTTAAAAGACTACCAAGAAATGTTTTCCTATTAAAAGTCCTTCTACCCCAGATGGATTTGATTTCGGGGCCCTCAAACTTTTGAAGTTGAATTGCAATCAGATGATGTAGTACTATGATGTGTCCTATTCAAATAGAAATGAGGTCTAACCCCGCAGTAAAAAACACAAATAACTGTGATTTTTATTTCAGTTTATTTTGCTAAGTATTTCTTATCTACATTTTAATCTGGTTCCTGCCATACTCTGGAGTATTGTTGATAAAAGTGCTGGACCCGAAGTTAAGGAGACCTGAGTTTCAAATCCTACTTCAGGCACTTACTAGTTGCTTACCATGTGATCCTGGGTAAGTTTCTTAAATGTGTCTTAGACTTAGTTGCTCATCTGTAAATGGAGATAGCATCTATCTCACAGGTAGTTGTGAAAATCAAATAAATTGTTAAAGCACAGTATAAGTGAGAGTCATTAATTTGGTCTGTGGGAGCCATATTTATAACTGCCATTCTTGGTCCTGGTTGATTATGTAAGAACTGTGGGATCTGCTTCTTGGCAAATGGTGACCCATGAACTTTGGTATGATGTGGCAGTTCTCGAGTGATACCTCAAACTAACCCTAGCCCTGTGAGTGTGAAGGAAGGGTGCCTGTGTCAATTAAAAGACAAAATAGGTTCAGTACTTCTTTATTCAAATTTCTAGGTAGCACCCTTCCTCACTTATTTACAACTCACTTGCATGTCATGGCATCACCTCCCCTTGTTATGGTCTTCTTTAAAAATGAAGACAAAAACTGCCTCTATGAGGAGAGCTGCTCTAATGAGGACCTTCATTTGAAAATGAAGGACAAACAACAAAATATAGCCAGCTGTTTACTTTCAATATTTTATTGACTTTAAATTGTCATAATAATAATAATAATAAAGTGACCCCACGGGTCCTTCAGTTTTTGCTTAGGATTTTAGTTTTTATTGATGCATTTGTTTTCTTTTGAAAATATCATTTATTTCCACATCAATTAATTGGTGTTGATTTAATGGATTTGCTGAGTTTGGCATGCTCTAAACTACATCTTGGATAAATGCTTCAGGAAGAAAATGTACTTTCTTGAAATGTAACATTCAAGTACATACTCTGTATCCCTGTATCCCTTCGTAGGAGGTTATGTGTTGTCAGTAGTAAATATGAATCTTCCCATTTGCTAAGAGTTTCTATGACGATAGTACTATTTGGAGTTGTCAGTGGAGGATGACAGACATGTTAAGGGGTATATGTTGTAGGAGGATTGGGAAAGAATGTTAACCTCATCTCCCCAGCCAGTAGGGAGATGGGGGAGGGATCACAGCTGGGATCAGGGATAAAAGGCTGTGTTCTTGCTTCTGAAAACTGTATGAACTCATTTTGAGTTATCACACCTCTTGCAGGAAGGTATTAAAAGTTTAAACTGCTTCACTCATCCTGAGGTTGTTTATTTACTACACTGGGGGGGGGGGGGAGGAGAAGAAGAGGGGGCCTTATCCAGGATGACAATACCAAGTTGGGGTTAGCCATCTCAAAGAATGAAGTGGATGCCCACTGCCCAAATTTAGTGGCTTTGTTGTTTGGGTGGTAACTTCTCAGTTCTCAAATGAGTAAATTCTCAAGGACCCAGAATTCAATATTCCAAAAGGGTGAATGAATCAACAAATGATAGTGAAATGGCTGGCCAGTGCTAGGTAACTTGGCAGTGAGCAGCAAGGAACTGTCAGCATCTAAGTACTTCCTTGTTGGTGATTTGAAATGGAGTTAAGATTCCCTGAATGAGAAGAGAGGTTCAGATCATCTGGAAATCTCCTCCTCTAGCCCACTGGGAAAAATGTTTAAGTGCTGGGAAGACACTGAGTCTACCTGGGGTAAAAATAAAAAGATAAGGGATTTAAAATGTGTGCACTTTTTCTTTACTCTATCTCTGTTTTTTTGGAGGGAGATGAAGTAAACTCCATTTGTGTCTTTCTGTGTGCCTGTGTCCGGGTTCCATCTTGATTGCTCTGAACTTCTCTCTCTTCAGCTAAGTTACAAGCAACTAGAAGAGTTATTCCAGAGCAGAGAGGGAGGAGGGTTTATTTTTCTCTCTACTTCCCCTTCCCCATTCCTTTCCTGAATACAAGGAAGGTGGATGAGAAAGTATGGAAAGGAGTGTGCTTAGGATGGTGGAAATTTTTTGAGATGTGATGGTAGAAGCAAGTAGGAGAAGGAAAGAGAAGTGTCAGTTCAAAGTGGGAAAGAAAGGAGACATGCAGTTTTAAAGAGACTTTAATCAAAGTTCATTAAAGAGATATGTTTATAGAAAGGTAGGTGAAAAAATTTTAGCATTTAAGAATGAAAAGAATATGGGCTAAAAGGGATTTGAGAGTTTGGAGACTTTGGGGAAAACAAAAGCAACATACTACTACTTACACACTCTAGCCCAACAAGGACCCTGCACCTGTATTATCAGTTCTCAGGTTTGTGAAACTGCCAGGGAAAATTTCAAGTCAAAGTCTGCATCTTGAAGCAAAAACTGCCACTTAACTCTTTCTTGGCTCACAAATAGAGAAAGGTTTGTGTGAATTAGGCAACCAACTGAAAGAAAATTTTGTTTGATGTAACATCTACTTAGAATTTAGGGAATCGGGAATTTCACAAACCAAAGTACTGGTTAATTTAAAATAACTTAAAATATATGTTAATTTGTGTGTTGGAAACTTAACTGTAAATTACGTGAGAACTCATCCATTTTTGTGATATATTATATTCTGTCTGAATTTTAAGAATTTTTTTGTATTCTCCCTAATACAAGAGAAAGACTCCTTTAAAGCAACAGTAGTTTAGGGAAAGAAATGCTACTACTTCTGTCCACTATTGAATGATGAGACTCAGTGAATTCTAATTAACAAGTAATAGGTTCTTGTTGAAATTCTGGTACTGAGAATTGGCTTGTAACTAAAAACTTGTGGAAAAATGTTTAGAACAAGTTAAGTTATTTTGTATATAATATTTTGTGAATGCAATTTAGGAATTGGGTATTTCCATCTTTTTGAGTTAAGAGAAGAAATTACATTTGAAACAATTTAACTCTTACAAAAATAGTAAGACCTAACTAACTTGTTTGGAGATATTGTCATGTTAAATCTAAACTTGGTAATTGCTGTGTATGAAGAGGAGGGAGAGGGGATAAGGGGAATACCTTATCTGGATTGGTGTAGCATTTTAGAACAATTTGCGAGATCTGAGAATGTGCTGTTCCCTTCCCCTCTTCACAGAAGAAGGGAAAGAGATTTCAGAACAAAATCCACAAGAATAATTGGGATAAACAGACTAGAACAAGAAGCTCATCCCCTTTCTCTAGGATTTGCAAGCTTGCCAGGTTCCTTCCTTTGTCCCTATCTCCTTCCTTCCCTTCCTCCTTCAATTTTACTTTCTTTTAGCAAATACTGGGTTGATTAGCTCATCTTTGAATTTCAAAGCAAAAGGGGTAAGATTTTTCACATAGAAATTTAGTCTCAGGAATAAAAGAAGAGGGATTTTAAATACGCATATTTGAACCTATAAAGTTAAAATTAAAAGAAGAATTAATTGGATAACTTTATTCCTGAGGCAAGGAATAATATATTAGAAAGGGATTTGATAGTAAAACTTATGTTTTAAAATGGAAGTGTACAATTAGGAAATGCAAGTTAAAAATATCTTTATTAACAGAAGGGAAAAAAAAGACCTGGTAGTTTGTGTTAGAAAAGAAAACAGAAAGGGTCTAAAAAAAGATAGTATCCTCTTCCTATGGAAGAGAGGAAGAAGCTGTGGTCTTAAAACTTTATACTATCTTGAGAAAAATTCCTCACCAGCATAAATGGTTTATGTAGTAGATTTAAAGGATTTGGGGCTTGCCCTTTAGCTTTGGAAAGTAGAGGTTTATTTGCTGTTGAATGGGAAAATCCTTTTACAGAAAGAAAGGAAGAATTTAGATGGACTGTTTTACCTCAAGGATTTAGAGAGTCCCCAGGTCATTTGAACAAGTGTCAGAAGAATTCTTAGAGAAATTTCCAGTTCTAAAAGGGAATATCTTTACTGCAATATGTGGATGATTTGTTGATATCTGGAAAAGATAAAATTAAGGTTAACAGAAGCGACTCTTGCTAAATTTTCTGGGAAAGACAGTCTTAAGAATATCTAAAAAGAAATTACAGTTTGTAGAGAGGGAATTAAGGAGTATTAAAATATGAGGGCCATATAAATGGGAAAGATGATGGTCTAATATTAGTGACTGAAGCTTAGATCATTCCTGTTTCTTTCCTTCAGAAAGGGGAGACAGAGTGAAAATTTGGTGTGATAAACAGCATAGGGAAGAAATTAATATATGGGGAAATAGGTGCTGGCCAACTTAGTGTTACCAAATGAGATGGCCATAGTATATATAAGTGGACACCAGGGAGGAGATATATAAAGGTGTAAGAAGGGATGGATATACATTAGCAGATGAGAAGACTAAGGAGGCATTTTTGTTCAGGAAGCCTACAAAAATACATATGTCAATTTCCTAAGTCCCTGAGATGAGTGACCCTTGTGTTTATGGAAGCTGAAAAGAAAGAATTTATTAAAATTGGAGCAATTGAAAAGTGAGAAAGATCATTGGTTTTACCAGATGGGAGAATAATGGTTAATAAATAAGTTGTGGGGAAAAAAGTTCTGCATCAAGGAACTTATTGGAGAATACAATGTAATCTAGTTTTAAGAATTTAAGAAAGTACATATGCAAAGGGGTGTGTGTGTGTGTGTGTGTGTGTGTGTGTGTGTATGGTTGTTAAACAAATTTGTGAAAAGTATCTTAGATGTAGGAAAATAAATAAGATATTAAGAAAGCAAAATCCTGGAAGAAAACCAAACTTCAGCCTGATTGGGACGAATTCTACTAAGTGTTGCTGATTGCAGAAATAGCAGTCTGGACAGCCGAGAAGAGTTTAACAACTTATAGCAGAGTCAAAGGACCAGTGGAGGAATCCTGGGTATGGACTTGGGCTATTAAAGTGATCCTGATTTCTTAAGTGTTACTTTGTTCCAGAAAGGAAAGGAATGTTGGTATATCTGGAGTTGACTTTTATTTGCAAATGATATAGAGAAGAGATCCTTTTGTTGCAGAAGTTAGGTAGAGATAAGTGTAGGGCTCCTATGTGTAACTTTAGGAGTTATAAATTTGATAATACTTAGAATTATATTTCCTGAAAGAATCATTGATAGAACAAGCACCTATCCACTTACATTGGGAATATTAGTTCTACAGAGACCAGGAGGAATGCCCACTAATTAGGATAAGAAACATTAATACAATACTTTGAAACAGTTGGGAAGTTTATGGAGGAAAGGAGAGGAAGACTGCTGCTGTTGATGAACCTAATACATAACTATAACATTCTTCCTGCTTCAGAAATGTTTAGGATAAGGAGTATGGGCAATACCTGGTTAAACTAGGGATAAACTTCACCGAAAAAAACTACTCCTTAGTCAATTTAATTTGAGGCCTGCCGAATTACAAAATGTGGAGATTTGACTAGTTGAAGGCAGCTAAGCAGTCATGATAAATATTTATGCCCTCAGAAAGAGAAAGTGAGTTTGTCAGGATTCTATGTCCTCATTGGGATAACCTTTGCTTTACTACAGCTTAGAGGGAGTGAATATCTAGGTACAAGAACTAAGACTGCAAGGTTAAGTGTTTCAAGGGGCACCAAACCTAATTGTCAAAAACTCAAGTGTAATCCTATAATTCTGACTATCCAAAATGCAAATCAAAGTGTAAATCAGACATATGGTTTGGGAATAGAAGTAATAGGTACAGATCCCTAAGGGAGATCAAAGTTCTTAAACTACAGAAGAAAAAAGACCTCAGTGCAAACATAGTACCTCTAATAAAGGAGTGGGAATCTCCAAATGACCCCTAAGGTACTGGAAGTTATCAATGTTAAGGATCTTAGACAGAATGAAGATGGAAATAGGATATGGAAACATCAATGCCTGGGTAGAATGGGTAAAATATATTGTGCAACTGGTTGCCCCATTGTCCAAATAGTACCATTCCCTTTAGGCAAGGAAAAATATAGAGTGAATTCAAGTATGAGGTACTCCTGTTCCAGAGTTAATGCCTTTGAAAAGCATTGCAGTTCCTTGTCCTAACCTATCCTCTTTTGTAAAGAAGGGGGAACACTATAGTCTCTTGTCCAGATTTGGGAAATCATTTGGCTTGTGTCTCACAACAGGGTGAAGGATTCTAAGACCTAGGGGCTTTGTCTTCATATATTCAAAGCTGGAATGTAATTGGGGATAACTCTGGTAATATCTCAAGAGATGAATATACCTCCAGCTGACCTTTGAAGGTATTGTGGAAGAAACACACTCTGACCTACTCTGCCTGGGGATTGGGCAATCGCCTTGTCTACTGGTCCATTTAGCAACTTTTTTTTTATCCTGGCATTCAAGAGAAGTGAGGTCACACAATTTTAGAAGGAAGAAGAGAAGTTTGCCATATGGGTCATTTGATGAAACTATTTATTTAGGTAGTATAGGAGTCCCAAGGGGAGTACCTTATGAAACAAGGTGAGAAATCAAATTGCTTTTGAGTTTGAATCATTCCTATTTTGGTGGGCCACTATTATTAAAATTTGGATTGGATTAATTTTATCTATTATAATCAACAAAGGTTCACAAATTACATACCAAAGATGTAGTAAAGGGAATAGCAGAACAATTGCCTCTACTAGTTAGATGACTTGGGAAAATAGATTGGATATATTAGCAGAGAAAGGAGGGGATATATAAAATGTCAAGAGATAGTTGCTGTTTTGTCCCAAATATTACTGCACCTGCTGGAACTATAAGGCTTACAAGGACTTATAGCACTATAGCATCAGCAGTCCTATAACAGGTTAGTTAGAATTATGGTTTGGCAAATAGGAGGGGATGGTGGGCTCTATCATAACTTTCCTAATTGTGGTGGCTGGAGTTTTAATGGCCATAGGATGCTGCATAATTCCTTATGTGAAAGGCCTTATGTGAGAGACTTAGGGAGACCAATTCAGTATAAACAGTAATTTATTCAAGAAAACCATTTGGAGGAGGCTTGTTCTCGTGCCCTAGAGAAATCTTAAGGGAAATTGAAGCATATGGAAACATAAAAATAAAAAAGAGGAGGGATTGTGGGAAAAAAATAAAAAGTTAGGTTCCTGTAGCAGGAAAAATGGAAGTCTGGAAGTGGAAGTAGTCCATAGGAGGGGAGCAGGGGAGCTCCTGAAACCAGTTGAAACTAAGTAAAACTGGATAGAAGTAGTTGCTCAGCTAAACAAATACATACTTTCTCCCCCCCAAAAGAAAAAAGGGAACAAATAAAAACTGAAAGTAGGATAAAGTTCATAGCTTAGCTAGACTGCCCATGCTTAATTGCTTCATAAATATTTACTTCCCTAGGATAATCTAAGATTCATTTTAATGGTCATTAATGTTTGTATGTATGTGTATGGGGATGGGGTGGCATGGAGTTGGAGGTGGGATGGAGAGGTGAGGAGAGAGATACACATATTATTAAAATATAGGAGGATGGGGAAAGAATATTAAATCTCCCCAGCCAATGGAGAGATGGGAGAGGGATTTTGCAGCCGGGATCAGGAATAAAAAATTATATTCTTGCTCCTGAAAACAATGTGAGCTCATTTTGAGTTTTCACACCAGTGTCTGCAAGAACATAATAAAAATTTAAACCTTTTCACTCATCCTGAGGTTGTTTACTGTGCCCTTAATGGGGATCTCCCAAAATACTGAGATTTTATTTGCAACAAGGCTGACCAGAAACTACCCGCCAGTGCAGATGTTAATTCCCTTGCCATAACCAAAGTGAATTTCATCCATGGAGCACTTCAGGATCTTCGAAGCAATGTATCCTGGAGTATCACACAATTTTCAGAGTTTCTCATCAGGTTCCATCTGGCAGGAAAAAACAAAGGCAGAAAAATCAAATTTACAAATTATCATTTAGGAGAATAGGTCATGGTTCATGAAATTTGTTGTTGTGAAGATAATTCAGTTTCCTGCCTGGACTCCTCTAAGGGCTGTCTTCTTTGTAAGATAGTCAAACAGCTCTTCCACATCAAACACCAGAATCATGCAATGAGAAGATATGTAGGAATAAATAATAGAAGTAATGGAAGGGATGGTCAGGAGTAGGATGTGAGTCTCTGGAAGGTGTTTCCCTACATCTCTTCTCAGCTTCTTAGGGCTTTGTGTTTTCAGCTACAATCTGCATAGCATCTGACTATGGAACTTGTGCCTTTACCCCCTTACAGTAGTATTTTCAGTAGAGTTCCTTGGTTGTGACCCAGTTAAGTACTTCATGTTCCATCTCTATAGCAAATAGTATCTTCAAAGACTGCTTGGTGTTCTAAGTTGCTGGGCATGCTGCTCTGTGTCAATCTGCAACAGTTACGGACCTTAGGCCCAACTTTTTAATCAGAAGTATGTTGTGTCCCCAACACACATCCTAATGTTTCCTTAGCTAGTCTATACTTAATCTGTTTGGGAAGAACATCATTTTACACACACACACACACACACACACACACACACACACGTGTTCTTTTGTATCATTTATTTGCCAACCTCATTTATGTGCTTTTGATTCTCTGTGCCATTCTTTTTCTCCTTGCATGGTTTTCTGGCTTTTTTTGTAAAAATTAAATTCTGTTTTGTGCAAAGCATTGTATTATGTACTTAGTTTCTAAGAATATTGCATCTCAGTCAGAAATGCAAACAGAGAATCCCTCCTGAAGGAGTTTGAATTTATTAGATTTTTTTTATTAAGTATCTGAAATGTATAATGCACTGTTTTAGGCACAAAGGAATAACATGTGAAAAGAAATTACATGATCCCTGACGGCAAGAATACATACTGGAATTTCTTATATATGTAATCTTCAGGATTTTAAACTGAATCAGTCTGTTATAATTTTCCACTAAGAGATTGCCTGACCTTTTGCTTTGTCAAATCTAATCTTTTTTTTTTTTTTAATTAAAGCTTTTTATTTACAAAGCATATGCATGGGTAATTTTTCCAACATTGACCCTTGTATAACTTTTTGTTCCAAATTTTCCCCTCCTTCCTCCCACCTCCTCCCTTACCTGGCAGGTAGTCCAATACATGTTGAATATGTTGAAATACATGTTAGATCCCATCTTCTATTTCTCTTGCTTTTAGGTTACTAGTTATTTTTGCAAAAGGTCATGAAATAAAGTTGATGAAATTGTATTACAAAAGCAGATGTTACATGGTGTTATAATGTTTTTTCGTTGTAAAAGTATCATTTTTCTATGAAAATGTTTTAAATAAGGGTAAATGCTGATTGAGGATTTGGGATTAAGTAAATCACAGTTGACCATTTGTTTTATTTTGTTTTTGCTGAGGCATTTGGGGTTAAGTGACTTGCCCAGGGTCACACAGCTAAGAAGTGTTAAGTATCTGAGGTCATATTTGAACTCAGGTTCTCCTGACTTCAGGGCTGGTTCTCTATCCACTGCTCTATCTAGCTTGCTCCCTGACCATTAGATTTTAAAAAAATAAAATGATCAAATTACTAATTTCCATTAATAAATGATTCATAGGGAAAGGCAGTGTGATAGAAACAATGTTGGATTTGGAAATCAGGATCTGGGACCAGATCCAAGTTCTTGCCTATGTCATTTGTATGAATTTGTCTAGTTCTTCCAGTGTGAGTTTGTCTTCACATTTTGTCCATTGCAAGGTTTATTTTTTCTCCTTTAAAAAATATTTTCAGTTTAACTCTTTTTTTTGTCTTTTCCAAATTTCTTTCTTCTACCTCTTCTCCACTACTGAGAAGACAAACTTATCACTTAGGCAGATATGTCCACATTTGATATATTTGTTTAAAAGGCAGTAAATAAATTGAGAGAATATATTTTCAATTTATACTCAGTGTTCATCAATTCTTTCTGGACTTGATGATTGCATTTTTTCCCTCATTAGTCCTTTGAAATTGTGTTGGATCATTATATTGATCAGAATAGACAAGCCTCACAATTAATCGTTATTTTACAACATTATTGTTACTATATGCAATGATCTGGTTTTCTCACTTCACTTTGCATGAGTTCACATAGTTCTTGCTATTTTTTTTTCCTGCGCCTACCCCACCCCTCTGCACCTTCCCACAGTACAGTAGTACTCCATCACAATCACATGCCACAGCTAGTTGAGCTATTCCCCAATTGAGGAGCATTCCTTTGATTTTCAGTTCCTTGCCGCTATAAACATACTTTTATGTATATAGATCCTTTTTTCCTTGATTTCTTTGGAATATTGATCTAGTAGTGATATTCTTGGACCAAATTGTTTAGTTTTAAATTAATCTCTAGAATGGTTGGACCAGTTCATTATTCTACCAACAGTCTCATTCCCCTCCAGCATTGTGTGTGGTGTGGTGGGAGATGGTACCTCATTTAATTGGCTTTCTCTAATCAGTAGTGATTTTAGAGCATTTTCCCAAATGATTGTAGATAACTTTAATTTCTCCTGAAAACTGTTCATCTCTTTTGACTTTTAATTAGGGAATGACTTGTTTTTATTAATTTGACTTAGTTTTATACTCTATTTGAGAAATGAGAGTCTTATCAGGGAAATTTGCTATGAATTTTTGATATTCATTGTCTTTGATTCCTTTTAGTAAAATGTAGTTTTCTTAAAGATCATCTTTTTTAATTGTCTTTTTTTTTTTAATCTGAGATTATGGTTGCTACTGCTGTTTATTAGTTTGTTTTTCTTAATATAGCTGAAGCAAATTTGATTCTGCTTTGGCCTTTTATTTCAATTCTGTGTGTTTTCCTATTTCATATGTCTCTTGTAAACATAATTTTGTTATATTTTGATTTCTAATCCATTCTGCTGTCTACTTTCATTTTGTGAGCATTCCAGTTAAGTAATAAACTTGATTTTCATCCAGACAAGCAATTTATTCCTTGTTTTTATTCATTTATTTATTTTACAATAGCATTTGTTTTTCCAAGTATATGCAAAGATAGTTATCAGCATTCATCTTTGCAAAAACTTTTTTTTTCCAAATGTTTCTTCCTCCCACCTTCCTTCCCTTCTATCCCCAAGCCAGGGGTCCTCAAACTACGGCCTGGGGGCCAGATGGGGCAGCTGAGGACAGCTTTTTTTAAATCCCCCTCACCCAGGGCTATGAAGTTTTTTTATTTAAAGGCCCACAAAACAAAGTTTTTGTTTTTACTATAATCCGGCCCTCCAACAGTCTGAGGGACAATGAACTGGCCCCCTATTTAAAAAATTTGAGGACCCCTGCGACAGTAAGCAATCCCAATATAAGTTAAACATATGTAATTCTCCTAAATACATTTCCATATTTTTCATGCTGCAAAAAAAATCACATCAAAAAGAAAAAACTACAAGAAGGGGGAGTGGGGGAAGCAAACAAAAAGTGAAAATACTATGCTTTGATCCACATTTAGTCCCCAAAGTTCTCTCTTTTACTGCTGATGACACTTTCCATTCTAAGTCTGATAGAATTGCCTTGAATCACCTACCTCATTGTTCAAAAGAGCCAAGCCTATCACATTGTTACTATGTTCAATGATCTCTTAGTTCTGCTCACTTCTTAGCACCAATTCATGTGTGTGTTTCTAGGTTTTTCTGAAATCGGCCTCAGACAAGCAATTTATGCAGCTGTGCATGCACTTAGAAAGCAGACTGGTTTCTTTTGGTAGCCAGGCACCGAGAACTTTGATTTTTTACTTAGCTAATACACGTTTTGGAAGGAAGGAAACCCAGGATGTTAAGTCACCTGGCTTCCTACAGGAGGACAAGATCTGGAGACAAAAGGTGAAGGTTGTATGGAGAGTATTAGGAAGATAGGAGACACTGAAGAGAGAATAAAAAGTATTATTTTGTGACCTTAAATTGGGTGACTGTAGGAGTGGGGAAGTAACCTTGTAACTTTTTCAAAACTCGGATAACTTTGGGACTTCACAAAATGGGTGGACTACAACATGTAATCAATAATGGTATGTCAATATTATAGTGGATGAACTCATCCTTTTCACATTCACAGTTGTGTTATTACTATATGTTCTCCATCTCACTTTTAGTTCTTTTCTCTTTTTATTCTGTTGCTCCTGAGAATTGTTTTACTTCTAATCACTCTCTTAATCTCTTAATTTTTTTTCTTTTTTTAAAATCAACCCTCTCAATCTTTCCCCTCACTCCCTTCTTTCTTATCCCTCCTATTTTCCAATTGGGTAAGTTACATTTCCATAAATGTGAGTGTGTGTGTGTGTGTGTGTCTGTCTGTCTGTGTCTGTGTGTTTCTACTTTCTTCTCCCAATGCATTCTTCTTTCTCGCCCTTCATTTTTTTGGGGAGATCATATATTTGACTCTCATCTATGACCTCAAATCTCTGCAAACTTTTAAGTGCCCTACTACTGATAAGGTTCTTAGAAGTTACATGTATCATTTTTCCATATAGAAAGATAAACATTTTAGCTTTATTGAGATCCTTACAATTACTCTTTCAGGTTTTTTTTGTGTGTGTGTGTGTGCTTTTTTGAGTCTTGTGTTTGAATGTCAAATTTTTCATTAGCTTTGGTCTTTTCATCAAGGATGCTTGTAAGCCCTCTATTTCATTATTCAATGGCCCTCCTTTGTACCAGAGAAGTCTGAATTTTTTCCTTTTTCTTTCCTAGAGTGTATAATACCTTATTGTAAAATATAGGTTGATATTATAATATCAATATATCAATATAACACATATTTTTTCATGCATTTCTGAATTTCTAAACTTTTTTCTGTGTATTTGCTGGTCTTTAGCTGCAACTTTTACAAAACTTCCCCAAAATTCTTATTTGATTTCTTACGCTGATCTGTGACATTGAAACAGTGATAAAGTCATGATGTGAAAGAAGTAATTGTGGTCAACTTTGTTGGGTAGTTGGTTCTGAACAATTTTTACCACATAATAAATTCTTCTCTAAATCGTCTTTACACTTATGAAACACTGGAAAATTATTTTTGTTTGCTGCTGTAGATTGTATATCTATTATTCTCTTCTGCCTTTCTGTTTCTTAGCCAGCATTTGATAGTTTTGATAATTACTGCTTTGTAATATAGTTTAAGATCAGATACTGCTAAACCTTCTTTCTTTACCTTTTATTCCTTAGTTCCTTTGATATTCTTGACCTTTTGTTCCTACAAATGAATTTGTAAAATTTAAGATAACTTTGACTATGTAGATTAATTTTGGTAATCAGTTATGTTAATAGTTTTCAGTATATTAAATCTACCTTATCTTCCTGGTATGAATCCCACTTGGTTATAATATATTTCTAATATATTGTTATAATCTTTTAGGTAGTTTTTTATCCTTAATATTTTTTTTTTGGCATCCTTAATATCATACTTGTTCCTAAAAGGAGTTTGTAGGATCCTTCTTTGCTTATTATTCCAAATTATTTAATATTGGAATTAATTGGTATTTAAGTATTTGATAACTCATTAGCAAATCTGTCTGGTCCTGGTAATTTTTTTTTTTTTTTTTGAGAAACTCATTTATGCTTATTCAATTTCTTTTTCTAAACTAAGCCTATTTATTTCTCTTCTGCTGACCTGGGTACTTTGTATTTTCATAAACATTCTTTAATTTCCCTTGTTAAATTTATTGGCATAATTGAGCATAATTCCTTATAATTGCATCTTTTTCATTTTTGATACTAGTAATTTTGTTTTCTTCTCTTTTTAAAAACCATTCTAACCAATGGTTTATTTTATTTTTGCATAATACCAACTCCTTCTTTAATTAATTCAGTGGGGCGTTTTTACCCTGTTTTATTTTCACCTTTAATTTTTAGGATTTACAATTTAGTATTTAATTGGGGATTTACTAAAAAGGGATGATATATCTTTTCCTACACAGTTTTGCTTTTTTTAGCATCACTACATCATTCCCAGTTCTTCCCCAGTATTCCTTTTTGAACTATCCAATTATTAATACAAATCTTAAGCATATGGTTTGTGTTTTTACATATATATGTGAATGGATGCCCATCAGTTGGGAAGTGACTGAATAAATTATGTTATATGTATGTTTCTCATTTTTTCCTCATTGTGATCTGATTTTTCTTGTACAGCTTCATAAATGTGGAAATATGTTTAGAAGAATTGCACATTTGGCCTATTTTGTATTGCTTGCTGTCTGGGTGAAATGGGAGGTGTTAAGGGAGGGAGGAAAATTTGTTCTTATTACATCTCTTGTAATTGGTCTTTGAAATTTAGCTTACATTTCTCTTCCATCATCTTTGTCAGATTTTCTATTAAGTTATGGTCTTTTTGTGACAAAATCCAGAAAGTCTGTCAATTCATTGAATATTCTTTGTTTTGTTCTGTTTTATTTTGTTTTTTTGATTTATTCACAATAAATCTGGGTAAATTATTTTTGGCCATACCCCAGTTCTTTTTCTCTTCTATAAAGATAGTGTTTTAAGACCTTTTAGTCTTTTAGCAGTCTTTTAATGTAGCAGATGCTAATTCTAATTGTAGCTCTGCAGTATTTGAACTGTTTTTTTTCTTGTTGTTTGTAATATATTACTCTTAATTTGGGGGTTTAGGAATTTGGCTATGATATTCCTGGGATTTCTTTCAGGTGGTAATCACTGGATTTTTTCTCCACTTTTCTCTTCTAAAATTATAGAGCAATTTTCTTTAATTATTTCTTATATTATTACATCAAGGTTCTTTTTGTTTTTTAACTTGTAGCTTTTAGGTAGTCCATTTATTCTCATGTTTCCTCTTTTTGAGCTGTTTTCTAAATCAGTAGTTTTTCTTACATTTCTCATTCTTTTTTTTTCATTCTTTTTTATTTTGTTTTATTATTTCTTAATCTCTCTTTTTAAAATTATAGCTTTTTATTTACAAGATATATGCATGGGTAATTTTTCAGCATTGACCCTTGTAAAATTCTCTTTTTCAACTTTTCCCCTTCTTCCCCCCATTCCCTCCTCTAGATGGCAGGTTGACTAATACATGTTAAATATGTTAAAGTATGTTAAATACAATATATATTTATCATCCATACAGTTATTTTGCGGCACAAGAAAAATCAGACTTAGAAATAAGGTAAAAATAACCTGAGAAGGAAATCAAAAATGCAAGCAGACAGAAAACAGAGGGAGTAGAAATGCTATGTTGTGGTTCACACTCATCTCCTAGGGTTCTCTTGTTGGGGGTAGTTGGTTCTCTTCATTATTGAACAAATGGAACTGATTGGTTTACCATCAGAATTGATCATCATATTGTATTGTTGTTGAAGTATATAATGATCTCCTGGTCCTGCTCATTTCACCCAGCATCAGTTCATGTAAGTCTCTCCAGGCCTTTCTGAAATCAGCCTGCTGGCCATTTCTTACAGAACAATGATATTCCATAGTATTCATATAGCATAACTTATTCAGCGGGCATCCAGAATGGTTGGATTCATTCACAATTCCACCAACAATGCATCAGTGTCCCTGTTTTCCCACATCCCTTCCACATTCAGCATTATCTTTCTTAATCTCTTATAATGTCATTCTCTTCCTGTTGCCCAATTCTACTTTTAAAATTGTTTCTTTCCTTAAGATTCTAGATCTCTTGTCCTGCCAAATTACTTCTAGGACCCAAATATAGTGCTAATACCTAAACCTGGAAGAACCAAAACAGAGAATGAAAACTATAGGCCAATCTTCCTAGTGATTATTGATATAAAAATTATATTTTGTTTTATTTAATAATGACTTTATTTTTCCAAATACATACAAAGATAGCCCTCAACATTTACAATCCTGTAAAACCTTGTGTTCTAAATTTTCCTCCCTGACAACAATACTACCTAAATTAGTCTACTTATTCAGTGCCATATTGATCAAACTGCCAAAAAATTATTTTGTAGAGTTGAAAAAATAAAAAAAATTCATCTGAAAAAAGAAAAGGTCAAGAATATCAAGGGAATTAATGGGAAATAAAATAGAAAGAATGGTGGCCTAGAAGTTAGCAGGCCTAAAAGTACTGTAAAGTAGCAGTCATCAAAACCGTCTAGTACTGGTTAAGAAATAGAGTGTAGAGTAGTGAATTAGTGTATAGGTAGGTACACATAGCACAATTATCAAAGACTATTGTAAATCTACAGTTTGCTAAACCCAAAGATTCCAGCTTTGGGATAAAAATTCACTGTTTGAAAATTATTGGGAAAGACTGGAAAAATATGTCAGAAACTTAGCATAGATCCACATCTAACATATACCAAAAACAGGTCAAAATGGGCACATGATTTAGGTATAAAGGGTGACAATATAAACAAATTAGATGAGAGAGTTTATCTATTAAATCTTTGGAGAAGAGAGGAATTTATGGCCAAAGAAGTAGGGAATGTTAAGAAATGCAAAATGGATAACTTTGAATTATATTAAATTTAAAAGTTTCTGTACAACCAAAACCAATGTAGCCAAGATTAGAAGGGAAGCAGAAAATTGGGGGAAATTTTTGTAGCCAGTGTTTCTGACAAAGGCCTCATTTCTAAAACATAAAAATAATTGTATCAAATTTATAAAAACACAAGTCATTTCCCAGTTTATAAATGATCAAAAGATACAAATGGACAATTTTCAGATGAAGAAATTAAAGCCATCTATAGCCATATAAAAAAATGCTCCAAATAATTATTAAAATATAAATTAAAATTTTTTTGAGGTACCAACTCACACCTATCAGGTTAGCTAAAATGACAGGAACAGATAATGATAAGTGTTAAAGGAGAAGTGGGGAAAATAAGATACTAATACATTGTTGGTGGAGTTGTGAAGTGATCCAATCATTTTAAAGAGCAAAGAAACTGCATACCTTTGATTCAGCAGCAGTGTCTCTACTAAATCTGTATGCCAAAGAAATTATAAGAGAGGGAAAAGGACTCACATGTGCAAATATGAATGTAGCAGCTTTTTTTGTTGTGGCAAAGAAGGAAAATGTGCAGATGCCTATCGATTAGGAAATGGCTAAATAAATTATTGTATAAGAAAGGAATCAAATATTATTTTTCTATAAAAACAAACAAGCTGATTTTAGAAAGGTTTGGAAAGATTTACGCTAACTGATACTGAGTGAAATAAACAGAACCAGAAAAACATCTTACACAGAAATAGTAAGATTTTATATTGAGAACTCTTGAGTTCAAATAGTTATCATCCCAAGCTGAACTTGGATTTTTAGGTGCTTTCAGAAAAACTGACTTCACATGAACGGATTTAAAGTGAAGTGAGCAGAGCTAAGATATTAATGCTGTGTACAGCAATAACAATATTATTTGATGATCAGCTGTGAATGACTTAGCTATTCTCAGCAATGCAATGATTTAAGACAGTTTTGAAGGACTTAAGATGAAAAATGCTATCCATCTCTAGAGAAATATCTGGTAGAGTTTGAATTCAGATTTAATACTTTTAAATTTTTTTTTTGGTCTGTACGTTAACACAGATATGGCTAGTATGTTTTACCTGACTGCACATGTATAACTTATCAGTTGCTTTTCTTCTCAGTAAAAAGGGAGAGGAAAGAATTTGGAACTGAAGAAAAAATTTTAAATGAGTGTTAAAAATGGTTTAGTTGGGGGAATAAAATATTAAGTTTGAAAGTTGCAAAAAAAAATTTTTTTTGAGATATGGCAAAGTACATTTTTCCCCTGGACCCTGTTTGCTCTTCATTTATAAAATGAGATAATTGGGTTAAAATGGCCTTCTAGTTTTAGATCTGTCCTTAATCATATCAAGGACTGATCACATTTTCTGTGTACTAAGAAAAGTAGGGGCAGAAAGCATGAGAGAGCAGCACATCTGTTTTGGAGTACAACTAAAACCCCCATACATTATATCATTTCCCTTAATAATAGTAATATTGTGTTTTGGGGAGTAGTCCCTGAATGTATCACTTTGAATGGGACTGATTTTAAAAAATCTTATATTGTACTACATGAAATTTGTCATGAACTTTCATAGCTGGTAGGTTTAAAAATAATGTTCATTTTATGGAAGTAAAGAATATTGTAAAGGGTAGAGGTACTTTGTATTAATAAGAACATTATGCTGAGAAAAGTAGCATCATTTTGTTTGCTACAGAATTTAATCCCAGTACCTATGGAACATTATTAATAATAGTATTTATGCTATGACCTGTTGGAATACACGGGAGCCACCTGACAGTGGCTGCTGGAGATCCAATCCAAAATGCATCTCCTCTTGTGAGAGGATGATAAAAGGAGACTAAGAGGCAGTTGCTGTTCTCTGACCTCTCTGATTGAGAGGCCATTGGGTGTTGTCTGACCTCTTTCTTCTTCCCTCTCCCTCCAGTTTATCTCATTCCCAGTCTGCAACATCTGTGTCAGCAAAGGCTGCCTTGCAACTCTTTCAGATGTTATGATCCACAGCTGTGGAGGCTCTCGGAGAATTGATCTGTCCCTTAATAATAGCCTAATTGGTATTTTTTAAAAACCTTTTTATTTTCTTAAATGTTACTCAATTACACTTTATTTTAAACATTCACATATATTTTTTTAAATTTGGGTTTCATATTTTCTTTTTTATTCTTTCCCTTGCCTCCCTTACTCCTTGGGAAGACCTATATCAGAATAATTTGCTATATAAAATTTTCTCCCAGTTCTTGTTTTCCTTCTAATTTTGGCTGCATTATTTTTGTTTCTGAAACCTCTTTTTAATTTCATGTTTTCAAGATTATCTTTTATTTCTCATGATCCCCTCTGTCATGTTTGGTCAGAAACTCTCCCATTATCCATAGATGTGACTCAGATTTTTTTATGCTCCCCTGATTTACTTAAGATAGTATATTTTAAATCTAAATCATATACCCATTTTGACTTTATCTTGGTATATGGTTTCAGATAATTGGTCTATGTTTAGTTTCTGCCAAACTGCTTTCTGGTTTTACCAGCTGTTTTTATCATATGGTAGTTCTTGCTCTAAAGGCTTGGATCAGCATACTAAGTTCTGGGCATATTTTTACAAAAGATATCAGTCTGTTGATCTTAAGGTGGATAACCAGAATACCTTGAATCTGCCATTTGAGTATATATTGGAAGAGGAATTGAAGATGTTCAGCTTAAAAAAAAAGTCTGAAGAGGATCAGATTTCTCTGTTTCTTGGTGGGAGTGGGAAGACAGTGAGAGAAGTGCCAGGAACAGTGGGTGAGTTTGAGACAAATCACCCTCATTTCAGGAAGAACTTTGCTGTAATTCAATTGTAGCCGAAAGTAGAATCAGTTGTGATGAGAAAGTCATGGTTTTTCTTGGTTTGTCTTTATGTAGAGTCTGGATGACCAATTTGTATGTTTTAGTGTATGGATTCCTTTGTATTTGGGTTTGACTAGATAGCCCTAGAATTCTCTTACTCTAAAAAATCTCTAATTATGTGACTTTACCTGGAGGATACACTGATATACAAAAAAACCTTTGGCCTGTCTTTTGTAGCTAAGAGGAGATACAGCAGGATTCATAGGAAAATAGGGAAGTAGAACCAACTATGGCCAAGTGTTGGGGATGTCGTTACTCTCTTCTTATTTATACTTGATCACTTAATAAGTTGATCTTTGTTTATGATAAGAGCTGGCAATATATGTGCCCATCTAGGATATCACCAAATAAATATGTTGCTTTTTCACTTTTGCTTTTATATTAGAAGTTCTTAACCTTTTTAAGGGAATTAATTATGTTTAAATATATTAAAACAAAGGTATCAAAACAGATATATCAAAACAAAAGATCATAGAACCCCAGTAAGAACTTCTGTCAGGAAAAAAGGATTCCCTGACTAGATGTTCCCTGTGTCTATTTTTTCAATCCAGTTATTAGGTTAGAAAAACTTATCATTTGCCTTGCATAAAAGTTTAAGTTGAATAGCTAAATCTCTTCTTTTTTCTACCAATATTATTTTTCATAAAGATGTGTTTCCTACTTTGTAAAAAATCAGTATGGTCAAGTAGCTGGAATTTGAAAACTGCTGTATGTGATTCATGTTGTGTAATATCTGCAAGTATGTGCTATTACAAAATGGCATACTTATATCAATTATCACATGAAGTAAAAATTATTTTACTAAAATTTTTCTGGGGAAGATAGTCCCTTTTTGAGAGAGAAAATAAAAAGATTACAATATGTAGACAGTAATGTTTTCAATGTTTTTTTTTCCTTTTTAGAAATCAATGAAAGGATTCCTTTTTGCTAAGTTATACTATGAAGCTAAAGAATATGATCTTGCTAAAAGGTAAAGTAATATTTTTATAAGATATAACATTTTAAGTTTTTAGAAAAAAGATAACCTAATATTTTAATTGCTTTACTATATCTACTACATTAAAGTATGACTAATATGGGTTGGCCATATCACAATTTTTGAATGCCAAATGTACACTTGCCAAAAAGATGGTGTATGAAGAATTCACACAAGACAAGCGCTCAATTGGTAATCAGAAAAATTGTTACAAAGATATTCTCAAGGTCTCTCTTAAGAACTGATTGCATGACATCTTATAGGCCTGCTCAGCACAGTGAGCCTTCATCAGAGAAGGTGCTGTGATTTACAAGCAGAGCAAAATTGAATTAGTTTAGAAGAAAGGCAAAGTTGGAGAATCTACCCCAAATGTTTATAGGGACCATTAGTATCTAAGTTGTGATAGAACATTCCGATCTTGTATTGTTCTGATCAGTCACAATTGAATGCTAACGTGACTCTAACACAGTAGTGTAACTTTGTCAAATGTTAAAGATTCAGTATGATTTTAACAAAAATCCATCTCCATTAATTAGGAGGCATTAATGTTCCCCAAGAGCTTCCAAATCATTAACAATTATTATATATTCTAACTTTGAAAATAGGTATATATGATAAATTTTTAATCAAAGTTATTAGCTGAAGCATTATTCCTTAACTTTTCTGTGTAGATTATATTTTATTATTGACTGATTTACTCAAGTGTAATGATTTAAGTATTCTGTTGTATCTAAATTTAGTGGATTTATAGTCAGAAACAAGAATTAGTGGTGACATGACTTAAAATTGACTATTGCAACAGCTATTCTGGATAAAAACTATATTTTACATATTTATTATTTAGTTGTAGTCTTCAAAAATTCTTTTCTAGAGGTAATTTCAATTATTTGTGCTGTACTGCAGGTGTAAATGTAGTTAATAGCAAATAATAGATTACCGTAATTGGAATGGACACCTAAATTTAGGAATTTACCTAAAGAAACCACTTTGTAATTCTTCAGACTTGTCATCTTGCTCCTGGTTCACCTTTTTGGTTGTTCGTATTATTATAGCTAGTGACTTTGTCACTTCTCATACTGATGTTAAAAGGTCAGATTAAAATAGAGTTACTACTGTTAAGATTTATTGAAGTACAATTTCTACATACTTTTCTGGCTCACATCTGGTCATGGTTTTGGTTTAAATAACCTCTTTCAATTTATTTTGGAGTAGTGTAAAATAAAGTCTTTTTTTTTTTTTTTTTTTTTTTGCTGAGGCAGTTAGAGTTAAGTGACTTGCCCAGGGTCACAGAGCTAGGAAATGTTAAGTGTCTGAGAACAGATTTGAACTCAGGTCCTCCTGACTTCAGGGCTGGTGCTCTATCCAATGAAAATCATGTATTTCTTTCTTTCCTTTTTTTTTTGAGTAGATTTGAGATTTTATTTTATTTTTTAATATTTTATTTTATTTTATTTAATAATAACTTTATATTGACAGAATCCATGCCAGGGTAATTTTTTTTACAACATTATCCCTTGCATTCGTTTCTTTTCCGATTTTTTCCCCTCTCTCCCTCCATCCCCTCCCCTAGATGGCAAGAAGTCCTATATATGTTAGATATGTTGCAGTATATCTTAGATACAATATATGTGTGCAGAACCGAACAGTTCTCTTGTTGCACAAGGAGAATTGGGTTCAGAAGGTAAAAATAACCCGGGAAGAAAAACAGAAATGCAAGCAGTTCACATTTGTTTCCCAGTGTTCTTTCTTTGGGTGTAGCTGCTTCTGTCCATCATTTATCAATTGAAACTGAGTTAGGTCTCTTTGTCAAAGAAATCCACTTCCATCAGAACACATTCTCATATAGTATCGTTGTTGAAGTGTATAATGATCTCCTGGTTCTGCTCATTTCACTTAGCAACAGTTCATGTAAGTCTCTCCAAGCCTCTCTGTATTCATCCTGCTGGTCATTTCTTACAGAACAATAATATTCCATAACATTCATATACCACAATTTACCCAGTCATTCTCCAATTATTTAACTGGTAGAGCCTCTGCACTATAAATGCTCTCTATCTCATTAAACATTTCTTTTGTAAGTTTTTAAGATATCTCTTTGTGAAACTAGTCTTCCCCCTTTTCCAGTGAACCACTCATAACAATTACAAAGAAGGAAAGAGAAATATTTTCAGCAAAATGAGCCAACTCTTTAATGGATTCTGACAGCATGTTCATATGTGTCAAAATATTAAATCAATTTTCAGTTTAATCTTAAAATATCTCTCCAAGTGGATATCTTCGACAAAGAGATCTAACTCAGTTTCAGTCGATCAAGGATGGACAGAAGCAGCTACACCCAAAGAAAGAACACTGGGAAATGAATGTAAACTGCTTGCATTTTTGTTTTTCTTCCTGGGTTATTTATACCTTCTGAATCCAACTCTCCCTGTGCAAGAAGAGAACTGTTCGGTTCTGTACACATATATTGTATCTAGGATATACTGTAACTTATTTAACATATAAAGGACTGTTTGCCATCTGGGGGAGGGGGTGAAGGAAGGGAGGGAAAAAATCGGAACAGAAGTGAATGCAAGGGATAATGTAAAAAATTACCCTGGCATGGGTTCTGTCAATAAAAAGTTATTTAAAAAAAAATCTCTCCGAGAAAGGAGAGAGAAGTGCATTTTATGATCTCTATTTTGAGGCTCAATTTGGTCCTTATAATCACACTGCCTTCACCTAAATGTTTTTGTTCTTTCCTTTTGCATTTTTATTATGTATGTTTTTCCTGATTTCTCTTCTTCTCTTTGTATTAGTTCATATAAATCTTAATGTGTTTGTCTGAATTCTTCACATCAATAATTTTTTAGCTGGTAGTATTATTCAAGTACAGTTATGTACCATTTATATTGTTTAGCCAGTTTAATGATATCTGTTAATTCAAATGTTTGGTTTCCTAGAAGGAGGTACAGTGGGTAACAAACAGTGCATTTTGTCACAAAAGACTTGACTTCAAGTTCTGACTTCAGCCTTTCCTGGTTGTATGTCTATCATTTGTTTCTTCTGTATAACTGGGATGTTCTCACATTCTCTATTCATTAGTATGAGAGTCTAAACCCTCAGAATTCAAAGGGAAAATCTTGGAAGTAAAATGGGTAAATATTAGAACTGATGGACACAGATAACCAGGGGGAGGGAAACCTTTTTTATCCTGAGTGGTGGTTTACTTTAACAGAAATGGAGAAATAAGGAAGGAGGAACTCTTTTTCAGGTGAAGCTGAATTTGGTTTTGGACTTGTTTAATGATGTGCTCCAGTAGGTCAACCAGGTTTTAATGTCTAATAAGCATTTGAAATTTCAGCACTGTCATATAGGTTGTTTGTCTTTTGTTCTTGAAGAGGATCTTGACATTAAGGATGTGATGCCATGATTTTTAACTGAATTAGAGTTAAGTGAGAGAGGGCTGTGCAAAGTTACCAGTCTCACTTTTTCCTCTGGAACTATCTGGATCCTGTGACCAGATATAAATCAGGATGACTAGAGATGGCTCTGAATGTAGTAGAGATCTTGGCCTTTTTCACCTAAGGTCTTTAAACAGTTCTCAGGGTTCCTCTGGCCCAAACAAAAACTATAGCTATTTACATTTACTCTGAACCAATTTGGGCCCAAAATTATGACCAAATAGGGTTTGGTTTGGGACCTGTTGTATGTCAATCAATGAATGCCTGAATAATTTGGGTTTAAGACTTCTTTCTTTCTTTTTTTAATTATAGCTTTTTACTTACAAGATATATGCATGGGTAATTTTTCAGCATTGACCCTCGCAGAACCTTCTGTTCCAACTTTTCCCCTCCTTGCCCCCTTCCCTTCCCCTAGATGGCAAATAGACCAATATATGTTAAATATGTTAAAGTACGTTACATACAATATATATCATATCCATATAGTTATTTTGCTGCACAAGAAAAATCAGACTTAGAAATAAAGTAAAATTAATCTGAGAAGGAAATCAAAAATGCAAGCAGACAAAAACAGAGGGAGTAGAAATGCTATGTTGTGGTTCACACTCATCTCCCAGAGTTCTCTTGCTCTGGGTGTAGTTGGTTCTCTTCATTATTAAACAAATGGAACTAATTTGGTTCATCTCATTGCTGAAGATGGCCAGGTCCATCAGAATTGATCATCATATAGTATTGTTGTTGAAGTATATAATGATCTCCTGGTCCTACTCATTTCACTCAGCATCAGTTCATGTAAGTCTCTCCAGACCTCCAATTGATGAGCATCCTTTTAATTTCCAGTTTCTAGCCACTACAAAAAGGGCGGCCACAAACATTTTTGCACATATAGGTTCCTTTCCCTTCTTTAAGATCTCTTTTGAGATATAAGCCCAGTAGTAACACTGAATAGCTTTTTATTTACGAAACATATGCAGGGGTAATTTTTCAACATTGATTCTTGTAAAACCTTCTGTTCCAACTTTTCCCCTCCTTCCCCTTACTCCCTGCCCTAGATGACAGGTAATCCAATATATGTTAAATATATTAAAGTATATGTTAAGTCCAAATATTTATACAGTTATCTTGCTGCACAAAAAAAATCGGATCTAGAAAGAAAAAAAACCCGAGAAGGAAAACAAAAATCCAAGCAAACCATAACAGGGTGGAAATGCTATGTTGTGGTCCAAAGTTCTCTTCTCTGCGTATATCTGACTCTCTTCATTATTAAACAATTAGAACTAGTTTGAATAATTTTATTGTTGAAGAGAGCCACATGCATCAGAGTTGATCATTGGATAATTTTGTTGTTGCCCTATATAATAATTTTCTAGTTCTGCTCATTTTACTTAGTATCAATTCATGTAAGTTCCTTATTCCTTAAGAAATCTAGCTTGTAAACCCAAGACAAAAACAGAACTTGGAACAAGAGAGATAGGGAATGTTGAGATTGCCAAAGGGAAGACTGAAAGCCTACATTTAAGAGTGGGAAGCAAAAACTAGGGTGGGAGCAAGACAGTTCCAAGATGGAGGAACTGTTAAGTGTTGCCCCTTGTTTTAGAGTTTGTTAAGGGAGGTAAGAAACAAAACTTATCACAGATACTGATTTACTCAGTGAGTAATCTCTGGAGATTGTATCCCTTTGTCATTGTTGCTTGCCATTTTATTAGCAATAGCACCAGATTAGAAATCAGAGACTTTGTTTCTATAGTACATTCTCTGCAACTATGTAATTTTTTGATCTTGTTGACAAATCATTTAGTGTCTGTGATTGAAATGAATGAGATGGACTTGGATGGTCTCTTAAGATCCCTTCCATTTCTAAGATCTCGTGATTCACCAATTCTTCAAAACTATAAAATTCCTAAGCCTAAAAGAAATTATCTTCAAGGCAATGCTTGTCATGAAGATATATGTCCCTCCCGTGATTCCCTTTGTATTTCTTGTAATAAAGTATAAAAAAGGAAATTCAGCAACCAATTCATTGACCAGATTTGAAAAATACACAAGGAGTGGGCTAGAAAACACTCAGATTGGAATTGTTGAGATTTAGGAGAAAAATTGGCATCAAATGACTGGGTTCACAATGACTTTCTTTTTGCTTTTTAAGAGGTTACAGACAAAATGAAGAGATAAAATAGATATCAGGAATGGCATATATGAACTAGGTTTGAGAGAGCATATAGTTAACAAGGAAAGAGATTTTTAGCAATTAAAGTAGAAAAAACAAGTTTTCCAGTGAACTCACAAGGGAATATTCCATGAAGTAGAAGTATGCACTGATTGATAAGCTAAATTCTAAAAGAGCAACTAAAAGTGTTAACTATAATGAGAAAGAGACTTTGAGGCATTGGGGAGGGATGAGAATAAAGACACTGTGAGGCAGAAAGCCATAGTGGCCTAACTCAAAAGGAATTCAGCATTTATGAGGGGAAAGCCAAGTTAAGATGGAGTTACTCAAGATCTTCACCGGGTTTGAGCTGATGATCTCCATCAATACCTTTCCCTGCTTAGTTCAGGGAATAATCTTATCAGTACTTAAGGCTTTTTCTGCCAACCCCAACCAGGACCTTACTCTTCTAGATGATAATCTTAGATTTTAAGGATGAGAGAATTGAGGCAAGGAAATGTAAAGTGACTTTTCCAAGATTATGTTAGCAGAACCAGAAGACTAGCACCCTAGTGTTTTATTTTTCTATCTGCTGCTCTTTTATATGCACTTATATAGGCATAATTGCCATATTTTGTATGAGCCATAACTTTCAATTATGTAGAAAACGTCCTTGGTTTCAAACCTCCAATTCTGATTAAGATAGTTAAATCTCTTTAGTTTAAACTTATAATGTTTTGAGTTATTTTTACTCATTGAAACTTCTTTCATTCTGATTCTAGGATCAATCAGAATCTTGGTCTTTGGGTGTAATCATTGTCTGAAATTACTGAGTCTAAATCTTTTATATGTAAATTTTATGTTTTCATGCAAATTAAGGAATGATGACTTAATACCCTGTGATTGAGAGCTTTTTGTATGAAGATATATACAGTTGCTTTTCTGATTCTGCTCTGTTTTTACTACGTAGGTTTTTTCCCCCCTTAGAGCAATAGATCCATTATTTTAAGGATATTACAAGAGATTATAGTAATATACATTACAGTACTTTATAATTTTTAAAATAATACATAAATTCATGAAAGAAAGTAATATTTCAAGGATTGTGATTAATTTTAGAATTTAGACTATGGTTAATAGAATGGGGGAAAATATAAAAGGTTGAACTTTTCTGTTTGTTGTTTTCAGCAGTGGGTAAAACATTTGATAGATGAGTTTGATCTTTGGGGGGTTTGATTTTATATTATCCTCATTAGAATTAGAGATGTCCGTTGCTCTGTTAATTTTGAAATGTATTAGGTCAGTAGTAATTTTTGTTGTTGTTCCAAGTTAGAAATTTCTGTCAAGTTGTAGAGTTTAAAGCTGCATTAAATTTACATGTTTTAGAAACCTCTTTAAATTGAACATTTTAATTATTTCATAGATATATATCTACTTACCTTAATGTACAAGAGAGGGATCCCAAAGCACACAAGTTCCTGGGTCTTCTCTATGAAGCTGAGGGAAATATTGACAAAGCTGTTGGATGTTACAAGGTAGGTAATGAGTGTGATTAGAATGTGGATTCCATCATCCTCTGGGTGTAGCTGTATTTATTTGAGGCTTCATGATCTAATACATAGAACCTTGGAGTCAGGAAGGAGCTATGTTGCAAATCATTTAATCTCTTAATATTCCAGGAAATTCTCTAAAAATGAAAATTTTCCAAATTGTTGAACTTACATGTCGGCAATAAAACCATCCACTTAAAAAAAAAAAAAAATTGATTAAAATTAAAAAAAAAAAGATATTTCTAAAAACTTTGAATAAATGAAAATATTTTAAAATATGTATATGTTATAGTTTAGTTGATATGACAGCAAGTTATTTTAACTACATTCTTTGGTTTTAACTCATTTCTTTGGTGTTTTAGAATCTTTTTAAGATTTCCAAACAGCTCATCTAGACATATATTTTTGTGATGTTTATAAATTTTATTCCTTTTGTGTGGATAAAGATGGTCATTTTAAACATTAAACAAAAGAGCAAAATACTGCTTTTTAAAGGTACTTGTATTATTTGCAGTTCAAACTTAACTGATTTCATTAATTTTGAAGTGCCATTTTCCTAGAATTATCAAAATACAGTTATTTATCTATGATTCAATAAATTCATAATTTGTCACCTTATGCATGTATTTTAGCATTATTTACTAGTTAATGTTCCTTTTTTTTCTTTCAAATTACCAGCGTTCAGTAGAATTGAACCCAACGCAAAAAGATCTTGTGCTCAAGATTGCAGAATTGTTGTGTGAAAATGATGCTACTGATGGAAGGGCAAAATACTGGGTTGAAAGAGCTTCTAAGCTTTTCCCTGGAAATCCTACCATTTATAGGTTGAAGGTAAAAATCTTGGTTTTCATTAAGTGAAAATTATATAGTTTTTTCCTTCTAAACTTAAATACGTGAAACAAGCCATTTCCACAAATTCTACAAAACAGAAACATTGCATATGAAATCATGAATCTAATTTCATACTGTTTGCTTTTAGAAATATATATATATATATATATATATATATATATATATTTACACACACACATATTCATTCATATACATGCATAGATGTACACACATAAATTTATTACCTTACACACTTTCAAAACTATTCTACTTGGCTGTGCTTTCTTTAGAAGTTGGTTCTGTTCTACTTGTGGCATTTAAAAAAAATGTTTCAATGGTCCTCTTTCCTTTTTATGGTGATAGTATTACAGATCTCTCACTTCTAAGAGAGGGGAAAAAAGAAATTTCTTCCATAAACAAACACTCCAACAAGATGGTTCTACATAGTTGCCACATCCAATAATGTGTATTTGTTTCTTGCACCTTGACTCTATCTGTATCAGTCATTATTTTGATGACAAAGCGTTTCATTTCTTTGATCAGAGTCCTTAAAACTTTCCAAGTTGTGTTTTTTCCTCCATAACAATGTTGTCTTTGTATATAAATTGTCATCCTGGTTCTGCTCACTTTACTTTGCATCAATCAATGTTTTCCATAATTCCCATGTCATTTCTTTTTGTCATTTTTTTACAGCACAATAATATTCCATTAATTGGCTTACCACATTAGTCATTCCTTACTTGTTCTTTTTCTTTTACTCTTCCTCTTTATTATCAAGGAGTGACTGTTTCCTCTCTGGAATTAACTTCCTCATATACCTTCTCTTACTCTGTACTGCTTGTTTCTTTGTTGTGTTTGATATATTTCTATACCAAACTCTGTGTATATGTGTTCTACCTTTCTTTGTTTTATTTAAATAAGAGTGAGAATTATTTGATAATTATTCCCCTCTCCTTTGCTCTATAATTTTCCATATACTCCAGTTATAAGAAATCTTTTATCCTCCTTTCTCTTTCTCCTTTTTAAATCCTCCAAAAAAAAGTGATCCATCCCCAAGTCCTATATTTTCCTTATATGACTTTCTCAATACTATTTTGAAAACATTCAGGTTTGAAAGGGACACTTCTTCCTTATCCCCCATTAGAGTGTTAGCACTCTCAGTTACTCTTGATTCTTTTTGCTTATATTTTAAAGTTCTTGTTCCTTTCTGTTCTTTTCATCAGTAATGCTTGGACATCCTCTGTTTCACTAAATGTCTGTTTTTTCCCCCCATAGATTTATTCTCAACTTTTGCAGAGTAACTTATTTTCAATTGCAAGCTTGTACCTTTGCTCTTTGTATTTTTTTTTTTAAGACAAAAAGCCAACTGTATTAACTGACACTGATCTTTGTATTTTAAAATTTCATTTCATTTATAACAGAAGCAGGAGGTCTTGTGTGATCCTTACTTTGATGCCTTAGTACCTGAACTCCTTTATACATAATATACATAATACAACTGCTTGTTGATTTGATTTGACTTGCAAAGTATGTTTATATGTCCATAATCCACTTTGAAGCCCTGAAATTTAACAATGGTAATTATGGAATTACCTTTTGGTGTTTCTTTCAGATGATCAGTGGATTCTTTCTTTGTCTTTTCGTTTTAATAAATAGTTCTAATAGTGTCTAAGTATGATTATTCATAAAATTATTTCTCCTCCTAGAGCAAATTTTATTCTTTTCTCTTAATCTTTTGATTTATGGGATAATTTATTTCAATTTGGTTTAGTCTAATTTTTAGGGAATCTGTATTTGGATACATTTAACACTTTTTCATGTAAATCATTCTTTCAATCTTTTAGGACTTTTACTTTTTTTTTAAAAAGTCTTTTGCTTTATTTCTTCTAGGGATTCATATAGTTTTGTGACTACATGAATTTTTCCTTTTTTTTTTTTTTTAATAACTTTTTATTGATAGAACCCATGCCAGGGTAATTTTTTACAGCATTATCCCTTGCATTCACTTCTGTTCCGATTTTTCCCTTCCCTCCCTCCACCCCCTCCTCCAGATGGCAAGCAATCCTTTACATGTTGAATAGGTTACAATATATCCTGGATACAATATACGTGTGCAGAACCGAACAGTTTTTGATGCTAAGTGAAATGAGCAGAACCAGGAGATCATTATATACCTCAACAATGATACTGTTTGAGGATGTATTCTGATGGAAGTGGATCTCTTCGATAAAGAGAGCTAATGCAGTTTCAATTGATCAAAGATGGGCAGAAGCAGCTACACCCAAAGAAAGAACACTGGGAAATGAATATAAACTGCTTGCATTTTTGTTTTTCTTCCCGGACTATTTATACCTTCTGAATTCAAGTCTCCCTGTGCAACAAGAAAACTGTTCGGTTCTGCACACGTATATTGTATCCAGGATATACTGTAACCTATTCAACATGTAAAGGATTGCTTGCCATCTGGGGGGGAGGGGATGAAAGGAGGGAGGGGAAAAATCGGAACAGAAGTGAATGCAAGGGATAATGCTGTAAAAAATTACCCTGGCATGAGTTCTATCAATAAAAAGTTATTAAAAAAAAAAAAAAAAAAAAAGAACCGAACAGTTTTCTTGTTGCACAGGGAGAATTGAATTTAGAAGGTATAAATAACCCAGGAAGAAAAACAAAAATGCAAGCAGTTTATATTCATTTCCCAGTGTTCTCTTTCTTTGGGGGCTTCTGTCCATTTTTGATCAATTGAAACTGAAAGAGCTCCATTTCCATCAGAATACATCCTCAAACAGTATCATTGTTGAGGTATATAATGATCTCCTGGTTCTGCTCATTTCACTTAGCATCAGTTCATGTAAGTCTCGCCAGTCCTCTCTGTATTCATCCTGCTGGTCATTCCTTACAGAATAATAATAATGAATTTTCTCTTTTGACTCTCTTGAATTGTTATGGCATTTTTTCCTCATAATTTGAATGTTGGCTTCTTTTAATGTAACAATTTTTTATAGTTGTTGAGTGTTTACTTTCGTTACTTTTCTCTTCATTCTTATTTCCTGAACTATTGGCTTCGTAACATGCCTGGGAGCAGCCTTTTGTTGCATCTGTGATAGTTGTCACTGTTTGATCCCAACCAAGGTCGCTTGAGTTCCTGTGACCACTATCTTTTGGAGTTAATCCCTGCCCTTCAATTGATCTCTCAATTGCCCTTGAATCTTTGAGGTTAAAAGCTGTGGATCTTCAGGGTCCTCTGTGTTGTCTCGGGACAGAGTTGGGGGCTTTGGAGCTCTGGGGTATTCACATCTGAACACAAATGTGCCTGTACTGATCAAGTTCTATTCTGTTATTTCTTAAGGTCCACATTCTGGGTTTTCTTCTGCTCTTAGATTCTGGGGGAGATATCCATTTCTGCTGTTTCTAGATACAAAGCCTGTAACTGGTTCTGGTTTTGTAGATCCTGGTCATCTTATTTATCTATTTGTCTGTCTGACTGTCTCTGTTTTGTCTGTTTATTTATTGCTTTTTGTGCATTTCTTGGGTTGAAATCATGTATTCTTATTAGATTTCTTGATCATCATTTGGTCTGGTACAATTTTTTTGGTTTTTCCTGGAGTAGGTATGTGGTAACTGGGTTAATTGCTTCCATTTAGACGACCATCTAATCTGGAAATTGCAGCTATTTCTAATTTTAAAAATTATAGAATTGTGGTAAAAACTCTAGCACTCATTTTTAGGGACTAAGGGCAAAAATAGATTAGCTCCTTAGTATCTGACATAAATATGTTTTATTTATAACTAAAAGTATCTTTTAACACTTCAATTAAAAACATCAATTAAACAACTGCTAGGTGCTTGTGATAGAAAAAGTAAAATAATAACTACTCTCACAGAGCTTATATTCTATCAGGGAGCACAATGCATGCTTACATACATAAGTACAGAATAATTTACAAAGTAAAATATAAGGTTCTTTGGAGAGGGGAGGGCACTGACATTTGGAGAATTAAGAAAGGTTTCATAAAAAGATATGCTTGAACTTAGTCATGAGAGTAATAATGGATTTATTTTAATTTAGAAGAAAAGAGGGAGAGTATTCCAGGCCTGCTGTTTATTAGTACAAATAGCAAGAAGGTCAGATTGGTTATAATGTAGAATGTTGGAAAAGCATTAATGTATAAAGAGTGTAGATAGCTTGGAGCCAGATTGGGGTGGGTATTAAATGCCAAAGAGAAAATTTTATTTTGAGGGTGGGTACTGTCTCGTTTTTGTATTTGTGGTGTTGGCACAGTTCCTCTCATGTAGACACTTGATAAATGATTGTCGATTGATTGGTAAACTTAAATGTTTAGAAGCATTAATTCTAAACTGAATGTAAAAATGTTAATAGGAGCAGCTTTTAGATTGTAAAGGTGAAGATGGATGGAATCAACTTTTTGACTTGATTCAGTCAGAGCTCTATGCAAGACCAGATGATGTATATGTGAACATCCGATTAGTAGAGCTGTATAGGTCAAATAAAAGACTGAAAGATGCTGTGGCCCACTGCTGTGAGGCAGAAAGAAATCTTGCCCTGCGAACAAGTTTGGAATGGTATTCATGTGTTGTACGAACACTTAAGGTAGGTAGAAACCTACTCTATATATTTTTTGTCATGTTATAGCATAGTTTAATATTCTCTATAACAGTGATTCTTTCTATCTGTCTAAAGAGTTGTTTATATGAGTTATATTTATAGATTTTTACCATATTAGAAATAAAAATTAATTTTGAATTTATAAACCTTCTGAAAGGGTTTCAGAGACCACCCAGGATTTCACATTTTGAGAAACACTGCTCTGAGAGGCATTTTTGTTTTGTACTTTAATTTCTTCTGTTTTCTATTTTAAAAATTCTTGATAATAAATTAATGACATCATTAATATCTTTTTTATATATATAGGGAGAGCAGTTCTTAACCATTCAGTAAATTTCTGTCATTTCTCTGTGAGGCATTATACCAGGCTCTTTGTAAACCCCTTATTTGTCCAAGACGACTAGCAATTTACGTTGTTTGAGTAACTTTAAGTATGTGATGAGTTTATTTCACCTTATTTGAGGAAAAACTAGAATGGTAAAAGGGATATTTTTGAAATTTTATTTATCATATCAAGTATATACATTTTGGTTTCATTGAGGAATATTTACTATTATATAGCCCAGAACAAAGAACACAAATATCTGGTGATTAAATGTAGTTATAATAAATGCATTTTAATTTTTTTCTACCCAATAGGAATATCTGGAGTCTCTACAGAGTTTGGAGGCCAATAAAAGCAACTGGCGAACAACCAATAAAGACTTACTTCTGGCCTATGCTAATCTTATGCTTCTTACACTTTCTACTAGAGATGTACAGGAAAGTAGAGAATTATTGGAAAGGTATGATAGAAGGAAAGCAATTTAAGTCTAAATGACATTTTATATTTTAAGGAACAGCTTCACTGTTTGTTGGTTGAACTAATCTCTTTCCCAAAATGTTTGTTCACATTCTGTATCTAGAGGAGTGTAGAAACTTTATATAGACTATGATAAAAATTATCTCTTACCAATCCTCTGCAGGAGTATTAAGATTTTATTTTGCATAATTTTGTCTCTAAGCCTCTTCTACTTTAGTTTTGAAAAAGAACAAAAATGCACAAACTAATGTTTTATTAATATTTTAAATTAATGCATAATGAAAATGACTTAAGTCCTAGACTTGGAACCAAGCAATCTTAGGTTTGAATTGCACTTGAAAGATTTATTCTTTCAAGATAATTATTTGATCATGAGCAAATCCTGTAATGTACTTAAAAGAGGAAAGTACTTTTCAGTTCCCAAAACATTATATAAATGTGGGTTTTTTGGTTACTATTATTATACTATTATATAATAATACTATTATTATTATATTTCCTGTCTCTGTGGGATTTTCTTTCCATTTGAACTTGGTGTTACTGAATAGATGTATAATTCATATTTTAGTACTTTCAAATGAACCTTAAAAGATGGCTATTTTATTTGACTTCATTAGGGATTCTTGACATTGTAGAAAGGTGCTTAATGGTTTTTATTTTTATGTTTTTAAAATATTTACAAATATTACATTTTCCCAGGTTTTTTAAACCTAGTTTTAACGATCCCTACCTTAATTAGATAATTAGCAAATTAGTAAACAAAAAAACCCCACAATTTATATTTTACCTGTATGAAAATGTGTTAATTTATTGGTTTACATAATATATAAGATTATACTAATTGAATAAATACAATTGAAATAAAACAGAAAGGAGGAAGAGAATAAATCTTTTCAGAAAAAAAAGGATACTAATCTCTTAAAAGCATCCGTAAGCTTTGCTATATTAAAGGCTCTTATTAGTTGAATATAGCTGGAATATGAATAAAGGCTATTTGAAGCCTTTTCAACTTTAAGTTGGTTTCAAGTTATTACCAGGTTATCAAATTAATTAAAAAAAATTTTTTAATCTAATTAAACTTTGAAAAGTCGTTCACCTCAAGTAGCACTTTGGGACTGATCTATTAAGTCACAGACAGATTGCCAACTATCTTGGTGAAAGAATTCTCACATTAAGAGTTTCTCATATTCATAAATTCTGATTTCTTCATGTTCATGTTCCTTTGCCTAAGCACAGTTGTAAGTAATTATTATAGTAATATAAAGGAATTTCTTATTGCATCTTAGACTTGTCACTAATTTTAGAGCATAACATTGTCCGTTCCTGGGAAAGAAATTAGCCAGTCTCTTAGTAAGCCTTCCAAAATTAGCTTAAGCCATTGCTTTTCAGTATTTAAAAAGTTTTCAACTTGATAAAGGACATCTTTTGAGAACCCAGAATAACATATACCAACATAAAGTTGGATATGTTTAACAAAGAATAGATTTTATTGGAGAGGTTTTGGTGAGCTTGACTGTAGAATTTGTGTGTGTGTGTGTGTGTGTGTGTGTGTGTGTAAATGCCTGGCCTGGGAATTACCTTAGTAATGAATTAAATAATTAATAGATTATAAAAAGATTTGAAGGAAGTGAAAGACAATTGATTTTAGGTCTAGGACCTAATATAGGTCCTAATAAGTTTAGGACAATCTATTTTAGGTCCTTGCTTTTTAGGTTAAGAATGGATATCTTGCTTTTCTGCAGATTCACCATCCTTAAGGAAAGGAACAATTTAAATTTTCTAGTAAATTCATATTTTTCAGATGTTTTACAATAAACCTTTCCCCAATAGTTGAGCCTGAATATAGGGTTAAACTTTTTTTTGTGGGACTTTAGGATATGACCAAATTAAGACATGTTTCAAATAAATATTTAAATAAAAAGAATGGTTGATGGTGTTTTTTCAGTCATAGATCTAGTTTTGCAATCTTGCTCTGGAATTTCTTTTTTTACATAAAATATTAGGAAATGAGCCCTGGGAAGACCAGGTAAATTCACCAGGTATCATGCAGATTGAGTTGAATAATAATTGTCAATATTATTCTTCATCTTCGAAAGCAAAATGTGTGGCTGTTTGTAGAGATATATACATTTTAATTTATATTCTTATCTGAAGTATTCTTTTTTCCCCTCAATTTTTTGGGAGTAGAAACATTTCAATATACAAAATCTATAAAATGATTATTATTTGAAATTGAACATTTAAAAACATAAAAATGTTTCTTTGAAAAAATAGAAATTAAATGTAATGTAGTAATATCAGAACTATTCTGCTGGTATGTGTCCCTGTCTGAGTTTCCTTTTGCTGTATTTTTTAATGTTTCACTAATATTTCACATTTCTTCTTTTCTGTTGTAGTGATGGGTTATATCACCTAACTTATTTCCACAACCCTTTTCTTAAGCATTATTTCTTTATCTTTACATTTTAAAAAATATATTTACCTTTTTTTATGAAATAAAGTTATTTATTTACTATGGAAGATATAGATTATATACTCAGTTCAGTAACCTTTGACTGCTATTTTTTGCAACTTTTTTGTGTTATAGTTTTGATGATGCACTTCAGTCTGTGAAATCTTTTATGAGTGGGAATGATGAGCTATCAGTTACTTTCCTTGAAATGAAAGGTCACTTCTATATGCATGCTGGTACTCTGCTTTTGAAAATGGCTCAGCACAGTGAGGTACAATGGAGAGCTCTATCTGAATTGGCAGCCTTATGCTATCTCATAGCATTTCAGGTATGTAGTTTTCAGTTTAATTAAGTATACATTTCACCCACTTGATTTTCATATTTGTTTACTTAGAAAAAAGAGATAATATGAAAATGTTTTGCATGACCTCACCTGTATAATGAGTATTATATTTCTTACCATTTCAGGGAAGGACTGGAGGGAAAGAATTAGAATGTAAAAATGAAAATTAAAAAAAAAAATGAAACAAATAGTTTCCTCATAATTTTCTGTTTTCAGCTACTTGAATTCCGTCCCCATTAATATCTAGATTACTTAATATGGTTGGGACTTAGGCTTGGAATAGTGATTAAATTTGTGGTTTTGAGGTTTGAAGGAATTCTCTACCTAATAAGTAGTCAAGAAAATCTTTCTGTGCAAGTTATTAAGACTAAGTGGCTGTGCCAGTGTCACTGGTCAGTGTGAATCATAAGTTGAACTTGAACCCATCTCTTTATAATCCTAAGACCAGCTCTCTCTGTTTATAAAGTCTATCAGCAACGTTTTATTTAAATGGTTCATTGCCATGAACATTTGTAAGTGAAGTTAAATTGAATGTTTATATAGTAAAAGAGAATTCCTTAGAGGTACTTTTAGTTTGTTTTTCATTGTTTAATTCTGCATTTTAGGACAGTGTCTTTTGATATACTGTATAGTTTAATTTTGGAAACTTAATATGTCTTTTTTTTTTTTTTTTTTTGATCTGTATTCATAGGATACAACATTATACTCTATAGCATTTTTTATTTTCAATCTAAATTGAAAATATTCTGATTTCTAATATTTTTATCAGGTTCCAAGACCAAAGACTAAATTAATGAAAGGAGAAAATGCTGGACAAAATTTGTTGGAAATGATGGCCTATGATCGTCTGAGCCAGACTGGTAACAACAGAGTTTTGTTATTCCTCTAGTTTACTTAGTGTGATAGAATATATATGTATGTATGTATGTATACACACACACACACACACACACACACACACACACACACACACACACAATTATAGTGCAAGATAATTGCTAGGAAGTATACACAAAGTGCTTTGAGTTCTATAGATTGATTCGTTTTTTCATTCAGCAAATATTTGAAACCTTTTGTGTACAAGGGATACAGTGGGATACAGATATGTATTATGACTTTACCTCAAGGAGCTTACATTCTGGTAAGAAAGAGATGACATATACACAAATAGTAATGGAATGTTACAATTGCCATATAAGTGGTAAACTTTAACCCCAAAAGACAGCAGGATTCCCCGCATTAGACTTAAGTAGGTCTTCTTTACATACTTTTCTTTTTCTTGTGATAGTTTTATTCTGTATACTTGAAACTTTTCCTTTCAGTCCTGAAAATAAAATAAGTAAAAATAAAATAAAATGGTATGTTTCAATGTCTATCAAATATTTTCTTAACTTTCTGCTCTTGATATGCTGATATATGTAATGAAGTACTATCAGATGTTTTAAAATTCATGATGTAAAATGTTCTAAGTTTGGATTTGTTCTAAGTTAGATCTGAATGAAAAAATAAGATCTGAATATCAACTATCACACTTTATTTGAATGAAAATATTAGGGGGAAATATAAGGAAATCTAATGGGACTTACGTTATCTCCTAGCATTTCAGGTAAGCAGTATTCAGTTTAATGAGATGTATACAAATCAGATATAAGTCCATTGCACTAGAATGAATGACATTGTGTTAAAATGACAATTTTTACCAGCACATATTACCATCCAGTATTAATTTAGTTCAAACATGCCTCAAAATAATTGTCATTGAATCTTAGAATAAAGCAAGCTGAAATCTCTGAGGTCAATCGTTACTGTCTCCCATCCAATGAAGGAATTCCCCATATGACATCTCTTATAGGTGATTAGTCTCTGTTGAACCAGTTCTACTTAACAAGAAACTTCAGTACTCACTCTTGTTTTATATTTATTAGTCTTGAATAAATTCTTTACACTGAATCAAAATTTATTTTCCTATAACTTCAACTTATCAGTCCCAGCTGTTTCCCAAAAGGGAAAGTTGTGTGATTTGTGTGAATAATTGTTTAACGTGTCTTTTACAGGACATATGCTGCTAAATTTAAGTCGTGGCAAGCAAGACTTCTTAAAAGAGGTTGTGGAATCATTTGCCAATAAGAGTGGACAGTCTGCCTTGTATGATGCTTTATTCGACAGTCAATCACCTAAGGATAAATCATTTTTGGGTAGTGATGATATCAGAAATGTTAGCATACAGACCCCAGAACCTGAAGAACTGGCTAGATATGATATTGGTAAGTAAGAAACACCCAAGTAGTATTTGCATGTTAGGAGCATTATGATATAGTATAAGGTTGGAAATTTTGATAAATCTCCCATTTAATTTCATCTTTCTTAGATTTTGATCATTACTTTAACTTTTCTGTGTCATTTTTGTACTGTCATTTTGTTTTTACTAGTAGTCTTGTGAATCTCCATTAATTAAAAGGCTTAAACATTGAATTTCCTGATTATTCAGTATGTTTTTTTGTTTGGGATATTGATAGGATAGTAATGTGATCAAACAGATTTTGGGTTTGTTTTGTTTTTGTGGTTTTTTGATCAAACAGTTTTAATGAGATAGAAAGTTTTGTCTTCCGGGGGGAGGGAGGGATTATAGATATTTGCTTGAAGTAAACATTTCTGAAATATATTGAAAGAAAAATCTTTGGAAACTAAAACAAACGTGTTGTACAAGCAAAAGTGATCCAAATTCTAAAAATTTTTTTTTCTCTAAACATTATTATTTTGCTTTCATAGGGGCCATTAGAGCACATAATGGTAGTCTTCAGCATCTCACTTGGCTTGGGTTACAGTGGAACTCGTTGTCTACCTTACCAACAATCCGAAAATGGCTTAAACAGCTTTTTCATCATTTGCCACAAGAAACCTCTAGACTTGAAACTAATGCTCCTGAGTCCATTTGTTTATTAGATCTTGAAGTAAGTAAAATTTTAAAGAATCAAATGGATTGGAAAAAATTCTCTTTAACTTCAAAATAATAATTATTTTTAAAAACAAAAACAGGTATTTCTACTTGGGGTGATATTTACCAGCCACTTACAATTACAAGAGAAATCCAATTTTCACTACAATTCACACCAACCTCCATGCTTGCCACTACCTGTGTGCAAACAGCTTTGTACAGACCGACAAAAATCCTGGTGGGATGCAGCTTATAATCTTATTCACAGAAAAGCAGTGTAAGTACTAACACTCTAACCCTTTTTTTTATTTGGAATAAGTACATATATCTTTTGACCTAAAATTTCATTCAGCTCTTGTGAAAATTGTTAATTCTGAAAATAATATGTTTCAAACTCACATAATATCCATGTTTATGCAGTCCTTAATTTTGTTTTTTAAGGTCTGGAACCTCTGCAAAGTTACGCCTTCTAGTTCAACATGAAATAAACACACTAAGGGGTCAGGGCAAGCATGGTCTTCAACCTGCTATGCTTGTACATTGGGCAAAAAGTCTTCAGAAAACAGTAAGTTAAGTTACATAAACATTTTCTTTGAAAAGACTTGTCCCTCAATTTAAATCTTAAAAGAAAACACAGATATCTTAATTGACATTTTGAAAATTATGAATATAGTGCAATGTTGATTAGGTCATGCTGTTTAAAGTTGTTTTCCCCTGTCTTTTTCTTGTTTATAAAATTTGTGTTATATAAAGGGATATTTAGATTCGTAGGCTTATAGTCTGAAAAAAGACAAGCCTGGTAGGATGAATAAATAGGGAATAGTTTTTATTGGAAGAGCTATAAAGAAGAAGAAACATGAGATTTTGTTTTTTGGGGGGCAGTTGGGACTGATAAGTGAATATTATAGGGAAATAAATTTTGATTCAGTGTATAGAATTTATTCAGGGCTAATTAGAAAGCATGAGGTTGTGAGTTTCTTGTTAACTAGAATTGGTTCAACAGAGTTCAATAGTAATGTGTGCTAGTAAAAATTGTCATTTTAATATAATGTCATTCATCCTAGGGCAGTGGACTTAATTCTTTTTATGATCAGCGGGAATACATAGGAAGAAGTGTTCATTACTGGAAGAAAGTTCTGCCATTATTGAAGACAATTAAAAAGAAGAGTAATATTCCTGAACCCATTGATCCTCTGTTCAAACATTTTCATAGTGCAGATATTCAGGTACTGCAGCATAAAGTTGAGAATTTAATGGAGAAATGTGTGTTCCATTTTATAGTTGAGGAAAATGCCTGAGTATGGAGAAGATGTTATCATTCACTAATTAGTGGTAGAACTATTTTTATTGATTCTTTCCACTTATCTATAGTAATGATGATTTGCAGAAAAACAAAGCCTGAATCTAGACTGCCTATATTTTCTGAAAAGTAACATAATCGTGATAATACCAAGAGGCTAGTTAATAATTTATTAAACAGTTAACTTCCAAATTTATAGTAAAAGTGTAAATAAAATTAATTCTTAAAATTCCATATCTTTAGATATCTGAAGTTGGGGAATATGAGGAAGAAGCACACATAACATTTGCTATGTTGGATGCAGTTGATGGGAAAACTGAAGATGCTATGTCAGCATTTGAAGCTATAAAAAATGTTGTTTCCTATTGGAATCTTGCCCTGGTAAATATTTAATTATTTGTAATAGGCAGTTTAACTTTTTAAGAAATTACTAGTTCATAAAGCCATAACTTTTTATTATAGATTTTTCATAGAAAAGCAGAAGACATTGAGAATGATGCTCTTTCCCCAGAAGAACGAGAAGAATGCAAAAACTACTTAAGAAAATCTAGAGACTACTTAATAAAAATTTCAGATGAAAGTTGTACAGATCCTGCTGTAGCTAGAAAGGTGAGGCAGTAATTTCTCTTTCTGTGTGTTGAGCTCCATTTTTCTTCTGAAGTATCTAATAGTTTGACATGTTGCTAGCCTTCAAATAATACTCATTGATTGTAATTATTAGAACTAACTACTTATTGAATTTTTATTTTTATGTTTTTCTTTAGCAAGACTCAAAAGTTTTTTAATCATCTCAATGTTAAAAGTACTATATTAGGCTCCTGGGAAAAATGTAAAACTTAAGAGCAATATCTTGCTTTTGTGGAGCTAACAGCTCAGCTGGATATTATGGCACAAATGCTATCATATAAAACCTAGTAATACCATACAGTCAGTGATCGCCATTCACGTCTTCGCTATTGCAGTTTTTTTTTTTTTTAAAATAGCTGTCATTCCCACCACTCCTTGAAATATAACTAACATGCATTCTCAAATAATAGTCCGTTGTTTTTTTTAAAGACCGTTCCTCTGTGGAGAACTAACAGTAAGTGAAATGCTGGCACATAATTGGCATTTAAATTCTTTAGGTTAATTTCATTCTTTTCTAATGCTATAGACAGATTTTGTTGGTGCTATATTAATGGTTTTTCTTCTACCACATGCTAAAATTTATTTTCTTTTTGCTCTATGAAAGCTGAACAGTAAATGTATTTTTGAAAGTGGAATATATAGAGAATGTACTTTCTAAGGCAATTTTTTAAAAAAGTGAAATGTTCTGTATTAGTAAAAATAAGACCAATATTGGAAAAGGAGGTAAGAATTAAAAACTGTGATTTTCATTAAGATCAAATGACAATGCTTAATTAAACAGCATAAATGATGTTGCAGATATCCTCTTGAAGATTTGTAGAGTTTTGGTCTAGGATTCAGGGAAAACCAGGGTTTAGGAAACCTATTTCTTTCACTTGCTATGAGTAATATAGGATCATAGAATATAGAATGGAAGAGATGAGGAAGTTATGGCTAAAAAAGGTTAGGTATACAGAGTGGCATGGTTGGTAAACAAATGGCAGAGCTGGGATTTGTATCTTCTGGCTCATCCATCTCTTTTTCTGCCTTACATGGTGCCTCTACTCACTTTTCTCAATTTATAAAATGAGGGGTTATACTTTATGAGCATCTAATTCTCTTGTTGTATAGTAGTTTCAGTTATATCTCACTCTGTGACCCCTTTGGAGTTTTCTTGGCAAAAATATGAGTAGTTGCCACTCCTTCTTCGGCTCATTTTAGAGAAAAGGAAACTAAGACAAACAGGGTTAAGGAATTTGCCCAAAGGTATACAGCTAATAAGTATCTGAGGTTAGATTTGAAAGCTACAGTTTTTTATGCAATGGCAGTTTTATCAGTATTATTCTGCTGGTATAGGTATTATAGATGTTATATTACATAATATAGATGTATTATATATTATATAGATATTTATAAATCACAAGATAATTAAACTTTTTATTTAATACACATAACAGTCTTTGCTTTGGCATATTTCCAAAGCCCTTGACTTAATGCCTTTTATTTTTAGCTTCCAGTTCCTTTGGAGTCTGTAAAAGAGATGCTTAATTCAGTAATGCAAGAACTTGAGGAATACAGTGAAGGAGGTCCCCATGGTAAAAATGGTTCACCTAGAAATATAGATTCTGAAATAAAACATTCTACACCATCTCCAACCAAATTTTCTTTGTCACCAAGTAAAAGTTACAAGGTATGTAGCAAAAAGAAAGAGTCTTACATAGAGTAATATGTGGTCTCTTTAAACATTTATGGAGTTTTTGTTTGTTTTTTGTTTTTTTAGTTTTCTCCTAAAACTCCTCCTCGATGGGCAGAAGATCAAAATTCTTTATTGAAAATGATCTGCCAACAAGTAGAAGCTATTAAGGTAAATTGGCTAAGTTTTCTTGAAATGATTATAAGGTAGGACTTTAAGCATATTATGCATTTATTTTACAGATTGTTTGAAACTTTTTTGAAAAATTTGTTTGAATAAAAGTGGTTGTCACAATTTCATTATTGGTCACATACTATCCTAAGTGTTTTATGAAATAGTAAATACAATGTGATCTTTAAAATAAAGCAGCAAAGCCGATTTCGAAAAGGAATTTAAAGAATAATAGAATATTTTAACATTTAGATCATAAAAGGGACTCCCAAACCAGTTATTACAGCTGTAGTACATAAAGGAGTTTTAACTTTTTTTTTTTTAATGGACCAGTAGAAATACAATTTTCATAGTTGGTAAACTGGTAAAACAAACGTTTTTTTGAAGTTTTTCTGATATTCTTCTATAGTATAGCTAAACAAAATCATTCCAAGCACATTCTAGCATGAAAATGAGATTTTATTTTGAATTAGGTTAACAGTTTGAGAATTTTTTAACAATATTATTTGAAATAAACAAACTTTAGATTTCACAGAGATTAAAAAGCATTTGTGTGGAATCGAGAGACCTGCTCTTGGACAGATCAGTAAACTGTAGAATTTAGTTTTCTTAAAGTAAAATGAAATTGTTGACATGTAGTAATCTTCAATATTCCTTCTAGCTTTAAAATTCTATGACCATACTTATTAGAAACAAATAAATGATTTTCACTAGCATATTTATGTAGTTAAGAATTGCAAAGTACTTTACAATATTCATTGTATTATTGTACAGTGATACATTATACCCTTATTATAACCCTGTGAAATGGGTACTATTATTATCCCCATTTTATAGATGAAGAAGTTAAGGCAGACAAAGGATAAAAATGATTTACCTAATCACACAATATTACATCTAATATTTGATTTGAATTCCAGATCTTCTTGATGCTAGGTCTAGCACTATTTACTCTAGAACCCTCTAAAAAAAATCATAGTCCAGATGATAAGCATAAGACATACTTCAGCTCTTATTCAAAGCAGAAATCTCCTTTTCAGTATCCTTGAGAGCTGAATTTGAAAGCCTTTTTTTTTGATCTCTTGGATTTAGAGGCTTAAATTTCTTAGATTTGTGATTTTTGATTTGGCGATTATTGCTTTACAAACTATTGTTTAGTTCCAGGTTTTCACTTTATATATGGAATATCTGAGATGAAGTAATTTTGAGAAGGGAAAAATTAAGCAATAAATATAGTAGGACTAAAGTATTGTTATTTTGAAAAAGTTGGAACACTTACAGCTTGATTCTTGAATGATTTTTCATAACTATATTCCAAAAGTGAAATAGCTTCTAGTTCTTAATGGAGCAAAAATGTGTATCTTGTATTGTATTTTCTTTGGTCAAGGCACATAACTTGCTTTGTTTTTTTTTTTTTTTAAATTTGTGGGTAATTAAGTTTATATGTTTAATTCTCAGTCCAGTTTAAGATAACTAGCATTTTCCTAAATATAAGCCATTAACAAAGAAGATTAAAAAAAAAAACAAACCCTTAAGGGCGTTTTTTAAAAAGTTTCATTCTTGTCTTATTACACTGGTCATCCTTGATATTTCCTCCTTATTACTCTTAGGAACCCTTCTTTGCAACAAAAACAGACAAAACCAAAAAACAGATTGTGCCAGATGGCCATATCTGATAATATATGCAATTTCTTTCCTATTTTTCTTTCGAAATGAGAATCTATACTTTGGGAGCAAATTTTTTAATGTAATTTTTGCATTCATCCCTTCCCCTTCTCTTTACTTCCTTTCCCTCTTTTTCCCTTCTCTCATGAAATACATTTGATAATTTTTTTTAAAATTTAGACCTCAAGTTAAGCATTCTTGCACTAAGTTGGAGAACAAGTGGTGAGAATAGGTGGTGTTGTATCAACATTGCTAAATAGCATTTTCACATAGGGAGTTCCCTTTAGATTTTTTTTTTTAATGTTTCTTGAACATTTGCTGCTATAATTACCGATATATTTGTAGTGCTTTAGTAGAGAGCTTTATGTATGTTCTCTCCATTAACAATCTTATGAGATAGATGGTGGTGTTATGTGTATTTTACAGTTGAAATAGATGAAAGGAAATTAAGCAACTTAACCAGGGTCACCTAGCTAGTAAGTGACTAAGCCAGAATGTGACTTCCAGACTCCAGGTCCAGCATTCTGTCTACTTTATTTCCAGGTTATCTGTACAGCATTAAGCCCAGTACCACTTGAACTCTTTTAACTTGACTCTTAAAAACATGTAAATTTTTTTTAAGGTGCTTATCAATTTCTGGTATAAATCAATTTGTGGCATCAAGAGCCCTTAAAAATGTTATTATTGCTGAGAAACATTTGTATGGAGAGTTTTGATTTAAAGTTTTTGTCTCTTTGTTCTGATAATTTTAATGTTTTTAATGACTAGCATAGAATTTATTCAGATTAAATTATGTTTCTGATAGAAAGAAATGCATGAGTTGAAGCTAAACAGCAGTAATTCTACTATGTCCCCTCACCGTTGGCCTGCAGAAGCCTATGGAACAGATTCAGTGCCTGATGGATATCAGGGATCCCAAAATTATCATGGAGCTCCACTCACAGGTAAAATAAGTTAGTAAGTACTAATGCATTTTAAGTTAAAAAGCTTTTTATCTTTTTGTTTTAAATTATTTAGACAACTTAGAAAGCAACTTGGATGAAATCCTATGTTTAAAAATGCATGAAATCCTCCTATATTTGTTTTAACAGCTTAATAAAAGTTTTGTAGATATCCTTGTTATCAGAAGAAAGTTTTAAACTTGATATTGTAATGGAACTATTCACTACAAAGTTCTATGTTAAATTGCTTTCTTCTTAGTGGAAAAAAGATAGCTTCAGTATTTCATACTGTCAGAAGTATGAAACTGACTTTAAAAAAATCATTATTTTTTTGCTTTATAAATGGGGAAAAGAGAAAAGAGCTTTCAAGGAGAAAAAAGCTTTCAAGAAGAAAAGACTACTCAGAGCCTCAGGGGAATTATTTTAGTTGTAGGCCCTATGAGGGAGAGTAAAATAGAAATTATTATCTTAGCTGAAGTACTGTATAGTTAGTGGCTATGGTGGCTTACCTGGACACTTAGATATAGTAGTTAGAAAAGTGAAAACAAATGAACGTTCTGTCATTAGACTATACCCAGAATAGCATTTGTATAGTGATATATAATTTTAAAATAGTATTTTGGTCATTGCATAATACTTAACTGTGTAATAGATTCTTTTTTCAGTATAAATTTAAAAATACTCTTCTTCAAAAGAGATTATTTATAAATATCTGTTAAGTATGCTTCTAGAAAACTTGACTGTTAATACGAAAAAGATATAACCTGGTGGTGGCAGCAGAGTCTGACCTGTAAACAAATTAGGAAGGGGAAGAAAGCTATTAAATCTCAACATTGATAGTATTATATATTATAAAATCTGAAAAGTGTTCAAGCCTTTCAATATTACATTTGTGTAAATAGCATTTTATACTTTCTCGCATTATTTTTGCATTATTTTTAGAGTAATGCTTTGTAAGAAGTAGAAAAAAAAGCAGGTGTTAAGAAATATCCTTTGAATACACAAATTTATGGATTTTTTCACACTTTAAATGACTGGCAAAATTGGTCCAGTGCTCTTAGTTGTTATGTAGAAATAAGCATTCCCCAGGGACATTTAATCTCACTTTTACTATTGAACTTTAACAGACTGTTTTTCTTTTTTCAGTTGCAACTACTGGCCCTTCAGTGTATTACAGTCAGTCACCAGCATATAATTCCCAATATCTTCTCAGAACAGCAGCTAATGTTACACCGACAAAGGTAACAAAAGGGAATATTTATAAATACTCCATCTTAGTTTAAACTCCTTTTAAGAATTTAGACTTTGGAAGAATTTAAGAGATCACATAGTACTGAAACTTGTAAAACTCTCTTTCAGATTAAACAGTGTATTTTAAATTTCTTTCCAGGTAGAAAAATATAGTATGGGATCTATCCTTTACAATAATTATAGTAGAGGTAAAATTTCTTATTATTCTACCCATTTTGAAGGAAAAGTAGGGAAGAATCTTTGTTACGCTTTTCTCGGTCATCATTGCATTAAGCTTTTGTTGACCTGAGAATTTGTTTTACTTCTTTGTCCATGTGCAAAAATAATGGCAGGAAGTGTGTTTTCATAGATCTAATATGGTACAAGATTATTTGATTATATGTTTGCTGAAGAGAAATACTGTGAGCCTTCATGGTATCATTTCACATCCATTGGCTGCAATGACTGCTCTGAGATGTATTTTAAAATGGTCTGGGAAGTGACAGGAAATTAGATATTTAGATATCTCTAAGAAAATGCACTCATTTTTTATATTTATAGGCTCCTGTTTATGGCATGAACCGGCTTACACCTCAACAGCATATTTATGCTTACCCACAACAAATGCATACACCTCCAGTGCAAAATCCACCTGCCTGTATGTTCTCTCAAGAGATGTATGGTCCTCCTTTGCGTTTTGATTCCCCTGCAACTGGAATTCTGTCACCTCGAGGAGATGATTACTTCAATTACAATGTTCAACAGACAAGCACAAATCCACCTTTGCCTGAACCAGGTTATTTCACAAAACCTCCAGTTGTGCCTCATCCTTCAAAATCTACAGAATCCAGAGTTATAGAATTTGGGAAATCTAACTTTGGACAGCCTATGCCAGGTGAAGGAGTAAGGCCACCTTTACCAACTTCAGCACAGGCAACACAGCCAACCACTTTTAAATTTAACTCCAATTTTAAATCCAATGATGGTGACTTTACATTTTCATCACCTGAAGTTGTGGGGCACCCTCCTCCTGCAGCTTTCAGTAATAGTGAGAGTCTCTTAGGTCTCCTAACTTCAGATAAACCTTCACATGATGATGGTTACAGTGGAACAAAACCAATTCCTAGTCAGACAAGTGCACCACGGAATACATTCAATTTTGGTAACAAGAATATTTCTAATGTTTCATTTACAGAAGGCATGGCCCACAGTCAATGTAAAAATTCTCTTTTTGGCCGTAATGACGACATGTTTACTTTCCAAAGTCCAAGCAAAACAGTATTTGGAACACCCACTCCAGACTTAGCAAACAAGAGTCATGAAACAGATGGAGGAAGTACTCATGGAGATGATGATGATGATGGTCCTCACTTCGAACCAGTAGTTCCACTTCCTGACAAAATAGAAGTGAAAACTGGCGAGGAAGATGAAGAAGAATTCTTTTGTAATCGTGCAAAATTATTCCGTTTTGATGCAGAATCCAAAGAATGGAAGGAACGAGGCATTGGCAATGTTAAGATACTGAGGCATAAAATATCTGGCAAAATTCGTCTTCTCATGAGACGAGAGCAAGTGCTCAAAATCTGTGCTAATCATTATATAAATCCAGATATGAAGCTGACACCTAATGCTGGCTCAGATAAATCATTTGTATGGCATGCGCTTGACTATGCAGATGAATTACCAAAGCCAGAGCAACTTGCCATTAAATTTAAAACACCAGAGGAGGCAGCTCATTTCAAACGCAAGTTTGAAGAGGCCCAGGGAATCTTAAGATCTGCAGCTTCAAATATTTCCACAACAAACCAAAATGTTAGGGTTTTGAAAGACACCAAAAATCAGGATAACAAGGATACTGGAAAACCTGACTCTGGACATCCGAATTTTGGTTTCCAGATTTCAAAGAAAGATGGGCTATGGGATTGTAACAACTGTTCAGTAAAGAATGTTGCGACAGCAAAGAAATGTGTATCATGCAAAACCCTAAATCCAAATAATAAGGAGCTTTTGGGCCCACCATTAGTTGAAAATTCTCCAGCTTTTAAGCCTGGCACAGAAAAGACTCAAGAAGGATTTGGATTGATGTTTGCTAAGAAAGAAGGTCACTGGGATTGCAGTGTGTGTTTAGTGAGGAATGAACCAACAGTATCTAAGTGTATAGCTTGCCAGAACACAAACACAGCAAATAAAACTATTCCATCATTTAGTCAGCAAACTCCCTTCAAGTTTGGTCAGGGAGAGCTTTCTAAACCTACTACCAGTGATTTGGGAACTCTATTTCCTAAGAAGGATGGACAGTGGAATTGCAATGTGTGTTTGGTACAGAATGAAGTAAGTGATAAAAAATGTGTTGCTTGTCAGAATCCAAATTTACAAAGTCAACCCAGTTACACAATTCCAGCACCTACTGCTTTGAAGCTTACTACTGCAGAGACCAGCAAGTCTACTAAAGGTGGATTTGAGGGAAAGTTTAATAAGAAGGAAGGACAGTGGGACTGTAGTGTTTGCTTAGTACGAAATGAAAGCTCTTCCTTAAAATGTGTTGCCTGTGAAGCACCAAATCCAGTCAATAAACCTGTTGCAGAAGCATCTTCAGATTTTACATTTGGTTTCAAGAGTAAATTATCTGAACCTTCTGGGAGTCAGATGGCAACTGGTTTTAAATGTGACTTTTCAGAAAAAACTTTTAAATTTGGCAGTGCAGAACAGGGTTTTAAATTTGGCCATGTTGAACAAGGAAGCACACCTTCTTCCTTCACATTTCAGGTTCCCTCTGGTACGGATGCCAAACCCACAAAAGAAGGATTTAGTTTTACTATGCCTGTATCTGCTGGTGGATTTAAATTTGGGATACAAGACTCTAGTGATCAAAAGGGTAGTGAGAAGGCCATTGAAGAAGATGCTGCTGTCAAATCTCATGATACCAAGCAAAATAGTAGCGATTTAGTTTTTGGAAATAGTAGTAGCAATTTCACTTTTGCTGACCTTGCAAAGTCAGGGGAAGGATTTCAGTTTGGTAAAAAAGATCCAAATTTTAAAGGGTTTTCAGGTGCAGGTGAAAAACTTTTTTCATCACAGAGTGCTAAAATGTCCCCTAAGGCCAATACTTCATCAGACATTGAGAAAGATGATGATGCATATAAGACCGAGGAAAATGATGATATCCATTTTGAACCTGTAGTTCAGATGCCTGAAAAAGTGGAACTTGTTACAGGAGAAGAAGATGAAAAGGTTCTATATTCGCAGAGAGTGAAATTATTTAGATTTGATGCAGAGATAAGTCAATGGAAAGAAAGGGGCTTAGGAAATTTAAAGATTCTTAAAAATGAAGTCAATGGCAAACTAAGAATGCTGATGCGACGAGAACAAGTACTAAAAGTATGTGCTAATCACTGGATCACTACTACAATGAACCTTAAACCTTTATCTGGTTCAGACAGAGCATGGATGTGGCTAGCTAGCGATTTTTCTGATGGAGATGCTAAACTGGAACAATTAGCAGCTAAGTTTAAAACACCAGAGCTGGCTGAAGAATTCAAGCAGAAATTTGAAGAGTGCCAGAGACTTTTACTAGACATACCACTTCAAACACCTCATAAACTTGTAGATACTGGGAGAGCTGCCAAACTAATACAGAGAGCTGAAGAAATGAAAAGTGGACTAAAGGATCTTAAAACGTTTTTGACAAATGACAAAAAGCTCACTGAGGAAGAGAATAACAATTCAGGTTTAGCAGCCAGTACTTCTGATTTAACAGTAAAACCACATGCTGAAACTACTGGACCTTCATTAGAATGGGATAATTATGATTTAAGAGAGGATGCTTTGGATGATAGTGTAAGCAGTAGCTCAGTATATGCATCTCCATTATCAAATAGTCCAGTGAGGAAAAATCTCTTCCGTTTTGGTGATTCAACAACAGGGTTTAATTTCAGTTTTAAATCTGCTTTGAGTCCATCAAAATCCCCTGCCAAGTTGAATCAAAGTAGGACTTCTGTTGGCACTGATGAAGAGTCTGATGTTACCCAAGAAGAGGAGAAAGATGGGCAGTACTTTGAGCCAGTTGTACCATTACCTGATCTGATAGAAGTGTCTAGTGGTGAGGAAAATGAACAAGTTATCTTTAGTCATCGAGCCAAACTCTATAGATATGACAAAGATGCTGGCCAGTGGAAGGAAAGAGGAATAGGTGATATAAAGATTTTGCAGAATTACGATAATAAACATGTGCGCATAGTGATGCGAAGGGACCAAGTATTGAAACTTTGTGCCAATCATAGAGTAACACCAGATATGACTTTGCAAAACATGAAAGGGACAGAAAGAGTATGGGTTTGGACTGCATGTGACTTTGCTGATGGAGAAAGAAAAGTAGAACAATTAGCTGTCCGTTTTAAACTGCAAGATGTTGCAGATGCGTTCAAACAAATTTTTGATGAAGCAAAACAGGCCCAAGAAAAAGATTCCTTGCTTACACCACACTTTTCCCGTGCTGCCACTCCTCGAGAATTCCCATGTGGCAAAATCGCAGTAGCCGTATTAGAAGAAACCACAAGGGAGAGAACAGATTTAAACCAGGATTCTGATACAACAGATACAATTCTAGAAGTTGGAGAAGTATGTAGCACTTCTGAAACACCAACTAAAGCAGTTGTTTCTCCTCCAAAGTTTGTATTTGGCTCTGAATCTGTTAAAAGCATTTTTAGTAGTGAGAAATCAAAACCATTTGCATTTGGCAATAATTCAGCTACAGGCTCTTTATTTGGATTCAGTTTTAATGCACCTTTGAAAAGCAAAAGTGGCGAAGATGTTTCAGGTGAGATCGAAAGAAAATCAGACTCTAGTAAATGTGAGGCACAGAAGAGCTTGAACATCAAACCATTTGTTGAAAACAAAACAGAAAAGTCCTTGACTCCTTTTTCAAAGGAAGAGCCCTCATCTACCTGTGCATTTAAAACATTAGAAAAGGGTAAGTGTAAAGTTAATTTTTTATTTCAAAAAATATTATGTTAAAAATTTAATGGAGGTTACTTTGTTTTATATACAGATATGTATTAATTAGGATTGTTTAATTAAATTAACCCAGTTTCCTTACAGATATGGATTAATAAAGTGTGTCTTTTGGTAAAATATATTAATGTAATTGGACAGAATTCATATTTGACATGAGGCTTATCTCATAGAAATTTACAGCATTAATATTTTAGTGTAGCATTTAGTAAAGGTGCTTGAGTATTAGACTTTTTTAAAAAAAAGATGTAATTTACCCTTAGAATATTTAAATTTCATATTCTCAGCCAAAATTATGATACTATTTAACTTGTTGCAAACCAATTTTAAAAAGTGTTTTTTCAACCTTTTAGAAGTACAGGGTCTTTCATTACTCTTTAGTATTTTATCCTATAAAGACAGATCTTAAATTTTTAATGCTCTGCATTTTTTAAATTGAGTTGTGTTAAAATATATGCATTTGGTGTGAATTGAATTTGAGCTTAGAGCATATTATATTAAATGAACTTTTATCTAAATAAATGGTGGTTGAATTGTAGATGAATCTGGGCATTGACTGGGCTAGTTGAAAATCTGGGCTTCTTTATCATGTCATATGAAATAGTTTATATTAAGGGATATGAGCAGAGTAGGATTTTTTTAATGGCTTTTTGGGGCAGCTAGATGGCAAAGTAGATAGAGCACCAGCCATGAAGTCAGGAGGACCTGAATTCAAATCTTCCCTCACACCCAGCATGTCCTAGGTGTGTGACCCTGGGCAAGTCATTTATCCCAATTTCCTCAGCCAAAAAAAATATATATATATACCTTTGTATTTTTCAAAATATATGCAGTTTTCAACATTCATCCTTGCAAAACCTTGTGTTCTAAATTTTTCAAGATTACCAAGGAAACCAATTACATTGTAATACATTTATCAAAATATTTTTTTAAGAAGTTTTACCTCAACTTTAAAAGAACACTTTTTTTCTTTTGCATTTTTAACTTTACCACACTGCCTCTACAAAAGTCAGTAGAATGTCCAATTCACTTTCATATTTGCTGTCAATAAGAATATATATATGTATATATATTTGAGTCAAGGTTTAAATTACACATAGTACTGAAATTTTGTTATTAGTATAATATTTAGTTGAAGACATGTGGTAAAGTCTTTTGAAAGTAGATCAAATTTAAGTCTTTTTGGCTTTTTGTTTTATTTCTATCCTTTGTTTGAAAGTGACTGTACTCCTACGTAATTTCTTAGGTGAAATTTTAATTTTTATTTGGTCCTCAATTGTTATATCCCTTTGATAAACTTACTTTGTTAACTGAAAGAATTCTTCCTATAAATTTTAAAGAAATTGGTAGTGAATTTCTATAGAAGTTTTTTGTGTGTGTTTAAAAATGAATTATGCTCTTGTACTTAGGGAAGCATAACAAGCAGCTTTTTAAAATTAATGGTCTTTGAATAACTGATCTATTCAACACAAACCAAAAAATGTTTGCAACAAAGTTACTGTTCTATGTGTAATATTATGGCAGTTAACATTAACTTTCTTTTTAGACAGTCCTCCAAGCACACAGTTAATTTCATATAATATCATAGATCTAGAGCTGGAAGGCACCTCAGAGGCCATCAGTCCTACCTCCTCATTTTACAGATGAGGAAACTGAGGTCCACAGGGGTTAAATGACTTACCAAGGTGTAACACAGGTAGTGTCAGAATCAGGTCTTGTCATTGTTCTTACTATATAATCTAACTAGAGAATGTTTAAACAGTAGCACTTATTATTGCTTAACTAATTTGTAGAATACATTAACTAGAAAATATAGTTATACTGGTATAATAAAAAAATAATATGGCACATTTCAGAGTATAAGATATTTCTTAAAAAGCCTATGAGGTAAATGTAGGTATTTACCATTATTGAGCTCTTTAACTCCTACAATAGTGTTTTGACATGTAGATGAAAAAACACAGGTAATTTGTTTTTTACCTGATGTGATTTGTTTTTCCAGAGATATGGTCAAAATACTTAAAATGGAAGTGCAGTGAGAACTGATACACGATCTGTTTAATTCCTCAGTCATTATGGGGACTATAAAGTATTACTGAATGTGCCTATGAACTATTATCTTATGTTTTCTTATGTGGGGGTGGAATGGGGAGGGGACAGTATGCTTTTAATCCAGAAAAGGGAAATTAAGTTTTATTTTATTTTGTCCCTCTAAACTCCCAAATCCTTAATATTGTTTATTTTCTAGGATTTAACTTTAGTCTTTTTAAATCTAATCCAATGGCTTTTTGGACCAGTTTCCCCTCCTCACAGCCTGAGAGCAAAGGTATAAAGTGCACTCAGTGTGAGATGACTTTAGTTTTCTTAGAAGTTGGCAGTCTGATAAAAGTAGCTTTGCTTCATGAAATCGAATATTTAACAATTTATAATATGCATGTTAAGTATGCTGGGTTAGGTGAAAAGGTCTTTTGATGGTAGTTTAACACATGCTTGCACATAGTAGTTATTTTCATTGCTTTATTCTGTTTTGAGGGTAGTTAGTGATAAACAGTCACCTACTCTCTGCTATGTTGCATTTCTCTACTGCACTAATGCACTTTTAGTGCATTTTGACACTCTACCTACTGCATTCACTTTTCAATGCCTTGTTCATTTGTTCCATTGACAGTGCTGGACAATAGGAAATATACAATCAGGAAATAAGGTATTACATAGTTAACAGTCAAACTTCTATTTTAGGAAATAATCTTCAAGTATTACAAGTAAAAGGTGACTGCCTGTAACAAATTTTTCCATTATGTTCTTGATTAAACAGATTTCAGAGTATTGTATTTTCATCTCATGTCTCTCCATGTACATAAGTAGGCTTCAACTTAAGTAGTATTTTTTGAATATACGTGTGGTATTAGGTGATAATGGTTGTAGGTATTTTAAATTAAAAAAAAAAAAAACTCTAGAGCCCTTGATGTTGAAAAGAAATAGAACTATATTATAAACAGTAGTAGAATAGCAGGAATCAGTTTTAGGCATATAGTAACATTTTATTTGGAATGGATTTAGGTCCTCTAATGATTAAATACCTTCATCTTAGAAATGAGGAAATTTTTGAGTCTTAGAAAAATGAAATCACTTAGAAAGATCATAAAACCAGCATCAGAACCTAGGGTCTCCTGACTTCATTTCTACTATAATTATCATTGTGTTATTTGTATGCCCTTTCCCCCCATATATTCTTCCAACATAAAGTTATGAGTATTTTTAAATATGGTGACGAGAAATTATAGTAGAAGACAGTAGGGGAGAGAGAATTTATTTCACTTAATTGATAAATGATCATTACCGTCCATGAATTAATTTAATATTTTTGCTGCTCCTTTAAAGCACAAATTTCACTGGCTGTTTCTAGATCTAGTCACCTATCCTTTAATCAAGCAGTCATTTTAGGGTCAAGAATTTTTAAGTTTTTACATGATGTTTAGCCATAGGAGTTTTGCCTAAAGGTATAGTATTGAAGCTGAGATGAACATTGCGGGGTGGGAGCAGGAATGGGGGTGGAGGTAGGGGTATTCTTTAATACTGTGTTGGGTAGTTGTGTAAAATGGTATGTGCACAAGTGTGTTCATGTGCACACATGCACACACAAAGCCTTAATCTGGCATATAAAGAACTTTTAAACTAATATCACATTTTTAGAGTATTACCCTATAGTTTCACCTAAGTTGTTAAGTTTGATTTTTTAATTTAGATTAGACTAATTTCTATATTATGTTTTCCTAATTTAAGGCATTTCTTTAGTTGCATGTGCATGGCTCTTTACTAGTTATTATTAGCATGTAAAAGGTTCATTTCTAATCATTTATATTTTATAAAATTTTAAGAATTGGATCATAATATGTTATTTTACCTAAATAATACTTTTTTAAAACTAAAATTCTTGTGTTCACTAAAGGAAATATAAGCAGTGTGTCTGATAGAATTTAAAAAAATAAAAGATTGCTTCATGAATTTTTTGCTTTAAAATATACATCTTACTGTAGAAATTATAATGTTTTGCTTTAAAATATATCTTATTGTAGAAATTATTCCATAGTTTTGATTTTAGACTAAAATAGGGTTTGTTTTTTAATTTAAAACTTAGGCTTTGTAATTTTGCTTTATTTCTTATAGCTGAGGTAAAGAAGGAACCAGAAGAACTTTCCACAGATGATGTGCTCATTATATATGAACTAACTCCTACTCCTGAACAAAAAGCTCTTGCTGTCAATCTTAAACTTCCTCCAACTTTTTTCTGCTATAAGAATAGACCAGATTACGTTAGTGAGGAAGAAGATGATGGTAAGGTCCCATGTCATCCTACTCTCTTGTTTAGAATACATCTCTTGTGTAGAATACTGTAGAATATTAGTATTAATATGAATATTTAAGATAACTCACTACAATGTTTCCAGTGCTAATTAAACTATTGAAACTTAGAATTGCACTAAGAAATTTTTTGAGAAATCCTATAGTTTGTTTTATAGAATTAGAACAATCTTAGAATTAAAGAATCTTGGAGTTAAAAGAAATCTTAGTCCATTTGGTGTAGAATAAAACATGAATATAATATGTATAAATATATTTGCATCTACTATGATTTTATTATTGGAAATTTCCTTCAGTGATGAAGGTTATAACCTGTCTTTGGGAGTTACTTAATGCTTAAGTTAGATGACTTTGCCTTGTTCACATAGCTAGTCTTTTTAATCCTTAATTCTAACATTTATGTCTAATAGGTCAAATTAGTCATTGGCTTCTATTTATATTAATTGAATTCACTTAATTAATTTTTCACTTACCTTCCATCATCACATATTGCCTCCCAAATTTCCAGTATTTAATCCTTTGTTTGACACTATCAATCATATTTTTAAGATGAAGATTTTGAATCAGCTGTCAAGAAACTTAATGGAAAGCTGTATCCAGATGACCAAGATGAATGTAAAGGATCCCAAGAATTTGTAAGAGGTAAACTTAATAAAGAATAATGTTATGTTACTTAAACTTTCTGTAAATAAATAAATCTCATAGTACCTATTTAACGTTAATCAGAAAAATACATAAAAAATTCCATAGAGATTTATGAGTTCAAACTATATAAATGACCATTATTTTGATAAATTAATTTTAGTAATTTTAGTAAAATTGATTGTGAGTGGTAAATAGAAATTCTATTTTTACCCTATGTCTTACCCTGTCTACATACCCTATCATTATAAAATAAAATCTGCCATTGTGCTAGAGAGAAAATATTCTATGGGATTGGAATTAAGATAATTAAATTATTATTCTGGGTATTATAGGAAACTAGCAACTTTTTATGATTCTGGGATTTATGCTGTTTTCTTTTTACTTATCTTTTGCATCATTTTTTCCAATTCATAATCTTTTCCTGGAACTTTAGAAAGTCTCTCTGAGGTTAAGAATCCCATACTTTAAAAAAAATTTTAAAAATAATATTTTTCCACGTACATGCAGAGATAGTTTTCAGTATTCACTTTTTCAAAACTTATTCCAAATTTTCCCTCCTGTCTTCCCCCTTTTCCTTCTTCAAGATTGCGAGCAATTTAAAATAGGTTAAACATGTGTGATTTCCTCTAAACATATTTCCATATTCATCATGCTGCTCAAGAAAAATTAGATCAAAAGGGAAAAGAAAATGATGAGAGAAAAAAAATCAAGCAAACAACAACAAAAAGATGAAAATACTATGCTTTGATCCACATTCAATCTACATAGTTTTCTCTCTGGATGTGGTAGTTACATTTTTTTCCTCGCATTTATCTTGAAATTTCAACTATATAATGGAACTGCATTGTATTCTTGCAGTAGGTGTTAGTCTAATACATATTTTAGTAAATGTTCTTTAAGTTAAAATTTATCAGTAATTCCATATTAAGATTATTTATTAGGTATAATTAAAAACAGCTTACATAATTTAAAATAATTACAAATATGTAATTAAAGTAAATAAAAATTTTACATTGCAGTATCTTGAAAAGGGAACATTACTGTATTCAATTTAATTTTTTCTTTGCTATTTATCACAAGGAGAAAGGAGAAAAATTTTTTTAGAATGAATGAAGGAGGATGATTTTTGATGAGATGAAAAGGGTAGAGGGAAAAGGGAGGGGAATTGAAAATATAAGGAGAAGAAAATATCAGTAGAAAAGGAGAGGCAAGATTTGATTTTACTATAGTAAATGACCAGTTCAACAGAGACATTTTAAAAATCATTATAGCCTCTATTTAGGGGACATATTACTATTGGTTGGTTTATGATGAATACATTTTGATATTATCATATTCAAGTACTTTAGCCTTAAGCCTCTTTCCCTTTGTTAATGAATTTGTTGCTTTTGTTGTTTTTATTCTTGCAGAAGAAGTTATTCCAGACCATGATAAAGAATGTATGATTGTCTGGGAAAAGAAACCAACATCTGAAGAAAAAGCAAAAGCAGAAACACTACAACTTCCTCCTACTTTTTTCTGTGGTGTTTGCAGTGATACTGATGAGGATAGTAGCCATCCAGAAGACTTTAACTCAGAGGTTCAAAAAGTCCAGGAAGCAAAGGTAAGGATTTATTTCTTTTCTTATGTAACTGACATCTGGTACATTTAACATTAAAAAATCTAAACATTTAACTAATAGCTCATTTTATACATATAAAACCTGAATTATCTCTTAACATATTTATGCCTTTGTTTTCCTCCTTGACTCTTTCCCTCCCTTTCTGCCACTGCTCCTCCCTCATCCTCCTCGATTTCCTTTCTTTGCCTTGTCCTGAATTTGCCTTAGGAGTGATCAGCAATTCTACATACGTTTTCTTAAACTTACTACTGGGTCCCAAGACTTAATTCTTAAATAAGTTAGCATTTTTATTCCAAAGAAGATAATTAACTGAAACAGAAATAGATTTTTAAGATTTTTTAATCTAGGGTAGAAAAGTTGAAAACAGAAAGAGATGTTACCAGAAATGTTAGTTGCTAAGCTTGCTTTGTTAGTCACACATTTCATAGTTTCATTTGAAGTGAAATATTTTCATTGTTACTTAGTTGTTGTTTTTTTTTTTTTTTTAAAGAAATCGCATGATGAGGAAGAGGTTACAAGTTCAATTGATACAGCATCTACTAGAGGGACTGAACTTCCTACTTCATTCACATGTGAATCTGAAGAACCTGACTCTACTACTGAATCTTCTGATGCTACATCTGGGGCTAATGACAAACCTGTAGATTTATCTAATAAAAAAGAAAATGAGGCAGATTCCACAAGCCAAGGTAAAAATTCTGCTGGCTTTTACTTGTGGATAATAGATTTTTTAGGAAAATGTTTACTGAGTAACTATCCATATTTGTACATTTAAGAAGAGTTATGTATTCTTTCCTAACAATTTACAATTGTTCTAATGTGTAAGTTGTATAAAGGCTTAAAGGAACAGTAACCAGAAATATGATTTACTAAATTCAGTACTGAGCTTACTTTGGTGACTTCATTATGATGTTTACAAAAGAAAAGTTCTAACTGTGGAATCAGATCCCATCTCTAGTGTTTACCATCTCTATGACTGTGGGTAAATCATTTAACTTTGAGCAGTTTGTTCATCTGTAAAATGACTCTTTCAGTTCTAAATCTATGATTCTCTATATATCCTTTGAGATTTGAGTTGCAATGTGACTACAAAGTCCATCTATTCTAACTCCTAACTGAACAAGCATCTCCTTCATACAACATATTTGGCAAGTTTTGTTTGAAGACATTCTCCCCCATGGAAGTCCATATTCTGTTTTGGTTCATTCTACTTAATTTAATTCTGACTCTCCAGAGTTTCTTCCCATTTCCTTTGTTCTGAATTCTGAATATAAATTTAACTTCTGACAGTCCTTCTTCAAATATATAAAGACAGATATAACTGCCCCCACATCTTTTCTTCTATTTCATCTCCTGATATGCCAGTTGCATTTCATTTAAGTTTTTACCATTCCTCAACTTCTTCCAGGCTGGCTATCAATCTCACCACTCAGAATACTTTTTTTAAAGTTTCCAATCATTTATTAATTGCTTAATTCAATGGACTTAATCCTTCTTGACATTTCTATAGCAATCATTATGCCTTCTTAATATGATCTTCTCCTGATTCTCCTCAGTCTGATTATTATTTCTCAGTTTCTTTTTTCTGGATCATTATTCACTTTTCATCTTGTGAATTGATCCCTAAACTCCTTTTCTCTCTTGGTAATTTCATCAACTCTCATGGATCAAAAGATAACTCTACGCAGTTCATTCTAACATACAAATGTCTAGTTATAATCTTTTGTAACTTCCAGTCTTATATTATACATTACATTATCAGATATTTCCAACCAAGTGTTCTATAAGTATTTTAAGCTCAAAGTTTATCAAAAAACAAGACAAAACAAAACAAAACACTTCATGTTTTCTTCAAATTTCTTTTTTTCTGTTGGAGAATATCTTCTTTTCTTAAACTTGAAGTTATCCCTAATCCTTTCCTTTCTCTGTCTCTTTCCAAGGATTCATTCATTTGAAATGTGTTGTCTTTACTTTACATCATCTTTTGAATCCTTTATTTCTCTCCTTTCAGAGAGCTACCACCCTAGTTCAAGTCTTCACCTCTTATCTAGACTATTGCATTAACATTCTAATTGAACTCCTTGCATCCAAGTTTCTCCCCTTTCTAATAATTCCTGCTAAAATAATCTCCCTAAGTTGTTGTGCCACTTCCTCAAGTATTCAAGGCCTTCACATTTGCAACTGGTCTACCTTTCCATGCTTTCTTTACATTAATTTTCTTCATTTATTCTTACTTTCCTTTCAAACCAACCTAATTATTCTTAAAATTGACATTTTATCTACCTTCAAACGAGAGGTTGGGGGAAGAGAGAGAGAAATGAAACCATGTTTTTATTACTTCTGTAGAGTGCTTGGACAAGTGCTATATGCAAGTAGGTATCTAATTATTTTTGATCAATTTTGATTTCCATAAGAAAGCATGATATTATTGTGTAGCTGTATGTATAGCTCTTAGAAGTTGGAAATTATTGTATTCTTCCATTCACTTGTCTAGTATAAAGAAGTTATAAAATGTCATAAATCTTCTATAGAAGATTTTCATTCTTTTTAATTATGTTTTTCATTTAGAAGTAGAAAGCAGAACTCTGTCGTTTGGATTTGGCACTAGTACAGGATTGTCATTTGCGGATTTGGCTTCTGGTAATTCTGGGGATTTTGCTTTTGGTTCAAAAGGTAAGGTAACATTAAATCAAGGCAACTAGTTTGAAAAATTGACGATATTTTCTATTTGCTGTTTAAGAAACTCTGGAATCACAGTTAATAATCATAAAATATTATAATGAACTATATGGCATTTTAACTAGTTATTTTCTTTCCAGTTATACTTTTATTGATCTGGCCTTTTGTCTTTGTTTTGGGAAAAGATAACATGATTGCAGATATATTGCTTCATTGTCTGCATTAATTTTCTAGTAGTAAAGTTGTGTGTTGTAAACCATAAAGCGTTCCATTTCTGATCCAGGAGAAGTAAAGGTTATGGGTTCAACAATGTTCTCTGTAGGCCCTAGCCTCAATTTATAGATCTTTAATTGAGAGTTGTTTTCAATAAGAAGAATTTAAATTTTAAGTGGAAGTAGTCTGGTTAATGTTTATAAGAAATGTCACATATTTGACAAAAGATACCTTATCATAAAAAGTTTAATTTCCATATATTTATCATTTGGCAAAGAATTCAGAATTTATGAATTACAGTAAGTTACTAAATATCTTTTAAAATTTATTTCATAGATAAAAATTTCCAGTGGGCAAATACTGGAGCTACTGTGTTTGGGAAACAAGCAACCAGTAAAGGTGGAGAAGATGAAGAAGGTAGTGATGAAGAAGTTGTACATAATGAAGATATACATTTTGAACCAATTGTATCTTTACCAGAGGTAATTAGAGTCATTGCTTAACAAGATATCAGTAGAATTTAATGACATATATTTTTATAATGCTTCAAATTGTATGAAACTATTTAGATTTTTTTTTTTTATCTCATTTAATCCTCATAACAGGTGGGTACCATAAAAGAATTATTTGACATAACATGAGGTAGTTCATGATTAATGGTATTAAATGGACTCTCTCTCAATCCTTAATTGCTAAATATCAGTCCCATAACAGTCACTTAAGTTTTTAAGAGGCATTTACCTATTGATTTTGAGCTTTCAGAAAAAAATTTTTTATGTTTAAGCTAAAATTTATGCTAAATGTCATTCTGATACTGACATTTTAATATTTTTGAACAAAGACCATATCCCAAGCTTATGCTGATAATATATCATCTATTACTCAGGGAGTTTTTCAAGTTGCTTTGTCAACAAATTGTTTGGCCAACTTCAGCCATTAAGCTGATTTTCCACATCAAGAATAGATAGGTTTTAAAAATGCCTTTATACACAAAGAAGTAGTGCATATAGATTTTTGAAATGGAAAGTATTTAATTCCCAAAAGAAAAAGATAAGCAAAAGGTGGGAAGAGAATCTATACTTCTTGTCAGTGGCCTAGCCAAATGATGTATTCTGCTAACACTAGAAAGTACTACTGAATTACACATATCTTAAAGAATGAGCCATTAAAATTTTTGGTTCTTAACCACTTGGTTTGTAGTATTTGTGGTAATTGAAGCTAAGATCAACAAGTATAGTAGTATATGATAGTCCTAGTTACATGTTATTATCTATGTTCTAGTCATAACCTTCTTTGGGAGATAATGCATGTGACACTGATGAAGAGATTGTGGTTCAGACAGTCTAAAGGACATATCACTAGTAATACTGGATCTGGGACTCGATCCAGCAGGTTATGCTACTTAGTGCAACACTTGTAGAAAAATGTCCTTTCCATTTGTCTATTTTAGGTAGAAGTGAAATCTGGAGAAGAAGATGAAGAAATTTTGTTTAAAGAAAGAGCCAAACTTTACAGGTGGGACAGAGATGTTGTTCAGTGGAAAGAACGGGGAGTTGGAGAGATAAAGATCCTTTTCCATACAATGAAGAACTATTATCGAATCCTTATGAGAAGAGACCAGGTCTTTAAAGTTTGTGCAAATCATGCTATTACCAAAGCAATGGAATTAAAATCCTTAAATGTTTCAAATAATACTTTAGTTTGGACCGCTACAGATTATGCAGGTGTGTTTCAACATTTCTAGTACCCTTTTCAGTTTGACTTATATATAATAGAAACCATACATAAGATTGAGTGTCACTAAATGTCTCTCTTTTCTTTGGGGGGGGTGCTTATAGATGGAGAAGGAAAAATTGAACAGCTTGCAGTAAGATTTAAAACTAAAGAAATGTCTGATACTTTTAAGAAGAGATTTGAAGAATGTCAGGAAAATTTATCAAAACTGCAGAAGAGACAAGTATCACTTATAGCAGAATTGTCGCAGGAAACAAATCCCCTGGTATTTTTTGAAATATTTGCTGGTGATGAACCTCTGGGACGTATTACTATGGAACTATTTGCAAACATTGTGCCTCAAACTGCTGAGAACTTCAGGGCACTATGCACAGGAGAAAAGGGCTTTGGTTATAAGAACTCACTTTTTCACCGTGTAATTCCAGATTTTGTTTGCCATGTAAGTATGAATCAAGACTATTTTAGAGAACAAACTTAGTGAACTAATTAGAAATAAATTGCCCAGAATAACTTATCTTTCTTCCACAAATGAGACTAGTCCAAATTCCTTTTCTACCAAGTTGCCAACTGATTTTCTTAAATTCATATGTAAAATAATGAATTTTTTTCCTAAATTTTTCTTTAATTCACCAAAACTTTGATAGATATTTGGTTAGAAATCTGGTATATCTTAATTCTATTAATTAGATTTATGTGTGGAGGTGCAAGATCATCCTTATCAAACTTTCTATTGGTTCTTTTTTTCTTTTTAACTGTTTTGCCCACATCCTTTTTTCAATATAAAATTTTATTGTTATTTTTGTCTTATTTGTTGTGATTATTTGCCTTAATTTGTCACTATTAAATGTATGTTAATTTGGGGTCTTATCGTTTTTACTCTATGAATCAGAAACATTCATCTCTTTTTTGACTCCTGCTGTTCCAAGCCCTTGTTGTTGGTTGAGTTATTGCAATAACGTTTTAGATGATCTCCTGCTATAGTTTCCTCCTATATACCTGTTTTGTATCTTGTTGCCAGAAAACCTTCCTAAAATATGATTTTCATCATATTATTAGGAAAGGCAGTCAGCAGTAGTGTAAGGAGTTAAATGACAGGAACTCAGTTAAAATTCTGGGTAATCTGGGAAAAGTCACCCCAAATTTCTGGACATCTTTTGATCTATAAAATGAAGAGGATGACATGTAGTTTCACTTTATTTATAAAATCTATGTGTTTTTTTTTTTTTATTATTCTCTCTGTATTTGGCTTTCTCTGTGGCCTCATGGTAGAGTGGAAAGGACACTGACTTTGAAATTACAGTGCTTGAACTCAAATTTTAGCCAGGATTCTGTGACAGTCTAACATCCTTTTCTTATTAGTTTCCTCATACATAAAAATGAAGATTGGATTAAATAGCTTCTTTTGTGAAAAACTTTTTCCTTTGAAGTTTCTTTTCTAGATGAACACTGCCTTTAAAAATTATCAAAAGTTTTAATTTCTATTTATGGTTCAGTGTCATATTATTAATGCTTTGAAGCTTGTGTTTATTCGGAAATAGATTGTCCTTAATTTTCTAATGAAATTAATGTTTTCTGATTGTTTATTATTGAGGAAATTAACTTTAAATTTTAGATTTGGTTGAGATTAACTTGTTCATAATATTTTAATTGTTATCTTTTTAGGGAGGAGATATCACCAAACATGATGGAACTGGAGGACGGTCCATTTATGGGAATGCATTTGAAGATGAAAACTTTACAGTGAGACATACTAGTCCTGGTTTGTTGTCTATGGCTAATCGTGGCCGAGACACCAATAACTCTCAATTTTTTATCCTTCTGAAGAAAGCAGAACATTTGGACTTTAAGCATGTAGTATTTGGATTTGTTAAAGATGGCATGGATACTGTGAAAAAGATTGAATCATTTGGTTCTCCTTCAGGGTTGGTGAGCAAAAGAATTATGATCACAGAGTGTGGACAAATATAAAATCACTGCTTTTTCATAGCAAACTTTTATCTTTGTAAACAATTAAATTGAGGCTTAGCTGTTCTCAACAATATGGTGATTATGTTCAGCTTTTGAAAATGGACATTTCCAATGTATAAATGTAAAATTGCAGCTTATAGCTGTTGTCATTTTTTTTAATGTGTTAAAATTGACATTGCATGGTGTGAAATAAAAGTTTAAACACTGGTCTATTTCAGGTGTACTTGTGTTTATGTACTCCTGACAGAGATTTGTATTAAAAATCAACATGAAATAAGTATTGTTAAAGCAATAGCCCTTTTTAGGTTGTTGAAAGAATGACATAAGCAATTTGATTCTGTTAAATTGATTTTAAAGTATTTTACTTCGTGCATCCATGTACCTGACCTTTTAAATGAAGGGACCACAACTTGGATCTTTTTTAGATTTTAAATATACTTGCTATGATATCTTACCTATTGGTGTGCCTTTTTTTGAGAGGGACACAAAAAGTGCATGGAGACCCATTTATAATTGGGTGGAGCTATGAAGAGAGCCATGGCTTACCCAAAGTGCTCTTCTGAGATCTTCACCTCCATGTGTAGTCTTGAGTCAATTTTTAATTGAATGCCTTCCCTCTTCCAATCATTTGTAGCTTTCTGTGTTACTTATAAAAGGCAGGACTTTATTTTCTTATATTTTAGATAGATCATTTGACTAGTTCCTTAGTGTTTAGAAAATTTTGGGCTTTATTTTCCTGTCGTCAGTCTCTACTACCTCAGAGTTCATAGTCTAGTTCTTTCAACAGAACTTGGATTTTTTTCCCTTGCAATTGAGTATATATTGCACATTTTAAAATAGCTTTGTACCATGTTCATTGCTTCTGGTTACTTAATACTATGTTACTTCACTATCTGTTCTTGATGAATTTTGTAAAATAAAAGAAACATCAACCACAACAATTTTTAGAATTATTGTATAGCTAGATGTTACTTTATCCATTCTAGCACTACATCAAAAGTAGGGAAGGCAGGTAAAGGATGAAAAAACTAGTTGGCCATGAAATTTTAGGATTGTAAACAGTATTTCCCTCCTCAGATGCAAACTGAAAACATTTGGAAATAATAAAGGTGTGGATTGTATCATAAAACAGAAAGTGTGTCCTGAGAGAATGAGGTGATTGTACATTATAAGATTAGGAGAATATCACTCCCCTGCATCCTTATTAAAAATAACGTGACATGTTTATGAGTGATGTAAGATTAGTATATGCCAATATTGAGTATATAACATCTACTTTTCTTCCTTTTTTAATCAATGTAATAGGTTACTTAGCTCAGTTTTAATTGTAAAAAAATGGAAATTTGCCCTACTTAGTTATCTGTTTAAGATTAAATTTCTGGGGAAACGTTTTATGGTAGCAGATTAGGATTTATGTGTCTGTGATTTTGAAGTATCAAAAAGAAAAAGTTTACTTGTCCTAAGAATTTACTAATTCAAAACTAATTTACATTCTCCAAATTGACTAGGAAAATAAAGGGAATGGTGGTTTCACTAATACATGAAATGCTCTCTAACATGGTTTCTTTGTCTTAATTGGTATTTCGTGATATGGTGGTATAGAAAGTGGATTTTAAAAATGATTGATGGCCTTTGTGACAATCCTAGAAATTCTGAAATATCAACTACCACTAATTTTAAAGGCAGTAAAAAAATTTTTTTTGAATTGGCTTCTTTATGAAATTTTAAAACTATACATTATAAAGCTTGAGGGAACTTTAATCTTGACTAATAAATGATGTCATGTTATATTCTGATAGTGATTTTTTTTTTATACTCTGGCAAAGAATGTTTATGGCATTCTGTTCTCCCATTCTAATTCTCCCTATACTTGTTCTAAAGTAAAAATGACTTGAGACATTGTACCAAAGGCTATTTGTCACATTTTTGGAAGGAGTTTTAAGACCCAACTGAAAGAAAAATGAACTGTATAGAAGCACAGCATTTTATTGAATTTCTTTGTATCACTGATCATTTTTATATTGTCTTCATTAAAACCTTTTAAATGGAATAGAAACTCACCATTTTGTACATTTATTTATAAATGAACTTTTAAGCAAATTTTAAAAACTAATATTAGATGAAATTATGGCTTTCATGTAGATCAGTTTAGGTGATTAGTAAAACTCAATTTTCAAAGGAGATAATAACTTAAGATTGCCATTATTTAGGTTTGGCAAAACAAATGTTAAATAGGTCTCATATTTTAGAAAGGACAGGTGTTGAATAATTTTCATTACTTGAGAAATCATGTTACAATCTCATTGAGTGTAGGAAAGTGATTGTTCTTAATCTGTACAATTAGAATTAAGTTCTAAGAGTCCATGGTAAGTAAAAACGGCCTAATAAATTTATAGTATTAGATTGGTTCTTGAGTAGTATTCAGTTTTGTACCGCCTATTTTAGCCATTGTTTTAAAAATTCCTGGAAAAAGGTAAAGGGAAAGTGAACAGTAAATGAAAATTATTTATTATGTTCTATAGTGTGCTAAACACTGGAGATAGACAAAACACAGTCGAAGAGAAGCATGGAAAAAAAGGAAAAGATCTATAAATGAAACTTAACCAAAATTGCATTTCCTTCACATGCCCTTAGACTTATTTGCTGTACTTTTTAAATAACAGAAGTAGTAATAAATAGTTGCGCAATATTTATATGTCACTTAACAATTTAAGAAGTCTGGATTTGGAGTCAGAAAAGCTGAGTTAACCCAGTTCTGCCACTGCATTTTCCTGGACCTCAGTTTTCTTATCAATAAAGTAAGGATATTGGACTAGATATTCTATATTGTGTATCACCTAGCCCTAAATCTTTGACTTTTTAATCCCAAATCCTCGAGCCAACAGAAATGTAGGCTACATGGTCAGTTTTATGCTAGAGATTGAAATAAGAAAAAAAATCAGAACATATCATTTGAATATCTTAGAAACTGAGATGAGAATTAATAACAGTATGGTCAAATAGCATCTTTAGAATGGGACTTGGATTGTTGTCATAAAAAAGTAGTGACCATAGTCCTGATTGAGGTTTTATATTAGAATAGTTTTGTTGTCTCTGTAGACTTCAGGTTAGGCAGAACAGACTTGAGAAGTGGCAGAAAGTTATGATTTCAATATAGTAAGTAGGTTTATGGAGTATGTTTTGTAACAGTCTTGAGTTGTGAGGAGTCAAGAAAGCTAGGTTTTACTCACAGGTAATATAACTGGAGAATTAAAAAGTTTATCAGTAGCTTATTATGTGCAAGGTACTAATATAGGTCTTGGTAATAAAAAAAAGATGAAAAGTTGTAAGGCATTCTTTTGAGGGGACATAACAGGTGTACAAGTATAGTACAAAGTAGGGTGTGATGGGAGTGCAAGTAAAAATTCAAAGTATTGTAAGGAAATTTAGAGTGAAACTTTAACACTACACATTTTATTGCATCACGAAAGCATGAATGAGACCTTGAAGAAAGAGAAAGCTTCAACAGACATTGGGAATGGCCTGTGCAAATAAATGCAGGGAAGTAGGAGAGTTAAAGATAGTATAATATAATTAAGTATAGTTATAGTCATTGACACATTTAATAATTTATAAAATGTGTCACAATATTATGTAATTATTAAAATATAAAAGAGAATAGGTGTTAATCCACTTGGGTTGGAATGATAGAGGCTATACAGGAGAGAGTAGACTGCTTTAAAAAAATGGAAAATTATATTGGTGCCAAAAACTAGAGGGCTAAATAAATTACTGAATTGCCCAACCTAAAGGCAATAAGGAAATCCTAAAGGTAGAAATGACCTAATAAAACCCTTGAGGACAGCTTGGAGAGGGGAAAGACTGGTGACTGCTTAGGAAAAAAAGGAAATTGCAAACTACTCCAGTATCATTGCCAAAAAAATCCCAAATGGGATCAAGAAAAGTAAGATATAACCGAAAAAACGACTGAACTGAGAATATCTTAGATAACGATGATCTGAACTCATAATGACAGTATTGGTGGAAATGTAGGTGGGCACCTAGGTCTTCGGCTTCCATCGCCTTGCTACCCTGGCGAGTTCAGCTAAATTCTTGTTCTATGCTGGGGAGGGCGGAGCGCATCCAAGAGCGCGTGCGATGCACTTCCGGCGTCGCGAGATCCCGCCATCCTCGGCTCTTGGTTTGAACGCGGTTTCCCCGGGAGACAACGGTGGGCGAGACCCAAGAAAAAGACAAGCCATGGAGCCGAAATTAGTTAAGGCTCCGGGTCAGGACGTGGCCTTGGAGCGTCTCAAGAACCGTTACGGAATCTGTAACGCTTTCCAGTCTGAGGTAAACCCCCGACCAGAGGGCAAGGAGAATATTTTTTCTCCCTTTTGTGCCCTAGTCGGTTTCCTGCGTCCCGCTGTGCTCCCGGAGCTGCCTGTTTCTCTTCCCTCTCCTCTGGCATTCCTCGCCAGATACTATCGTCTCGTGGCCCTTCCCGCGCTTCCCTTCGCATCCGTGGACCTATTTGCTGGTTCCCCCGTCTTCTCCCCCCGCCTCCCCAGTGTCCCCCCCAGCTTCCCCCTCCTCTCCTCCTGGCTAATTTTTTAAGTTTGTCGAGATCTCTGCTGGGACGCCTCCTAGGGAGGGGGCGGGGAGCCGGAGGTGGGCGTGAATGGCTGCAGTTTGCTGCGGGTAATGGGTCTTGTTTGTTATCCCAATTCTTGTGGGAATAATAGGAGCTGACATTTCTGTAGCTCTCTAAAGTTTGCAGTGTGCCTTTTACGTTTGTTATCTCTATCTAGTTACCCACACTACACAGAATAGAAGCTACAAGCATTTATTAATGCAAGCATAGTTAAGTTACCGAGCATTAATTAAACTCTTACTGTGGTCCAGGCGGGCGTAAAGCACAGGAGCTAGACAATCAAGTCCCTGAGCTAATATTAATTTCTTATTATGGGCCAGGCATTGTGCCTTCAGCAAGCACTGGAGATACATAAATCAAGTTGCCAAGTATTTATGCTATGAACTAGGCAGTGCTTGGAGATACAAAGAAAGGCAAAAGACAGTTCTTCCCCTTGTAATAATGGAGACAGCTAGGTGCGGATCTAGAAGAAGGTATTAGCATTAATAAAGGGCAGTAGTAGGGTGCGGTTTTATCTGGCACTTGAAGGAAACTCAGAAGTGGAGATTGGGAGGAGGGAGAAAGTGCCAGTCATGGGAGCAGCTAGTGGAAATACCAATTAGAAAATGGAGTATCAGAGAGAGGAACAGCAAGGATGAATTTGGGGAGGAATAAGGTACAAGAAAACTGGAAATAGAAGGAAGAGTCTAGATTAGAAAGAATTTTAAATGCCAAATAGAATTTTATTCTGAATTTGCTTCCAGCGTACTGGAAATGATGAGGAGCTACTGAAGTTGATTTAATTGGGGGAGGGGGGAGCGATGGGGTAAAATTTCAGAATAAAGAAGTTAGGAAAAAGGGAGATTTTGTTGGGAATACTAAATTATGTTTAGATATGTCAGGTTTAAGATGAGGGCACCGAGATAACCCTATAAATAGTGAGTATCTTTGGATAGAATTAGAATATAGATCTTTCTAATTTTTAAGTCCATTGCTTACCTAGCTGTCAATCTTGAGCCCAACTCCCCACCTTATTTTACTTTTTATTTTAAAATTGTATATTTTTTTAATTACCAAAAATTTATTTTCTCATATCTTATTCATTTTTTAAAAATAATTATAACTTTTTATTGACAGAACCCATGCCAGGGTAATTTTTTACAACATTATCCCTTGCACTCACTTCTGTTCGGATTTTTCCCCTCCTTCCCTCCTTCCCCTCCCCAAGATAGCAAGCAATCCTATACATGTTAAATATGTCACAGTATATCCTAGATACAATATATGTGTGTAGAACCCAACAGTTCTCTTGTTGCACAGGCAGAATTGGATTCAGAAAATAAAATAACTTGGGAAGAAAAACAAAAATGCAAACAGTTTACATTCATTTCCCAGTGTTCTTTCTTTGGGTGTAGCTGCTTCTGTCCATCATTGATCAATTGAAACTGAGTTAGATCTTCTCTTTGTCAAAGAAATTCACTTCCATCAGAATACATCCTCATACAGTATCATTGTTGAAGTATATAATGATCTCCTGGTTCTGCTCATTTCACTTAGCATCAGTTCATGTAGGTCTCTCCAAGCCTCTCTGTATTCATCCTGCTGGTCATTTCTTACAGAACAATAATATTCCATAATATTCATATACCACGATTTACCTAACCATTCTCCAATTAATGGGCATCCATTCATTTTCCAGCTTCTAGCCACTACAAACAGGGCTGCCACAAACATTCTTGCACATACAGGTCCCTTTCCTTTCTTTAGTATCTCTTTGGGATATAAGCCCAGTAGTAGCACTGCTGGATCAAAGGGTATGCACAGTTGGATAACTTTTGGGGCATAATTCCAGATTGCTCTCCAGAATGGTTGGATTCATTCACAACTCCACCAACAATGCATCAGTGTCCCAGTTTTCCCGCATCCCCTCCAACATTCATCATTATTTTTTCCTGTCATCTTAGCCAATCTGACAGGTGTGTAGTGGTATCTCAGAGTTGTCTTAATTTGCATTTCTCTGATCAATAGTGATTTGGAACACTCTTTCATATGAGTGGAAATAGTTTCAATTTCATCATCTGAAAATTGTCTGTTCATATTCTTTGACCATTTATCAATTGGAGAATGGCTTCTCATATCTTATTCCAAAAGAAGAAATAGGAGGGGGAGGAAAAGAGGGGGAGGAATCCTTGCAACTTGAATATGTAATAGTCAAACAAAGCAAATTTCTACAGTGGACATGTCCACAAATGTGTATTTCATTTTATATCTACATTCTACCCTTCAAGCTTATGAATTTAGAAAATTTTGGAGGTGTTCCTAAGAAGAGCAGCTTATTGGCAGTTTGTAAATATGGTCATGAGAATTAATATGTAGACTTTTTTTACCCTATGAAGAATACTACTACTCCAAGATAATAATAGTTAAAATGATCCCCTGTATAAATATTTCTGTTAATGATACCTGATATTTACTTAGAGCTTTAAGGTTTAAAGTAAATACTTAAAGTTTTTATAATCTCAGAAAACTCATGATATTTTGAATTTAGAGCTAGAAGGCACCATATAAGTTATTGAGTCCAACTCCTCATATTTTAAAGTTGAGGAAACTGAAGCAAAAAAGAGATAAAATGATAAGAGAGTTAACATTGTAATGCCAGAGAAACTGAAGCAAGATAGAGATTAGAAAGTTTTTAATATTTTATTTGAGTTTTTGAGAGGGGAGAGATTTTCTGAGGAGCAGAACAGAATCCATTTGCCCCTCCAGGGCTGAATTGGACTTTCAGCATGGAATGTAAGATTCCAATTGATTTTTATATGGCTCTAGAGATCAGGGGAGATAAAGGGGTGGCATCTGAACACTGGTGAGCAAGGGAATTTCCAGGAAAGGGATCTTCAATTTGGTTCTGATAGGTTGGGGGTAGGACCATAAATTCTGATAAATTGGGAGTGAAGGAGGTATTGAGCTAGAGGCAGGAAGTCTGGAGAGAGAAGTAGAGGATGCCAATTAGATATCTGGAGTTTTATCTTTTGGAATGCCAGAGTGGCCAGATCTCCACAGCCCTAATTATTTCAGTCCTGATGAACAGGAAAGGGGGGATTGCAACCAGGGGGATTGAGGCAGAACAATTCAAGGAACTGAGGCAGAACAATAAAAGGAAATTGGCACAGCATAGTTGGTGAGAAATGGAAACCTTGGTTTTCTAGACTTTTCAGTCCCCTACCTTATCTGTTATACATAATGCTTCTTCAGCTCCAGAGTTAAGGAACATGCATAGGCACTAAGCTAATGATAATAATAATAAGTATCAGAGCTAGGACTTAAACCCAGAATTTATATATTTAAATACAGTACTGCTTTCACCACACTATTGCTCCTTCCCTAGAAACAATTGGAGGCAGTGATGAGAGTTGAACATAAGGGTAACCTGGACTTGTCCCTGCTTTGCTTTTTAGATGAAAACCTTTTCTAAATCTCTTGATCCCTCTGGACCTCAGTTTTCATATCTGTTAAAAAAAAGTGGAAATGATAAAACACAAGAAATGTTTATCTACTATCTCCTGTGCCCTTAGCACTGTACTATTTAATATGGAAGTTGAAAAAAGTTTAGATAAAACAGGAGCCTACAATCTAATTGAGGAGTGTTTTAAACACTGTTATTTGTATGTGGTTACAAATAAAGTACTGAATCCTGGGAAAGAAAACCATTAAGGATCTGATAGATCAGGGTATAGAGAATTATAAACCTTTTTAGGGACATCTTAAAGTAGAAGTGCTCTTTCTATATCACTAAGTGGTTATAAGGATTAAATGAGATGAGTATGGTACCAAATTCAAGCAGTCTCATTTTCCTTGTGGCTAAATTATTCTAAAAATTTCCCCTACCTAACAAAACTTTTAAAAAGGGTATTTGTGTTAAAATATGTTATAAAAATATGTTGTAAAATTTGGTTTTTTAACTTAGAATGAAAATTTGCGTATTTTAAAGATAAACTTTTAAGTATTAAATATATATTAAATGTGTTATTTCTTTAGTTTCTTGGTTTAGATACTCAGGTCAGATGTAAAAGCAGAAGATCTCTTACCTATACAGGTAGGAAAATTAAATTTATTGTATGTTTCATTGTTCATAATGAAATTCGATTTGAAAGGACAGTACAAGAAAATTGGTATACTGTACTTGTGGAAAGTTTTCTTGATAGGAGTGTGAATAACAAATACTATGATTTTTCAACTCTTCAAAACTAATAGCTGCTTAATAAATTTTTTACAAACCTGTAATAAAACTGTATGAGCTGCATTTGGTTCTGTCATTTTTTAAAACTCATTTGCTCCTACCTTTTCTTCCCTCCAACATTGAAATTTCTTTATATTGGGTTAAGAAAAACATATATTTGGTGGCATATGCCCATTCTTATGTTACTAAGATCCCAGTTATTGAATTGAAACAACTAAGTTATTAACTAAATGTTATTGTAATATACCATAATGAGTGATTTATATAATGAGCAGGATGTAGCTCTGATTCCAAGGTGACATTTAATTTGGTTTATATCTTGGTAAAAGTCCTCATAACATGTCAGTTACTTAATTATGAATTGCTAGTTATTTAATCAGTGTGGTTTGGGTACTAAAATGTCTTTAAAAAAGAAAAAAAAAACCATGCAAAAATTCTTTTTTAAAAATATGTTCGTTGTTTCCTAAATTTTAGTCTTTGACTATTCCAATTATTAGCTTTATTGGGTTCAGGAGTTTTCTAAGATTAACTTTAAAAAAAAATTCATCAATTAACATATATAACAGGTTTTTTAATATTTACTTTTCTAGATAATACTTCTTAGCTATGATTATAGATTTTAGAATTGAAATTAATTGATTTTAAGAGAACTTAAATGTTTGATATGTGAATAGATGTTCAGGATCTTAAATTAAAATTGTATTTTTTTGACAGTTCTAATCTTAAATTTCTGAGAAAGGAAGAAGGACTTGTACTTTTTAAAAAAACCTTAATTTAAAATATTTGTAATTTTCGGTCATATAATCCTCCCTTTTGTGTCATTGAGTTCAAATGAACATGACCTAAGATTTTATTAATTAAATATGTATTGAGAACTTATTACATGTATTGTACGTAATGTAATAATGTGTAATGTATATATGTAAGAAATAACTATATTGAGGAGGATATTAAAAAATCCAATATACTTGCCTTTGGGGGTCCTTCATAGTTTAGTTATGGAGGCAAGATGTTACATACTTAAAGTAGTGTTAAATTTTGAGGAACAATGTTACATGAAAAAGTCAGTATTTCAATCTATAATTTTTTATGTTTTCTATTTGCTGTAGATGTACTGGATAACTCTTCATCAGATCCAGTTATGCCTCTGCCTACTGACTCAGCAGTAACATTTTCTCATAATACAAGAATAAATTCTGCAAAACACCTCTGTGACTTGTTTAAGAAAAATGTGAATTGGTATGCCAGTATCCCTAGTAATGTTGGCCATTTAATGTTTAATAGACATGCTAAAAACTAGATTATTATTTTTTTAGAGATTTCAACCTAGTAATTTGAGTGTTGTTAGCTTTAATTATCTTTTACAATTAAAAAAAATAAGTAGATTAGGCTTTATTAAGTGCTTAAGTACATGCAGGGTGCTATAACTACTGAAAAATATAAATAAAGCTAGCTATAAATAAAGCTAGCAATCTAGGGCCTAGCCTCAAGGAACTTGCCTTCCAATAGAGGAAGAAACAGTTAATAAAGGGAAGTTGCTAGTACTGGTGGCCTGGAAGTGAGGTGTAGACATGTTCCAGGAAAATTGAGTGAAAGTTCAATTTTTAAAGTCCAGAATGTTTCCATATAGACTGTGAGCTTTTTGGAGACAGGTTTTTTTCCCCCTCCTTTTTTTGTATCCCTATTGTTTACAGTGATGGGCACATAATAGAAATTAAATAAATACTGGTTGTCTGAGCCCAAGATTATGCTGGGGAGGGGTTAAGGGTGGTGAATGAATTTTGAGCAGGTGGATAGGAAGGGAAGTAGAGGACCTGGTTGAAAGGCACGTCTTCATTTTTACTTAGAAGTAGTTAGAATTGGAACATCTAAAATATGTGAATAATATTTTTATATTTGTTCTTACCATTTGAATAATCCAAGATTCAAAAATTCAAATTGAGTGTCTGTTTTAATTTAAATCCATGTTTCTTGGGCAATAAGCTGTTTAATTCACTTTAATAAATAATAATAATAGCATTTTCATGGTAGTTTAGATCTTGTAAAGTATTGAGTTCCTATTGTGTGCAGTATGGTTGAAGATACAAAAGAAGAGCATAATTTGTGCCCAAGAAGCTCCCAATCTACATGGAAACATTCTGGACTTTAAATAATTGAACTTTCTTTCATTTTTCCTGGAACAGGCCTCCATCTCACTTCCAAGGCACCAGTAGATGGGGTTTCCTTACTTGAGAGTTGCAGTTAGCTATATAGCATTGATTCCATTGGTCACAGGTCTAGGCCTATTGCTTTCTTAAAGCAAGTATATACATGTAGAACATAAAAGAGCAATTCTCCAGAGAGTTCAAGCAGGAATACCCCACTCTTTGTAAAGTTATCTGCAAATTTCAAATGAAAAGTACATGTTTATCTTTAATTTCTCTACTTGGCAGCCACAGACACTGCCACCTTTTGCTGTTGGAACTTAAGAGCATAGCCAAAATTAGAAATGCAGCTTTGTCCATATTCTGTTTTTCTAGGAAATAATCTGGGGATGATTTATAACTTTAGCTTTATTTAAAACATGTAATGAGTACATCTTATATGAAAAGGACTTTGTAATAGAGAAGATAACATTTACATAAGATCTATCTGCTGTGGATCTCACAGTCTAGGAAAAGAGATAAGACGCAAAAATGGACACCAGTAATACACAAATTTCAGTCAATAAGTTAGCATATGCTAAGTCCATACTATATACACAATGCCAGGAATACAATCGCAAAGACTAAAACCATTCCACTGTCAAGAAGCTTACACTCTATTGGGGAAACAATAAGAGTATTCAAAATAATAAAAAAGAGTAAATAATGAAATTGGAATTGGAAGATAAGAGGGAAGTCAGGAAAGGCTTCATGGTAGTGCTGGAGCTGTGTTATAAAGAAAAAGGGAATTGCAGAGGGAATGAGGTAGTGCATTCTGTAGGTATACATCGCCAGTGCAAAAGTATTGAGGTGTGGGAAATTGTGTCTTGATTAAAGAATAGAAAGGAAACTTAGCCAGATTATCAAGTTTGGAAGGGGAATAATATATAATGAGTTTAAAGATAAATTGGAGACATATTACAAAGGACTTAACAAACAAAATAAATTATAGATTTGCTTTTAAAAGATTATAGGGTTTTAAGAGTTATTGAATTAAGGAGAGACATGGACATATCTGTACTTAAGGAAAATCACTTTGATAGCTGTGTGGAATAGTTTACAGGTCTGGTGCTCTTATCATTACATCATCTAGCTGCCCCCTTTTTGTATCAATCTCAAATAGAAATGGGGACCACTAAACTATCCAAAGGGGTGGGCCACACATTGATTTAGAAAACCACATATTAACATCTACTTATCCTATTTTATTTTTATTTTGTTAAATATTTCCCAATTATATTTTAATCTGCATCTGGAATTGTGGACTGCCACATTTGATATCTGATATGAAAGACTGAAGAGGAGAGAAACCAGATATAGGAGGACCAATTAGGAAACCAATGAGAAGTATTGAGAACATAAATTAAGGTGGTGGATGTAGGTATAAGAAGAAGATATAAAAGTTGGTTGAGAAGTAGGAATAATAAGATTGGGCAACTAATTGGCTATGGGGGGTAAGGGAGAGTGATTTTCTGCAATTTTTTTTTTTTTTTTTTGGCTGAGGCAATTGGGGTTAAATGACTTGCCCAGGGTCATACAGCTGGGAAGTATTAAGTGTCTGAAACCAGATTTGAACTCGGGTCCTCCTGACTAAAGGGCTGTTGCTTTATCTACTATGCCACGTAGCTGCCTCTGCATTTTCTTTTACATATACTTCTGTTACGTGTTATTTGTCCATATATATATATTTATATATCTTTATATATTACATATATGTGACCATACGCATCCTCTGAGCCTTTTATTATTTATAGTCTTAGAGAATTGGAGCACTAGAACGTTAAGGGATTTGTCCTGTGTCACACATAGCCAGTATAATTAAGAAACAAGATTTAAGCCAACTAGATCATCCTAATTGCTGCAGTTATGCCTCTATTACTATAGTCTTGTGCTATGTTGCTTCTTTACTTGATTATGTGTTGTATAGAATTTTTAACCTTTTAATATAATAATAATAGAATTTACAAATTAATTTTCTCATTTTGTATCTAAACAAGTTTGAATATGTATAGTAGTTATTTGTCTTTAAATAATATCATTAAAATCTTTATAACTGTACTGACTTTGGCTAGGTCACTTTGTCCCTATAAGCCTCAGTTACTTCATCTATGAAATAGGGATAATATTTGTTATTCTTCATTACTTTGTGGTGAGGAAAGGGCTATTTAAACTTTACGTGTGTGTGTGTATGTGTGTGTGTGTGTATACATACACACACTCACAAATGAGAACTGTTAATTCATTTTAATTTTAATAGCATAGAATATTTTGTAGGATTTTTAAAGATTTCTATGTATAATTTTTTTCTTTAAAGTCTAGATGATGACCTGGATTATTTTCATGACTTGAGTCCACTGGAATTGGAAGAAGAGTTAGTTGAAGATGATCAGAACATCAATATTGCACAAGCAGTTAAACCATTCGCAAAAGAAACACCTTTAGGTAAATAAAAAAAATTCTGTTTCATAATAGTCATTTAATTTTAACTTAGCCAAGAATGAAGAATAAAACTTATTTCTGGAAGTGTTTAGATGCTAAGTTACCTATGCATTAAAAATGTACCTTTTTATAAATTGTATTGATAATTTTAAATTCATCTATATTTTTGAAGATAATCTTTTCCTTGCTCCATTTCATTATCTATTAAGCTGCCCTTTATGACAAAAAATAAGCAGGAAAAAGAAAATCAACACATCAGGTTGGTCTGATGTATGTGGAAGCAAGTATTTCTACACAAAGAAGGGAGAGGAGGTACCTGTTTATTATTTCTGCTAAGTCAAATTTAATCATAGAATGACACATACAATTTTTTTTTTCTGCCCAGGTTTATTTAATCCCTTTGTGACTTTGGGCTGGTCACCTACCTTTTAATTGGACTAGATGGCCTCTAAAATTTCTTCCAGCTATAAAGCTTTTTCTAGTTTAAAAAAGTTATTTTTTGTTTTTAAATCATTTACATTTCCAGATATATCCTTTCTTCCTCCCCTTCCTGAACATCCTCCATCCCTTAGAACTAAAAAGGGGGTTACAACTTAGCAAATATAACCAAGATAACAATTGAGGCTGATTTCTTTAGTATTCCATACATAGTCTCTATAGAAGAGTAAATTTTCTCAAGTTTTAGGAATTATGTTTGGTCATTATATGTCTGAGGCATTATTTTAACTCAGCCCTTCATGATTCTAAGCCTAGTGTTTTAACCATCGTATCATCTGACTGCCTCTATTTTATGTTTTTAAAAACATTGTTCTGAGAAGTTTCATAGGGTTCTCCAGACTTCCAAAAGGCTAGGTTCACATAAAAGTTTAAAATAAAACCTGTCTAGTCATAATACAGATGAAATAACAAAGTCACAGTAAAGTTGAGACATTTCCAAATTCACAGATTATAATCAGAGATGAGATCGAATTCATACTGACACTTTAACAGTACCATTCTGTCTTCCTGGTTTTTTTGTTTATGTATTGGCACTTAATCTGTTTCCAGTTTTTTGTTACTATAAAGAATGCTTCTCTAAATATTTTTTTTTCCTGTCATTTACCTGCTTTGGGTACATGCCTAATAAAAAGATTGCTCAATCAAAGGAATTGGAATAGTTACTTATGTAATAATTGCCCATTTTTTTCCAAATGCTTGAACTAGTTCATGTATCCATCAGTTGTGTATTAGTGTACTCAAACTTTTCCCCCACAACTCTTTCAACAGTGGTTATTTCCATTTTTTATCATGTATGGATGGGAAATACTGTTGAAGTAGCTTGATTGTTGGTCTTCCATCTTTTCCCATTACATTTTCCCCTCTACTATCAAAGTGGTCTTCCTCAAGCACAAGTCTGATATGTCACTCATCTGTTCAGTAAACTCCAGTGGTTCCTTTTTAGTTCCAGGATCAAATATGAAATCTTTATGTTTGATGATCAAAGTTTTTCATAACTGGGCTCTCCACCCCTTCTTTTCTTTCTTTCATCTTAACACTCCCTCACATATTCTTTAATCCACTGATACTGGCTTCCTTAAACTCCATCTTCTTTTGTGGGGCATCTTCACTGGTTGTTCTCTTGTCTGAAGTTCTCTCCCTCCTTATTGCTGCCTCTTAGCTCCTCTAACTTCCTTTGAGTCTCACCTAAAATAATGCCTTATTCTTTCTTATCCTCCAGTTTATTCTGTATTCCCTTTGTTGTTAGAGGTTTGTTTGCTTGGTGTCTCCTCCATTAGAGGTCTTTGAGAGACATAAGCTGCCTTTTGCATTTCTCTGTATCTCCAGCAGTTAGCATAGTACCTAGCACATAGTAATTGTTTAATAAATGTTTATTTACTAGCTACCTAACCTCACCAGTAAAACCAAAGGTCTAGCTCATTGATGTCAAACTCAAAATAGAAGTGGTAGCATTTTGACTTAGAAAATCACAAATTAGCTGCAGCTAGGTGGTACAGTGGATAGAGTACCAGCCCTGAAGTCAGGAGGATCGGAGTTCAAATCTGGCCTCAGACACTTAACACTTCCTAGCTATGTGACCCTGGGCAAGTCACTTCACCCCAATTGCCTCAGCCAAAAACAACAACACCACACACACACACACACACACACACTAACATAATTTAGTCTGAGTAATGCCTTTGATTCATTTTTGTTGTCATTGTTAGGACATGAGTAAATTATAATTTTAGTTGTATTTTCTTTTCATGTTTTATGTGAAATATTCCAAATTCCTTAAAATACTTGTCCCCATCCAGTAGAGGAGATTACTTGTTACCATGTTCCCCTTTTTGCTGTTTGTAATTTCTTGGGGGGGGGGGGGAAGAGCTTTTTCCAAGAAATTCAGAGATTCCCCCTGATTAATTAACCTAAATTCATTCAGATATTAAAGAAGCTTAAATATATACTTAGGTTTACTTAGCAATTTAAGTATTAACAAAAAAAATTGACTTTTTAAATTTTTTCACTTATTTTTAGATGTTACCTTGCTATGTGATTCAGTGCCTTGTAGTGAGTATTTCTATGATGGATATTGTTCTCCCTCAAAGTATATTGACAAGTCAACGTCATTTAACAAAATGTCTAACAAACACAGAAAAAGTTCACTTCCACCTCATATCAATCGGATATACAGTGAATTATCTCTGATACATCAGAAACTACAGGTGAGACATGATGAATTGAAAATTTTGAAATGTATAATTTTATGTCCTTAGCAGTTAGCATCCAATAAAATTTGAATATAATGTATGTTAATTATTAAAAGCAGTAGGAATAATGAAGAAGAATGAATTAATGTTCATCTGTGAGAACTTTTTAAGGGGAAGAAATGGATGTATGGGTGAAAATGGTAAATAGGGGCAATGTCTAAAGATGCTTAAACCAGGCAGATAAAGATGTGTTTATTTTTATGATTGGTTTTGCTTCTATGGGATCTTTTTTGGGGGGGAAAGGAGAGGGTATTAAATTTGTGATTTGATAAGTACAGACAAATTCATGGTGAAGAATTTTCCTCTCCTACTCACATAAGTACATGTTCTGCAATTTGTAGACTTAGTATTAATGGACTTGCCCAGGCTCACACATAGTATCAGTCTCCTGAACTTTAATCCAGGTCTTCCTGACACTATTCCCATATAAGATCATAAAATCATAAATTTAGAGCTTGAGAGAAAGTCAGTTTACTTTCTGACCTTTGATTTTTCTCATTTGTAAAATCAGAGATTTAGATTATGCTCCTTTTTTCCTTATTTATAATGTTCTGGTTAGCTTTCTGAAAGTCCTTCGAATGGGCCTTGGTTTCAGCAGAATAATTACCACAAGAATAGTCAGGAATAAAGTCCAAAGTCTTTATTATCTCTTTCAATCTCCCAGTCTGAACCAATCTCTCCCAAAGTGTAGGAGGCAGGAGAGCCACCACAAGGCTGATCAAAGATGGAATTTCTGTTGCTAACTTTATCTTCAGTTTATATACTCTTACTACAATTACATTGATTATAGAACTGTTACATCACCATGCTAAGTACTAAGTATATGTAAACTAGATAATCATTGTCTTATCAATTTCACTGAGTTAACACCTTGTTGTAAAAATCCTTGTTTCAAGTACATTTCTCCAGAGTTCTGGCCCATTACATCTCCCACTTTCTTTTGTTTTCAAACATAGGTGATCACGCCCTCCCTGACTTCTCAGGAAGGGAGATGAAAACACCAAAGGGAAATGGGGAATCAAACCAGATTTTTGTTAGCGGGTTTCTGAAGGGTCTCACTTGAAACAGGTATACATAAATCCATCAGCATGGGAGGTATTACACAAGCATATAGTAATATAACACAGGCTAGTACTGATGTAACAAACAACATGAGGAATTATACATGTCCATAAGTCCTAAAAGAAAGGTATATAAATAACATTCACACATACACCTCCTTCAGCAGCCAAGAGATAGTCCAAAACCAATCTCTTGTCCATTCCTTCATATGTCAGGGAATCCAATGATTCCTGCAAGTTTTGAAGTCTTGCTATAGTCTCATCATGTGTCAGAGAATCCAATGATTCCTGCAAATTTTGAAGTCCTGTATCAGTCTTAAGTCTCGGGGAATCCAATGATTACTGCTGGTTTTGAAGTTCTGCAACAGTCTTATCAACAATTTTTGATGTTCGTGAGTCAATTTCCATATACATTGGGTTAACAGTCGTGTTTTTTCAGTGGCACATATAGTCAGAGATGGAACCACCTGATGTTTCTTGGATCTTCTTTTTAGTTTCAAGGGTCTGCTCCATCTCTCTCGGATGGACAAGGTGAATATGGCTTGCTGGAACCCATCTGATTCCTTCTCCTTCTGTAGAGATACAAGCAAACCCTCTGCCCCAAGCAATTAACCTGTGGTGGTCCCTTCCATTCATCACTTTCTGGATCTCTCCACATTATCTGGCGATTATCTTGGAGCTGCTTGCACTGGATACTGCCCTTCTGCTAGGTTATAAAACCTGTATTCTCCCCAATTGTAACCACTTTCTCCCATCAGATGACTTTTTGGCTGATAGATCATGTATTCCTTTCTTCCATCAGATTGCTTTTTGGTTGATTGGTCATGTCTAAGTATTGAAGTTCTGAAGACTCTCTGAGTATAATCTTGGCTGTAATCGTGCCCCACCTGTTTTTTTCCCTGGGGTTTTGGAGCTGGGCACCACCTCTCGTTTCCCTGGTAGATTCCCTTCAATCTACATTCTGAGGCCCAGTGGAAGCCTCTGTTGCATTTTGGACAAAGGGTTTTGGATCTTGTTCTCTCTGTCTTCTCACTCTATCTCTATGCCAACATTGAGCTTTCAGATGCCCTACTTTACCACATTGAAAGCATTGATGAGTCTCTCTGGAAGTTCCTTGCCAAGAGGGACCCCTGTCTTCCCATGTTCTGCATCTTAGCCTGGGTATAAAAGGCATTTGTGCCTACCATGGCACAGCGAATTAGGATCTTCTCTAAAGGAGCATCCTTGTGTAGTCCTTGTATAATTCTTGTACAAACATCATTAGCATTTTCACTAGCAAGCTGTTTTATCATTATTGCTGTTGCTATATTTTCACCATAGTTTTGTATGACAGCTGTCTGCAGACATCCCACAAAATCAGCAAAGAGTTCATTCATTTGGACCTTACTCTATTTTCGTGAAGGCTTCCCCTCTATCTTGTTTTCCAGGGAGGCACCCAATGCTTTGATAACAGCAGCAGCAGCAGCAGCAGCAGCAGCAGCAATTTGCTCATGTGTTATCAAAGGGTAATTAATCTTCTCTAAAGTGTTTGCATACTGATCTATACCTGCTAGTTAGTCAAAAGTGATTGGTATATTAACTCCAGTTTGCCTATTTAGTTGGGCTTGTATCCTGCATAGTTCACTATACTCAGAAAGCCACAACAAGTTTTGTCCTGGTTCTAAACATGTCCTTGCTATAGATTACCAATCACTAGGGATTAAAATTTCAAGCCAAATTCTCTAATATCATCTTAACATAAGACAATGTAGCCCCATAAAGAGTGCAACCCTTTTTCACATCTTTGATAATTTCAGGGTCTAAAGGAATGTATCTTCTCCTGGTTTGACCCAAAGAATCAAATTCTTCAATCACAGGGTATGCTTTTATTTTTAAATCCTGTCCTTTTTTAGTTTTAGCTAGTGCCTTTTGTAATCTTCTCATAGGGGATGGACAAAGCTGCTTCATGGGTGGTGCTGATGGTGTCACTGCCCCTCCCCCTCTTCCTTCTCCTTCCGCCTATGAAGGGTTAATTGAAGGGGTAGGTTAGGGTTGGGGAATGCTCTAATGGCTCCTGCTGTGATTCCTTAATTTCATCAGCATTGTACTTAACTCCTTTCTTATCTAATTATTCATGCTTTTCAGCTGTTTTATCAGTACCATTCCCTTTTTTAATTTCATCAGTACTGTATTTAATTCTTTTCTTGTCTAATTCTAGATGTTTTTCAGCTTTTTTATCAGTACCTTTTCCCCCTCCTGCTCTTTCTTCTTTTTCCTTGTCCTAAAACTTATGTAACTCCTTAAAGCCATTTGTATTAAATTATATATATATATACATATATATATATATATATGTATATATATATACATATATATGTATATACATATATATATATATATATATATATATACATATATATATATATATATATATATATATATATAGAGAGAGAGAGAGAGAGAGAGAGAGAGAGAGAATATGAGAATGTTCCTTTAGGAATTGAACCAGGACATTATTATCATTGTAATATTCAATTAGTTGCTCTTCTACTAGTTTCCATTTATCTGGCTCTAATTTTTTAAAGGAGACCTGTGTTGTAAAGTTTCTAAGAGTTCATTAATCTGCTTCCAAGTTACAATCAAACTTTGGTTTTTTATTAGCTTAACTATGCACTCTACACACTTTCCTTGGACAGGGAAGGTTCTTTTCTAAGCATTTGTCCCATTTCAGCTGAAATACTAGTTTAGCTCTTACCAAAGTTTTATGCTTGTCTATTTTTGTATTCACCCTATTTCCGGATCTTGAGGACTTCTCCACTGAACTCAGGATCTTGTCAGTCAGATGTAGGTCCTTAGGACACATTCGGGTACCAAAATGTAAAGTTCTGGCTGGTTTTCTGGAGATCCTTCAAATGGACCTTGGTTTCAGCAGAATAATTGCCACAAGAATAGTCAGGAATAAAGTCCAAAGTCTTTATTGTCTCCTTCAATCTCCCAGTCTGAACCAGTTTCTCCCAAAGTGCAGGAGGCAGGAGAGCCACCACGAAGCTGATCAAAGGTGGAATCTCTGTGGCTGACTTTATCTTCAGTATATATATTCTATTACAATTACATCAACTGTAGAAATGTTATATTACCATACTAAGTATATGTAAACTAGATAGTCATTGTCTTATCAATTCCCCTGAGTTAAAATCTAGTTGTAGGATTAAATCAATCATACTGAACTAGAGAGCTCACATGCTAAACTAGATAACCATTGTCTTATCAATTCCACTGAGTTAACACCTTGTGGTAAGAATCCTTGTTTCAAGTACATTTCTCCAGAATTCTAGCCCATTCCACTTATTATCTCAACAGTCCCCTCTGATGAAAATTACTTCATTGATGGTTCCTCATATCCCTAGTAAACACACTTTCAAATTTTTCCTTCACAAAAGTTCTTCAGGAAACACTTTTAAAGAAAATTACCTTATTTCTTATTTGCTAAGAATGGATGGTATTTTTTTTATAATGATAGAAGAGTGTGATGTAAGCTAAAATTCTGGGACCCCAGTGGAAGAAAATTACCTTTTATTGGTTGTAAAATTATTAGAGCTTTCAGAGACATGGTATTCACATTTTTCTATAAGTGTGCAATTCAGAGTCCTATTATCTATGTTTATAATTTATGAAGTTTCACTTTTAAAGAAATTAAATGTGTAACATCTCATTTAGTTCTCAACTCTTTCATAAAGAAATTTTGAGCAGAAACAAGCAGAAATATTATTGCTAATTCTTATAATAGTATTATAATTTTCTTGCTCATAATGGAGCATTTTATTCTTTAAAAGAACTGACATTTCATTAACATGCTTTGGTTTAAGGGTAAAAACACAAGGTCGGTAGCTGTATTTTGATTCTTTTAAGGGACAATTTTCTGTGATTTAGGACATATATCTTTTGTAAGATTTCTGTTAAAATTTCCTCATAATACTGTTTTTAGCTGTTATGTAATTGTGTAATTCATATTTAAGTGAGATTCCAAAGTATTTTCTAAAGATTTATTGCATTGAATTAAACTTGCACCAAAAGAAGCAATTTTTGCATCCAATGTATGTATATTTTGGATATTATTTTTATAAGCTTTTAAAAACTTGATGTTATCTTGATACAGCAAGAAACTGTGGGACAACAGGAATTTGCTGCACAACTTCAAAAGCGAGAACATTTTTTAAGTCAAAAAGAAGAGCTGCTAATCCAACATGAAGTTGCTTTGACTAAAATTAAAAGTGTTGAAGAAGAAATTCATACAAAATTTCAAATTATGAAAGAGGTAACTGTAAAAAGACTTAAGTTTAGTGTACAATTTCCCTCTTCACAGAGTGAGTTAAAAAATTTAAGTTTTACTAGTTGATTTCATTATGAATATATTTGGTATGGAAATGGCCCTGTAGAAATCAACATTTATTTTCATTTGGAGTTGGGGAAAGTAGGATTTAAGTAACTTAAATCAGTGTAAATAAATGTGGGTGTGTTTAATGCAGCTTTTCTTTTCTTTTTTTCTTTTTTTTTTTTTTTGCTTTTATGTTTACAATTGACAGTTTGAAAGTTGTTTCATGAGGAAAAACGAAATGAAATTAACTTATTGTGATGCTTGTGACTAGCCTTGCATGTATTAGACTGAATAAATACTTGTTGACTTTTTGACTTGATTATAATTTAGTGAAATAAAATTATTTTTTCTTAAGATTTCATTCTTAGTGATACAAACTTAGATTAAGTGACCATAATTCCTATGATGATTAAGTCATTAGGTGTAGTAAGCTTTATGCCATAAAGTTTTATAATTTAGTTTTATTTGCATGATTTAAAATGCTGACTATTCAAAACATCAATAACTTTTAATTAATTGATATTAATTGGTGACTTTCTGAACATAATACTGATACTATATCCTTACCTAATTTTTAGAAGTTATTTTTTCCCTTAAGCATCACATTGAAGAAATTAAGCACTTAACAGAAGCTCTTAAAGAAAAGACTAAAGAAAACAAGAGACTCAAGTCATCTTTTGACACACTGAAAGAATTAAATGATACCCTGAAAAAACAGGCAAGAGCTATTTTCAGTCTTATTTGTGTGTAAAATTTAAATCTGAAGACACGTTATATTTAGAAAATGCTTGGTAACAATAGTAATTTTATCCAAGACTTATTTTAAGCAGAACAATATTACAATACTTAAGTGATTGTCTTTTTCTTCAATCATTTTGGCAACTAGCTTAGATGTTGACAATATTGAAATTTCTATTTTTTAAAATAATAGTTTTTTATTTTCAAAATATATGCAAAGAGAGTTTTCAACATTTACCGTTGCAAAACCTTGTATTACAAAATTTTTTGTTCCTCTCTTCTCATGCCCTTTCTGAGTCAGCATGTAATCCAGTACATGTTAAACACATGCAATTCTTCTATACATATTTCCATGATTATGCTACACAAGAAAAATTAGATCAAAAAAGGAAAAAAAAAAGAAAAAAAATGAGAAAAAAAGCAAGCAAACAATAACCAAAAGGGTGAAAATTCTATGTGTGATTTACACTTAGTCTCTACAATCCTCTTTCTGGTACTTATGGCTCTCCATCACAAGACCATTAGAACTGCTCTGAATTACTTCACTTTTGAAAAGAGCCAAGTCCATCAGAGTTGACTATTGCATAATTTTGTTGTTTCTGTCTACAATGTTCTCTTGGTTCTTTCTGTTTTCTTCACTTAACATCAGTTCATGTAAATCTCTCTAGACCTTTCTGAAATCATCCTGCTGATTGTTTCTTTACAACAAGGACTGCTGTGAACATTTTTGCATGTATGGGTCCTTGACAATATGAACTTTTATAGATTACAAAGTGATTACTATAGTCGTTTTTTTAATTAGTCATTAGTAACCAGTGATAGAAATACTTTGTCTTTGAGAATAAATGATATTTTAAAACACTGGTTTCAGTGTTGTTAGTTCTTCTGAAAATTTTGAATCTTAGGCTCTTGATAGTGGAAAATTTGTAACAGGATAAAGAAGGAGTCTGTGTCTGTCTTTATCTTCTTTTATCTGTCTGTAATATTTGAGAAAGAAAGATGTATGGATAATGTGCTAAGTATTGGGATAAATATGAAAGCATGACAATTCCTGATCTAAGGTAAAGTGGCAAAGCAGATGATAATGCATCTTTTAAAATGTCTTTTCCACTGAAAAACACACACACACACACACATATATATATATTTCTGATGCTAAGTTATTTGATGATATTTTTGTGTTGAGAATTTCCTTTTTTAGTTCGTTAGTATTTGTGACTTTTGAGAAAAGCAATGAATGACAGCACCTACAGAGGCTGATAACTGGTTGTAGATTCACAGATTTTACTTTCCAAAATAATGACTTGTGATCTGAGAGGACATTGATATTCTTGGGACTCTTGGCTTTAGCAATTGGATAGCTAATTGGGACTCTTGGATAGCAGTTGGTTAGTGGGTAGGACTGGTGCTAGTTAAAGTGGCAGGCTCCTTCTTTACAGTGGTTGACTTTTTTAATGATTGTTTTGAGATGTTAATTGGAAAACAGGACTAGTAGTTTAGACAATGTTTCAATACCCACTGCTCTTGGACTCTGGTTGTCCTAGGTTTTCTCCTTAAGTCAGGCTCACTTGCTTGTCGTATATGTATAATATAGCAGCACCTGGTGCTGAGAATGGTAGGACCCTTCTGTGTAAGGTTTGCTCCTTTGGATGTGGTCTGGGAGTGCTGTTTTTCCTGGGTCTCTTGGCCTTGCCTGCCTATTGGTTGACAGTTGTAATATTGGTTGTGATGGGGCTGGCTGATTTCCATTATCACAAAGGTTGCTTCTCTACATAATAGCTGTGGGAGCTAAGCTACAAATTGGACTGTTGGAATCAGGAGCACTGCATTTCCTGATGTTTTTAGGCACTGGGTTCTGGTCTGTTTTTACTGGCAGCAGAAAGGAGGTATGGTGTGATAATGGTTTGACACTTCTGGCATAGGCCACTTGTCTCTACTCAGGGCACCTCCCTAAAGCTTGAATGGCTTACCTACCTCATTGATATAGTTGGTCAAATGTAGACTATTTTATTCTTCACTATAATAAAACTGAGATTAATTCTTTTGCACATTATTAAGTGATAATGTTTTTTTCACAGTAATCTCATGCTAACCTAAATTGAATATTGATAGATTTGTACTCTCAAATTGTTGAAAGAAGCCAATGAATATATATGTGTGTGTGTGTAGATCTATATATATGTATATATATATGAAGATGTAGATAAGTATATATGTGTGCATATACATATATATTTAATTATATATTATAGTTTTGTCATATCACAATGATTTGTTATATGATTTATTATAATTATATTAATTATATAATATATATCACATGTGTGTATTTACACACACACACACACACACACACACACACACACACATATATATCTTGTCACTTACAAACACAAATAATCATTTATCACCACTGCTAACAGAAAAAAATAATTCATTTTTTATGCCAGTATATATGGATTTTATATATGATGCATTGAGAATTATGTTTCCTGAATAGGAAGGACATTGTCCTTTCTAGATTCACTCCTGACATTTCTTTTCTGAGTTGTGGGTTTAGTTATTTATTTTGTAAATCTTTAAAACGATTTCGTTTTGAGTTGTTATAAAAAACACATATGTGTGAACTTTGGTACTTTACTATTAGAGTTTTGAAAGATTTCTGGGACCCCCAAATCTTGCTTACTCCTTATACTTCCCTTTCCCTCCTTCAGTCCATTGACACTGGCTTCAATGATGTTCCTTGAACAAAATATCCTAACTACTTGGGATATTTTTACTGTCTTTATTGGAATTCTCTCTTCTTGGCTTCTTTTAGATACTAGATAAAATCTCATCTTCTGCAGGCGATCTTTCCTAGTCCTTTTATAGGCCCTTTCTTCTGTTGATTTTATGCAATTTATTCTATGTATAGTTTGTCTATACAAAATTATTTGCCTATTTTCCCCTACATTGGATTGTGAAAACTTTGAGATTAGGGACTGTCTTTTCTTGTGTCCACAAGACACAGTGTGTGTTTAGCACAATGTCTGGCACAGAGTGTGTACTTAATAAATGTTTATTGATTGACTGAAATATGATTGAAAATATAATTACATTTTATTTCTGTAACTACTTTTTTAGTTAAATGATATAAGTGAACAAAACAAGAAAATGGAAGTTCAGGCCAAAAAAGTTCAAGGTCGTTTAGAGAATTTACAGGTGAGTTTCCTATTCTTGAACATAATTTTTTTAAAAGATCCTTTTGTTTTTGATAGTTTTTAAGATAAATATAATTTATTTCATGGGTAATGTGCCTTTACAGAGAAAGTGTGATTTTGTGGCAGTACAGAAATGTAAAGCTATTTCTCCATCCCTTCATGAAATGAAAATTACAAAACAAGAAAAAACATCAACTTCAAGAATTAACAAGGTACAATGTGAGCAATAACTTTATAAATAAAAAGGAAAGATAAACTGCATATATTTGATGATCATTTCTAGCCCTTTATCAAAAGCAATCCAAAATAAAAAATTAGAGCATTATAGTCTGATGCTTAAATAAATACGTGAAGCCTTTGAAGAAGACAGGGAAGCATGAACTCAGAATAAAAAGTTCTTACTATAATAAATTTTGCTGTTGTGGTTTTAAAAAAAAAAAAAAAAAACTATTCCCCCTAAGTTCTCTTTACATTGAGATTTGTTACCTGTTGATACTTGAAAAATCTTTTGACCACTGCCTAATATGTTATAAAATGTCACCCAATGCTGTGTGTTTGCTAAATTATTTTACCTTTTTCGATCATAGAGCTTTCTTTAGTACATTTAGGGTTTGTGATTTATGTGTTTGTTAATTTTGTATGAATCTCACAGTAAATATGAGATAGGTATTACAGGCATTATTCTCATTTTGCAGATCAGATAGATTTCCATGGTCACACATCTAGGAAACATTTGAACCTGAATTTGAACCCAAATCTCTTCTGAGGCCCAGTCCAGCATTGTTTCCACTGTTACACTGTCTTTCTGTCTCTCAATTTAGTAACCTGATAAAGAACAGGTCAGAGTAATCTATGCAGTTATATAAATTGTTTTTGAGTTACTACATCCTTACTCTTTTTTTTTTCACATTGATTAGTTCTCAGAGAATATGGTAATATTTTAATATTTGAAGTTTTTTTTTTTTTTTTTAGTACAGGGAGTCCCAATGTGAGAACTCTTTCTTTCAACTGAAGAGATCATAATTTGTCCATATAACTCAGAAGATATTCTAGGGAGTTGCATGGGGCACATAGCAGTTAGGCTAACCTACCAGCCATGAAGTGTAAGAGGTGGAATCTAAAGCCAGGTTTTTCTAAGTTTATATATTGTTTTTAATGGTATAAATATGTATATACCCATGTCAAAATTTCAGAAATTTGGTGCAAACCAAAGCTTCTTTTTGTACTAGTAGATGATTTGGTGAGTTGCTGTGATCCTAGTTTAGCTGGGTTGGTTGTCAGATACATAAGTCTTCCTAACCTAGCATAGAATCGGCTGGAGCTCTACAAGCATAGCTTTTTAGAAACCGAGGATATCTCAGTGAAGAGGTAACTAAATAGGTTTTTTTTTTTTTTAATTCTATTATTCTTTGATGAAAAAAATTGCTGCAGAGATTCCTAAAACAGAAATTTGCTAGCTATCAATATATTTTGTTTGTTAATCCTTTATTGTGGCTGTTCATATCCATTTGTAAAAAGGAAATTCCATTATATCAAATTTATATATAAAGTGTTTTGAGTGAGAAGGCAAATATTTTCATACATGCTTATTCTTTGGGAGCCTTATTTATTGCACAGTATGTTAACAATTATCATTGTCCATAAGGATTTTTTTTTGTTATTTTAGATCAAGTGTAACCTTAAGTAGTAAAATATTTATGTTGGTTTTTCTCCAATACATCTGATAAATTAAGTTTTACATTTCCTGTGGTGAGAATGAATTGAAATCAAAGAATTTTGACTTGATTTTTAACTTAATAGGTTAATGGACGTGTCTATGAGATTTTAATTGTTTTGATGGAATGGATCTCAGACCATCATCTTAGCAAATTGATGACATCAGAAGATGGTGAAGGAGATGATCAAAAGCAGTCATGCCAGTTTTCTACTCATAAAAGCTATATTCAAGAGAAATGTATAAAGGTATATTTTAAATTTTAAAATATATTAAAAAAAATTGCATTTTCCAAAAACATTGTAACTGAAGATGTTAAAGTATTGAAAATAATTTTCATTGTTTTTTTAATACTAAACATAGTTCTTGAAATGAGAATTTAAAGTTATTTTCTTTTATTGTTATTTATTTCAGGTACATTTTACTTACGTAAAATTCCAAAGGAGTAGCCCATATCTTTTTCTCTTCAAGTTCAGTATATTGTCTTTAAGTAATAGAAATATTTTCTCTTATTTATAAATACACTGTTAAGTAAATCTTTTCCCCAAAAAAGGTAAAATATTCATCAGATATTAAAGCTGACAATTATATACCAGCACTATAATAGCAAAAAGAGAACAACACTTAACATATTAAGGTCTTAGAATTCTGTTTAAATTTCTTTTGCGAATGAGGAACTTAACTGTAGTTGATTATAGGGATCAGGACACAATCTTGTTTTTCTCTTTAACTCATTTACTCCTTTTTAATTAAGGCAAATGTCTTAAAGATGAATAGTAATAGTATTGATAATAAACTGAGAACAAATAAAATTCTTGTTAATGAATTGTTTTTGGTCTTTGCTGTTATAAAAAATAGATATAATAATATAAAAGTTTTTTGATTACTCGTGAATTATAATTATATAACATATAATTTATGTATATATGTTATGTTATATATAACAATATAATATAATAACTAACTTTTTTGAACCAACATGTCAGAATTGATGCATGTAAGTTTTGTTTTAAACAAAAATATTAGAACTTAGATGTTTAAAAGTATCATCTCTATTGTAGTCAGTTTGAAGAAAGTTTAATAGTTATTCTAATAATACTATAATTGCAAAAAAATTTTTTTAAAAAAAGTCTTGTGCAAAAGACATTTTTTGGACACATTCAAATATAATGCCTTCATTAAAAAAAAAAAATCAAACATTTTTTCCTCCAGCTTTTGCCTGTGATTGCAGAGCAACTACAGTGGATGCCATTTGTTAACCTCAAACTGCATTTGCCTGTAATAAAATTTATTTATTGGTCTATAAGGCAGCTGGATTACGGAACACAGGTAATTAATAGTTTTCTGTTTTCAACTAACAATCATGCATTATTCTTTCTTGAATATTGTCCTGGATAACCAGCCTAATAAAGTACAGATAGTCTCTTTACCAAAAGCCTAATAATAAGGTAATGATTCCATGAAACTGAGAAAAGTGCAAAATTCTACTTAGTCCTTTGAGCTTCCTATCTGCTTTTGTAGCTATCAATGCAGAAGACTGAGAAAAGGGACAGTGAGTAATAACACAGATTTTCAATGATAAAAATATTAATTTAGTTGTTACTGCTACTCTAAATAGGAATATGCTACAGCCTATTCTCTCATTCCTATACTTCAGTTCTAATCATACAATTGATTTCTTGCTTTTTGTATTATGTCATCTGTATCCCCTGTTTTATAAATTATAAAGTTACTTTCATTCAGGACTTCTTCCTATCATGATTTTTCCATATTCTGGCACCCAAAGAGACATGGTTCACCTGAGTTGACACTGTATTTTTAGTGATCCTATAAACCTTCCATTGCCCCACCCCACTTATCTTTAACACACAAAAATCCTAGAAGGATAACTGATATATTTTTCATTTTGCACTTCCATTTCTGTATTCTCACTTTGTCACCATTACTTAGTATCTTCCATTTAAGATTCACTTTTATTTAAATTTATCACCTAATTTATATCCTGATGATGGTTATTTCTAGTGTCCAGGTCATTCTCCCTGGTTCCAGAAGAGTTCATTAAGTACCTAGCCTGTTCTACTTTTTGCCCTTATACTAGGGTACTTCAGTATATATATATATATATATATATTAATTATTTCCCTCAAACATCCCACTTTCTTAATTTTCTAAATTTACTCAACTCTCATGACCTACTCTTTTATTCCCTTAAATTCTACAATGGCATAAATATGCTCTTGATCGTGCCTTCACCCAAAAGAAGTGTTCTTCCATGGTCAAGAACTCAGAATTTCCTATATCTTTTAAAAATTTTATTTTAAAGATATATTTAGTATTTTTCCCAAGTTACATTTAAAATAATTTTTTTTTACATTTTTAAAAAACTTTTAAGTTCCAGGTTCTCTCCCTAATCCCCATCCCCCAATTAAGAAACCACATTGAGGAGCAGCTAGATATAGTAGCCCTGAAGTAACAAAAAAAAAAAAAAAACAAACAAACAAAAAAAAAAGCATGCTTTTAAATTACTGTTTTAAATTTCTCTTCTCTTTTTCATTCCAAATCTTTGTCTATAATTACTTTTCCTTTCACTTATCCTTTCACTTATTTTGCCTCTCATTTTATCACACCACTCAAACTGCTTTGATCTATTAACTTTTTCCCCAGTCCTAATCTTGACCTTTTGGTAGCATTTGAAATGGTTAATTAGCCTTTCCTGAATACTTTTACGACTTGGATTTTTGTGACATTGTTTTCTTTTCAGCTCTTCTACCAGTCTAGTTAGTCACTCTTTAGTGCTACCAGTGTCCTTTACTGGATCTTCATCCATCTCTTACCTCTGAGTTACAATGTTCCTCACTCTTTTTTTTCCCTATTCTTTCTCCTTTGGTGACATCACCATCTCTTGTGAGTTTAATTTCATTGTTCCTAAATAGATGATGTGAATCTATTATATATAAATATATTCAGGATCAGGCTTTCTTCTGAGTTCCAAATCTAATCACCTGCTGACTATTATATACTTCATAGTGGATATCTCATAGGCATCTCAAACTTGACATGTCCCAATATAGAATTCGCATCTTCCCACAAACCTGTCTCTATTCTGAAGTTGACTATTTTAGTTTAAGGATGATATCATCCTTTGAGGCACTAAATTTTGCCAGTTTGACCTATCATTGTAGAGAATCCTTCTTATCTCATTTATATAGCTATTTAATTAAAATGATTTGACTGCAAGTGGATATTAGCAGTTTTTCTGTGCTTTATGGAACTGGCCTATCTTATTGTCAGATTTATTCTGGGGTGGGGGAGGAATACAGAAGCATTTGTAGTGGTGAACAGCTATTCTTTATTCTTACTGGGGAACCTAACTATCAGTAATACTTTTAACATTATTTACATCTACATCTAGTAGCCCTGAAGTAACAAAAAAAAAAAAACAAACAAACAAAAAAAAAAAAAAAAACAAACAAACAAAAAAAAAAGCATGCTTTTAAATTACTGTTTTAAATTTCTCTTCTCTTTTTCATTCCAAATCTTTGTCTATAATTACTTTTCCTTTCACTTATCCTTTCACTTATTTTGCCTCTCATTTTATCACACCACTCAAACTGCTTTGTTCAAAATTACTAATGTCTTTATTTATAAATCTATTAACTTTTTCCCCAGTCCTAATCTTGACCTTTTGGTAGCATTTGAAATGGTTAATTAGCCTTTCCTGAATACTTTTACGACTTGGATTTTTGTGACATTGTTTTCTTTTCAGCTCTTCTACCAGTCTAGTTAGTCACTCTTTAGTGCTACCAGTGTCCTTTACTGGATCTTCATCCATCTCTTACCTCTGAGTTACAATGTTCCTCACTCTTTTTTTTCCCTATTCTTTCTCCTTTGGTGACATCACCATCTCTTGTGAGTTTAATTTCATTGTTCCTAAATAGATGATGTGAATCTATTATATATAAATATATTCAGGATCAGGCTTTCTTCTGAGTTCCAGATCTAATCACCTGCTGACTATTATATACTTCATAGTGGATATCTCATAGGCATTTCAAACTTGACATGTCCCAATATAGAATTCGCATCTTCCCACAAACCTGTCTCTATTCTGAAGTTGACTATTTTAGTTTAAGGATGATATCATCCTTTGAGGCACTAAATTTTGCCAGTTTGACCTATCATTGTAGAGAATCCTTCTTATCTCATTTATATAGCTATTTAATTAAAATGATTTGACTGCAAGTGGATATTAGCAGTTTTTCTGTGCTTTATGGAACTGGCCTATCTTATTGTCAGATTTATTCTGGGGTGGGGGAGGAATACAGAAGCATTTGTAGTGGTGAACAGCTATTCTTTATTCTTACTGGGGAACCTAACTATCAGTAATACTTTTAACATTATTTACATTTACATCTCAGAATACCTATTTACCTCAATTCCTCACTGTGATATCTCACATATCTAAACAGTAGCCAACTCTTGCAGTTTATACTTCTGACATTTTTTGGGTCTTTTCTCTCTATTAACATAACCATCACTCTAATTGAGGCCTTATAACTTTCATCAGGACTATGAAAATAACAGCTTTCCAATTTTCTCTGCCATGTCTCTCATCATTCTTGTTATCTATCCTCCACACAATTGCCAATGTGACAATTCACATCTTACTGTATTTCTCCTCTACTTAGTAACCTCCATTGGGTTCCCATCACCTCCTGATCAAATATTACTTTCATCTCCTTGATTCTTAAAACACAATTTACCTTAATTCATTTATTACATATTATTTCCTTTTACATATTCTATATTTCTGCTATATTGGCTGGTTTTTTTTTTTTTTAACTATTCCTCAGACACGAGACTCCAATTTTACTACATCTCCATGTCTTTACTGGCTGTCTACCAGGTCTGGAATGCACTTCCTTTGTATCTCCACTTCTTGGAATCCCTAATTTCCATCAAGATTCAGCTTAAATATCCAGCTTAAATATCATATTGTGCACTAAAAACTTGTCCAATTCTCCCTAAATACTAGGTACCTTCTTATCCGACAGCCAAATTGCTTTTTTATCCTGTGTGTGTTCATGATTGTTTCCTGATAGGATTATTTCATTTTTGACTTTTTCTCACATTCCTATCATCTGACATGTTGCCTGGGAAATAGATGCTCAATAAATGCTTGTAGATTAATTGTATTTCTTGTCTAGTAACCAGTCAGTAAACATACTTCTAAAAGAACTGTCAATTATATCAATATTGACATTTTTACAGTAAACAAAACCAGAAAATTAAAAAAAGTTATAGCCAAATGGAAGAATGACTTCAAAATTCTCCTTGGAAAGACAAAAAGTTAATTAAGTCAGTTTCATTGTCTCTCCAAAGGCAACAATAAATATTTAATAGGACATTTGCTTATAATATATTGCATTGCTTATGATGAACATTTATTTTGACCACCAAGATTTTTGTATGTTTTGTGTCAATGGCTGTTGCAGAGAATATGGAGATGAATTCTATTCCCCTTCCAATTAAGTCGACACAGACTTTAGTACTTGATAAGTACTTAAGTACTTGATAAAACAAAGGTAGCAAGTCGAATGTGTTGTTTATATAGCTCAGGAAAGGGAAAGAAATCAAAGACTTACAAATTATGCAAAAGTTTTGTATTCTTCATTTTCTTCAGGAAGTGAATTGAGAGGTTCTAGACATGATGGCACTAAGTAGTATTTCTTCCTCTTAACCCCCCAAAAGCAATTAATTGTATTCTGATAGAAAATCATTCCTTAACATTCTCAGTGGTCTTTGTCCACTAGATTGTCACTTGTTGGCATAAAAGTGAAAAATCACTAGATTAGAAGAAAGAATAAATATGAGATTTAATTGTTGGAGAGGAAGTGGTAATTTCATTGATTCAGGTAACTTCTCATTTGGATACTCCTTTTAGCAAGACAAGGAAGCAGTTTGTCTACTTATAGAAAATTTCCTGAGACACAGTGGTGTTTAATCGATTTGCCCATGATCACAATAGCTAGTATGTATCAGGCAAGACTTTGGACCCTGTTCTTTTTGACTCCTTGGTAGGCTTTCTTCACTTACACCATGATGCTTCCAAAAAAGAAGAAATGTTGTTCAATAGAAGTAGTGTAAAGGATATCAGAGTTGGATAGCCTGAGGGAGTAGGGCCCTGGTACAGGGGTTATCTAGGGGTAATTAGTTAATGTGTCTCATTTTTGGTTATGTGATATCAAGAAATCTAGAGGAAAGCTGTCAGCACATTGGAGGGACCCCGTGAAAGATTTACAGGAGGACATGGACAAGAGTTGCATAAGTTAAGAAGTTGGTTGGATTGAGGTTATTGCAGTTAGACATAACAATCTTCATTATGAAGAAAGATCCATTGAAATATTCTTTCCCTTGATTTTACTTGTTTTCTTACCTATTTTTTATTTGTGGTCTTTTTGTGTCTCTTTTTTCCCTCACTTTTTCAATCATTTTATCATCCTTTTTTCTTGTTTGCTTGACTGTTTCTTTTTCTTTTTTTTTTTTTTTTTTAAGGCATATCTCATATCAGGGTTAGTGACTTGAATGCTTTTCTTATTTGCTTTGCCTTTTTTGAACTCTCAAGGCAATAGTTTATAGAAATTTTCAATTTAAAAAAATCTTTTGCTTGATTTTTTCCCCCTAGGAATTCATATCCCGTGGGGAATTTTTTCCTTTTCAATCTCATCTCAAAGTTGAGAATTTCTTCTGAATTGGATTTGGGGTATCTATTATAATTGGCATAGACTTTATCTTCTTATCTTTACTTATCTCACTATCCCTAGTTGCTATGGAGAATTTTGTATAAGGGCCAGGCCCTGCCTCCTTTTATGCTTTTGAGAGAAGTGGTCTGTCTTGGTCTTAACTTAGGCCACTTGGTTTTTGTATTGACTTCCTCTTTCTTTGATTTGTGATTAGACTCATTTTCTTATCCCAGAAGCTAGAGCTTGAGGGCTTATCAAATACTAGATTACTATAGTCATTGATTATTGTCTTGTGTATTTAATCTAATCCACTGTTCCACCACTCTTTATTTCTTAACCACTACCAAATTATTTTGGTTACTGCTGCTTTATAATAAAGCACTATTACTAGGTACTGACTAGGCCACCATCTTTTGTATTTTCTTTTCATTAATTTCCTGGATTTTGTTGCTCTTTTATTCTTCCAAGTGAATTTTGTTATTATTTTTTTCTAGCTCTGGGAAATAATTTTTTGGCAGTTTAATAAGTAGACCAATTTAGGTAGAATTGTCATTTTTATTATATTAGCTCAGCCTATCTATGAGCAAATTGATATTTTCCTACTTGTTTAGATCTGACAGTTTATAATTGTGTTCATACAGTTTCTAGGTTTGTCTTGGCAGGTAGAGTGCTGAATTTTCAAGGTCCTTTGTGGTTTCAGCGGGCTAGGGACCTCAAAACTTCTAACCCTGAGATGTTTAGATCTCTGTACTACTATGTACTCCTAATATCCTTGATCTAACTTTCTGACCATTCTGGGACTTTTTTGGGAGAGTGCACAGAATTTCAGTTGTCTTCAGCATATTCTGTTGGTTGTTATCATGGGGACTGCAATGTGAGATGTACAGGTGAACCATGTTATATTTGTGTTGCATTTGGCCTTAGGAGGAAATCAATTGTCCATATCCTCTTTTATTTCTCTTTTCAGAATAGAATCTATGAGCCTTCCATTTAATTGCAACCCCTCTATACCTTCTGGTTTTATTTGTGGTAAGAATGTCAATGTGGATTTGATTTATTCCTCCAGGAAGGCATAAATTCATTGGTTATTGGACAAAAGATTTGACATTAAGAGTACTTCCGTATTCCTTTCCTTTTTTTCGTTAGCTTTTTATTTTCAAAATACATGCATAGATAGTTTTCAACATTCACCCTCTCAAAACCTTGTGTTCCAAAATTTTTCCCCCTCCCTTCCTCTCACACACTCCCCTAGACTGCAAGTAATCCAGTATTAACATATATTGGATTATGTTAAACATGTGCAATTCTTCTATATATATCCACAATTACCATGCTGCATAAGGAAAAAAATAAGAAAATAAAATGTAAGCAAACGATGACAAAAAAGATGAAAATACTACACTGTGGTCCATACTCAGTTCCTCCCACAGTCCCCTCTCTGGGTACAGATGGCTTTCTTTATCACAAGATCATTGCTACTGGCCTGAATCACCTCTCTGTTGAAAAGAGCCAGGTTCATCAGAATTGATCATCCCATAATCTTGTTTCTGTGTACAATGTTCTCTTATTTCTACTTATTTCACTTAGCATCAGTTCATGTAAATCTCTCCAGACCTTTCTAAAATCATCCTGCTGATTGTTTTTTGTAGAACAATAATATTCCATAACATTTATGTTCTGTAACTTATTCATTCTCAACTGATGGGCATTCAGACAGTTTCCAGTTCCTTGCCACTACAAAAAAATCTGCTTCCTGTTTCTTTTCTGCCATTCTGTCACTGTTACTACAAATGTGGAACAGGACTGCACAGCATTTTTACATTTTTCTTTGTTTCATGTTTCCCTGTGACCAAAGAATTGATTGCTTATAGCCAGTTTGCTATTGAAATGTATTTCCATATGTTTCTAGGTTAATTTTAGGTAATAGAACTTATTGACTGTGACCATACTTTGAAGCCTTCCCACCTTGGTAGAACCTCAAAGAATATGCAGTGTATTGGTATGGTCTTTGGAACCTAGGATTTCCTTCCTATTACAGTGATTCATTGGAGGAGGATTTTATGGAAAGGGCTTGATACTTCATTTGGATTCAATGGATACTTCACTTGGGCTGACCATCTCTTATCCTCTCATTTTTGGTATACCTTCTTTTCTGGATATAAATAATTTAAATGATAATTTTATCTTGATTCTAGTAGACAGTTAATTTCTGTTAAGTTTGAATTTCTTAAATATATCTCAATATGCAATACTTAAGCATTTTATATTTTAATGAGATCTTTTTTCACCATTATTTCATCCTGTCATTAATTTTTTTTCATGATTTAGACTTATGTTAATTTTTTAATATAGAATTTGAATCACAAACTACTTAGAATTTGTATTTTGGCTTCAATTTATATATGTGTGACCTCACTGTGAAAATAGTACATCTTTTTAATAGCATGCAACTATGACAGCAACAATGAGGCGACTGGGTGAAGAACTCTTCAAAGGAGTAACTAAGGGAATTCATGATGCTTCTCCAGAACTTTTTGTGGCAACTAAGCCAAAGACAGCAGTTTTCTTTAAAAGCTCAAATTTATCTCTAAGATTTCTGTCAACTTTAATTGTACTCAAAACAGTAACTCAAGGTAAGCTCTTGCAATCTGTAGCTTTACTTTTGGTAAATATTTGGGATGTAAGGGAAAACTATTATTCAACAGCCTCTACTGTGTGCACCAATTTTATGGTTGTAGGGTGTAAGGTTCTGATTTGGGTTATCATTAAAAAAAGTTTCAGTTACTTTTCTGATGCTATTATGTAGTTTTTGATATGTCATGAATATTTATTATAAGTTGACACTGATTGATTATGTTTTAAGTAGAGTTTAGTTCTGTAGTTCAAAGAGACAATTTATTCAGAGTGAATTTCTTTATCCATCTAGTGGATGAGCAACAGGAGAAAATCTTGTTAGAAAATCTGAGTCTAGTAACCAGGACCATGGTTACTTACACACTTACATAGTTACTGTCAAATTCTAAATTTTCTCAGTCACATTGTTTACTTACTTATTATGTGAAAAATGACTTAGATTAAATTGTTTACCTGTTTCTGCTTTGAATTTTCTTTAACACTTTAGGCTGGGGCAGGGGGCAGTGTTTGGAGGAGTGGGAGAAAAAAATTGATATTCCATTATCTGAAACTTGACATTATATTATATGGTTATATTCTTTGGTGGGACCCTAATCCTTTTACTCTTGAATGTGTACTTTGCCTTTCCTGCCCATCAATCTCACATTGCTGGCCAGTAGGAGGAAGGAATAGTAAATCCTCATAAAGTTTTATAGTTTATACTGCTTCATTTGTAATCCATTACTCCTTCTGTGTAACTGTTATTACATCATTGCTTTTTTTTTTTTTTTTTTTTTGAGAAAAGTAGATACAGAAGAGAAATGAAGTTTTGGAGGTATTTTTTACTTATTTTTTAGTACAACAAACACTTATCACTGTTGTGGTTTGAAGGCCTATACATATACCAATTGCTACAACCACCTTTCTCCCTTACTCTAGATGAGAGAGTATCTGATTAAAAACTTGTTGTAGGGACTAACAGGAGATAGAGGGCTTACACTTAAAAAGTCCTGAATTAAGATGCAGCTTCTAATTCCAGTTCTGCCATTGCCTGTGACCTCAGACAAGTCCTGTAACTTCAGGAAGTTCAGTTTCTTTATTTCCTCTCCCAAGTACTTTCCAGTTCTTTGGAATAAGAAATTTTTAGTGATGTTTTTTAGAAAGCTTCAATGTTAGAAAAATTAAGATCATAAAGCAGTTATTAAAAAAGGATATTAGGTACCATTTTGGAAAATTGATAATACCTTGAAATATTCAACTCATTTTAAACCATATCAGAAGATTGGATGTTAATAAGAAATTATCATTCTTGTGAACTTAAAAAAATGCAGTAGGTGGCGCTGTGATCAAACTTTTGTTCCTACTTAGAAAAATTAGTTCATGATTTAAGTCTACTTTAGATTACTTTCTTTTTGCTAAATTAAAATGAAAGACATTAGAAATTCTGTTAGGGAGACCATTCTTTGTTCTTTGAACCAGATTTTATAAGAAATAATTTATTAATTAAGTTAGTGCCTGCTAGGTTAAAATCTTTATTTTTGAAGGTTTTTTTTTTTTTTTTCCCATGTAGATATTATTTTCATATCAATGCTTTGCACTCTGATACAATCTACAATTCTCATTTCTTTGTCAGATTTCTGGTCAAGAGACCTAAAATGTAAAAAATAAAAAGGTGACTTGAGGATTAATTGCAGTATGCTAAACTTTATATTATGTAGTAGAAAAATTAAATTTCTCTTGCAACAAATAACTATTGCCATTATTTGGACATCAACTATTTTCTAGCCATTACTATGGGAGGAGAATTTTAGGAAGTTTATGCTTTGTGACATTTGTAAACTTTTCTAAAATGTAATGCAAAAAGTTTTGTTTAATCAGTAAGTAATTATCAAATGGCCTATTAGTATATGCGAGGCACTGTACTAAACCGTAGAGATACAAATACAAAAATGAATTCCTTTCTAAACTCATGGAACTTGAATTCTACTTCAAGAGGATAAAACATACATATTATTATATATATAATACATAACGCATATAAAATGAATACAAAAAGATGATTACATTAATATGTAGGTGAGTCAGGCAAGATTTCAGGTAGATGTAACACTTAATTGAGTTTTTAAAGGATTTTGAGAGGTGTATGTAAGGAATGAAGGACACTCAATATGAAGGTGTGAAATTGGGAGCTAGAGTGGAAAGTGTGGGGGTTTAGCAAGATGAATGGATTGCAAAGTATATGGAGAAGGTAATAAGTAAGAAGATAAGAATAGTTATGCAGAGATTAAAATGCCTAAGTGATGAATTTATATTGAATCCTTGAGGTGTAGGGAACTATTGGAGTTTTTTGAGTTAGTGACACGATCAGACCTGTGCTTTAGGTAAAATACATTGGTTGCTCTATGGAGTGTGGATTTTATTAGCCAGAAGCTTGAGGCAGGAGAAATAAAGAGGAAGTTTTTATAGTTGTCATGGTGAGGAATGATATGGGCCTAGTAGTATAAGTGATGTAGGAATTTAATAAATGTTGAATTGTTAAAACTAATAACAGTAGCTTAAATAATTTATTCTTTTGTGAAATAAATGCCTCATTAGATGTTTTATTAAGTGTGTCACCAAAGACAACTCTAAAACTACATTTCAGTCAAGAAGTATTTATCTCAGTGCTGAGGAATAAAAAAAGCCCAAATAAATGCTTCTTGTTTTTATGGATATTATATTCCACCAGGATAGACAACATGTGCATATACAAAATAAATACAAGGAAAATATTGAGGGGGAACCCTAGGATATGAAAGTATTAAGAAAGTCCTCATGAAGAAGATGGAGCTTGAAATTAACATGAAGGAACCAAGGAATTCTGAGAGGTGTGTGTGTGTGTGTGTGTGTGTGTGTGTGTGTGTGTGTGTGTAGATAACAAGAAGGCCAGCCAGTTTGACTGAACATATCAAAAGTATATGAAGGGTATGATTTTTTCTTTTTTCTTTCTTTCTTTCTTTTTTTTAAATGCTGAGGCAATTCAGGTAAAGTATCTTGCCCAGGGTCACACAGCTAGGCAGGGTTAAGTGTCTGAGATCAGATTTAAACTCAGGTTCTCCTGACTTCAGGGCTGGTGCTCTATTCATTACACCAAGTGATATTTTCAAAGAATAGAAAAGTTGAGTTGGATCCAGGTTTGTAAAGGATTTTAAAAGCTAAGCACATAAACATTTCGGAAGCTATATATTTGTTGTTCAGTTTAACTGTATCCTACTCTTTGTGACTTCATTTGGACTTTTCTTGGCAAATTAAGTGGTTTGCTGTTTTCCACTTTAGCTCATTTTATAGATGGGGAAACTGAAACAAATGGGGTTAAGTAACTTGCCCAGAGTAATACTGTATGGGGTCCTTAGCAAGATGAGTCTTCCTGACTCCAGGCTTGGTACCTTTCACTACCTAGGTGCCATCTTTATATTTACATCATTTTTGACATATGAAGTATCCTTAAGACTTAATGAAAAATGCATTATTGGTGGTGCATGATGATATTAAGCTTAGAATAGAGAAGATTTGACAAGGATGTACTTAGCTAGCTATCTTTAAGTATTTGAAGTGTATTATTGGAAATAGGGATTCAGACTTATTCTGGACTTAAAGGGCCATAGTAGGAGCCGTGTTTGAAAGGTAAGGACAAAATCCCTAGCAAATAGAACTAAGCAAAATGATAGTGGATTGTCTTAGAAAGTATGTTAATTTTAGAAAAAGAAGTTGAACAAGTCATTAATGAACTCCTTAAGAAAACATCTGTAGGACCAGATGGATTTACAGGTGAATTTTATCAAACATTTGAAGAACAATTAATTCTAATACTATATAAACTATTTGGAAAAATACACAAAGGGGAGTCCTGCCAAATGCCTTTTATGGCACTGATACCTAAACTAGGAAAGGCCAAGACAGAAAAAGAAAATTATAGACCAATCTCCCTAATGAATATTGATGCAAAAATTTTAAATAAAATCATAGCAAAGACATATCAGAAACTTATCAGCAGGATAATACACTATGACCAAATGGGATTTATATCAGGAGTACAGGACTGTTCAATATCAAGAATACTGTTACCATAATCAACCATATGAATAACAAAACCAACAGAAATCATAGATAATCTCAGTAGATACAGAAAAAGCTTTTGACAAAATACAACATCCATTCCTAGTAAACATGCTAGAGAGCAGAAGGATAAAGAGAGCTTTCTTTAAAATAATAAGCAGTATCTAAAACCTACAGCAAACATTATTTGAAGTTGGACACATTTTCAATTAGATCGGGGGAAACTACTATTATTCACCATTGTACTAGAAATGTTGGCTTTAGCAGTAAGAAAAGAAAAATAATTTAAAGGAATTAGAATAGGCAATGAGGAAATATTTCACTCTTCACAAATGATTTCATGATATACTTAGAGAATCCTAGAAAATTATCCAAACATCTATTGAACTCTCACTACTAGCCAGAAATCTAAATATTAGTCTCACATTGACAAATATTGTCCTTGTAGCAGTTGTTCTAAAGTTCTCATCCAGACGTACGCAAAATAATTTTTTTGTGGAAAAAGGTAAATGCTAAAAATTGAGACAATCAAAAAAGGCCTGGTAAAAGATGTGAGACTTAAAATTGAGCCTTGAAGGAAGTGAGAAATGCTATTTTATTTTTTCTTTCTTGGAGTGGGAGGGGATTAGATTTAGTTTTGAAAAAAGTCTTTAATGAAATATTTAATTTTTGTTTCTTTTTAAGATTTGTTAGTGACAATTTCTGGTTTTCTTCCATCTGCTTAATGATTATGGTAGTGATTATGGAAATTGTTGATTCATTTTTTAATGTGTTTCAGTTGATTACCTGGCTCAGGCATTTGATTCTCTTTGTTTGGACTTGAAGATAGATGAAGGAAAAGCCTTGTTTTTGGAATATCAAGCTGTGCCAGTTATACTAAGTCATCTAAAAATAACCAATAAAGGACTGCTTTCTAATGTCATGGATAGCTTACTGCAAATGACTGTGGAATCTCGTAAGTTTTTAAATTGCCTGTCTTTAGAAAAAATTGGAAATTATGTTTGTTTGTTTGTTTTTTTACTCTAGGTGGTCACCCTTGGAATATCCAGGGACAATAGTTGATTTTCATTTCAATACAAATTTATAGCATGTTAAAAAAGTAAAATTTTAATTTGGTTTTGATTTACAAGTTAATATTAATATGAAAAGAAAAGAAAATTAGCATGCAAGCTGAGAACAAGATATTAAATATTATAATTGATTATATATGTTTATAATTTGTTATTTATTAATTATTAACTTACTGCCAAGTGATGTTCATTTTCTTTAATGTTGTTATACCTGGATTGTCCACATTTCCTGCTCCTTTTTTGACTTTAATACATAATTACATATTATTTCCTCAAAAGTTTGGACCAATTTTCAACTCCATTGTCATTATAATAGCATGCTTCCTTTTTTTTTTACCCACAGTTCCACCAACATTAGATTTTATCATATTTTTATTTACTAATGTGAACTATTTGTTGATTAGTGAGTAAAGAACTGAGTTGGGTGGCATTAGATGCAAGGATAAAAATAAAATATTCTCTGCCTTTAAAGGAGCTTACATTACATGAAGGCAATACAGTACATATTCAAATAGATATATGTGATGTCATTTTAGGAATGAAAAAGTATTAGGAAGTAAGGGACCCTTGAAAAATTAACACATGAACTAAGCCTTGAGGGAAAATAAAGATTGAGAGAGGTCACCCTTGTCCTGATTCTCAATGGAATCTTCACTTTAGAGGATTTTTTATATTGAGAGGATCCTCTGTTTGGATTGTAACAGCTGCTGAATGGAGCTAAAACATACTAAGTTCACTACTAATTTGTTAACATAATCTCAACTACACTATGTAATCTCAACTGGACTCCAGCTGAAGCAATGCATTCCTTTTATATTTCCCTAATCATTTCATTGTTTCATCATAGTAAGTATTCCAAACCTTTTTATCCCTCCTCATGCCTCCCATGGCATCCACTCCTCAATTTTTTGCTAAGGGCCTTGCCTCATATTTGCCTCACACCAAAAAATATGAAGCCATTTACCTCCTCATGTCACTTTACTCTATGTCCTTTATTTATCTCACATAAAGAGAGATGGCCTTTCTTGCATCTAGTTATATAGGAAATAAAAACTCTGAACCCTAAGTAAGGGCATAGTAAAAGAACAAACTCAGGAGGAGTGAAGCAGTTTAAACTAATAATATGTTCCTGTAGGAAGTGGGTGTTAAACTCAGAATGAGCTTAAAGAAGGAAAAGATATGTTCCCATGATCCCATTCTGTCCTGTCTCTTCCAGCAGTGTCTTTATTGATTCAGTCCCACTTTCTCAGTAATCTTTCTCACTCTTAACTACTGGTTGTTTCTTTGCTTCCTACAAAAATTCTGTGTCTCTGTCATCCTTAGAAAACACTTACCTGACTGGACCATCTCTACTGCTCTTATTTGTCCTGTAAGTGTCCTGTTCATGGAAAGATCAAAAATGAGCCTAACATTATGAAAAAACTGGAAGTCTGGTGATTATTTTTAGTGGATATAGGGGAAAGTTTATAACAGGGTTAGGTATTATGGGAACAACCTGCTAGTGGCTGCTGGGTGTTATGGGAGCTACCTGCTAGTGGCTGCTGGGAATCTAATTCTAACCAGCAGAATAGATCCCTTCATGTGAGAAGTTGATAATGATACAAGGAGACTGTGAGGCACTTGCATTCTCTGACCTCTCTCCTTTTTCCTCTTGCCTCCAATTTATTTCATTCCCAGTCCACAAGCAACACCTGAGTCAGTAAAGTCTGATTTGCAGTTCCTTCAAGTGTGTTATAATTCATAGCTGTGGAGGCTTTTGGAGAATGACCTGCCCCTTCACACTTAGTTGTGGTTTTTAATAGTTGGAGAACCTTTTTTCTGCCAGGGGCCATTTGTATATTTATGACATTATTCTCAAGCAATACAAAATTATCAACTTATTGAACTCAAGCAGTGGGAGGTTCTTATACCTAGCTTTCAAATCATCACCACTTGTGGGTTGCTTTAGAAATGATTTCATGGGCTATGAGGCAAACATTACCTATCCCTGGTTTATAGCTCTGTTTTGGACATGTTCATTTTGAAATACTGAAAGGATATCCAGTGAAAATGATATTCATTGATAATGAAGTACTAGAGTTCAAAATTGATATTAAAGTTGGATTTGTGGATATTTTAATTATCTGAGTAGGAATAACAATTTTATATATTAGGAGATGATGAGGTCATTAAGGAAGAAGATATGGAAAAAGAAAACTTTAGGTAGAATCTAAATATTCTATGTTAGGGAATTAAAGAGTATTAATTATCAGTATCAAAAGTTTGAGATGTCAAGGAAAGAGTTCTCTTAAGACATAGAGGATTGGGAAAAGGCCACTGAATTTATGTCGAGATCAATTTTGACCTTTGATAGTGTGATTTTAGTCAAGTAGAAGGGTCAGAAACCAATTTGCCAAGGGCTTGAGAAGTGATTGTTGGCTGAGCAAATGGAGGCATTCGACCACTCAAGGTTAGCAGTGAAAGCTGGAAGATATAATTATTCAGGGGATTAGTCTAGTCAAGTGAAACTTTTTTTAGAATGGATAAGATTTTATCATATTTATATTAAGAAACCAAGTAAAATGCAAGAGATTTTAAAATAGAAAGTAAAGAGAAACTGTTTCAAGTTTACAGGGTTCCAGCAGAGAAGAATAAGCGGTGGCTAGAATACCACCATCTCTTCATTAGATGGAGACTAATGGGAGAGAGTGTAGATGAAGATGTAGGATGAAATTTGAGGTTTGGAAGAAGGAAAGATAAAGATTGTTGATAGATTTTTTAAGTATTAGACAAATTGAATCTATTGAACTAATTTTTTTTCCCCTTAATTTTTTTCTTTTTTTTCTGGTTATACATACACACTTTTTAAAAAAACACATTTCTTTAAGAATCATGTTGGGAGAGAATTCAAAGCAAAAGAGAAAAACCAAAAAAGAAAAAAAAAAACAAGAAAAAGGAAAAAAAGTGAATATAACATGTGTTGATTTACATTCAGTCTCTATAGTTTTATCTCTGGATGCAAATTGTGTTTTCTATATAAAGTTTATTAGATTTGCCTTGGATCATTGAATCACTGAGAAGAACCGAGTCTTTTATAGTTGATTATTGCACAGTTTTGCTGTTACAGCAAGTCACATACTTGCTGAATATATTATACAATGTATTCCTAATTCTACTTGTTTTGTTTAGCATCAGTTTGTGTAAATTTTTTCAGGCCTTTCTAAAATTGGCTTTTTCATCATTTTTTTATAAAACATTAATATTTTATTACTTTCCTATACTGCAACTTATTCAGCCATTCCCCAATTGATGGGTATCTGCTCATTTTCCACTTTGCCACCACAGAAAGTGCTGCTACAAACATTTTTGCACATGTAGGTCCTTTTCCCTTCTTTATGGTTTCCTTGGGATACACACCTAGTAATGGCACTGCTGGGTCAAAGGGTTTTATAGCTCTTTGAACATAATTCCAAATTGCTCTCCAGAATGGTGGATCAGTTCACAACTCCACCAACAATGCATTAGTGTCCCATTTTCCCACATCCCCTCCAACATTCATCATTAGCTTTTCCTGTCATCTTAGCCAATCTGAGAGGTATGTAGTGGTACTTCCAAGTTGTTTTAATTTGCATTTCTTTAATCAATAATGATTTAGAACATTTTTCTTTCTTTTTTTTTTTTTTTAATAATTTTTTATTGACAGAACCTATGCCAGGGTAATTTTTTACAGCATTATCCCTTGCACTCACTTCTGTTCCGATTTTTCCCCTCCCTCCTTCCACCCCCTCCCCCAGATGGCAAGCAGTCCTTTACATGTTAAATAGGTTACAGTATATCCTAGATACAATATATGTGTGCAGAACCAAACAGTTCTCTTGTTGCACGGGGAGAATTGGATTCAGAAGGTATAAATAACCCGGGAAGAAAAACAAAAATGCAAGCAGTTTATATTCATTTCCCAGTGTTCTTTCTTTGGGTGTAGCTGCTTCTGTCCATCTTTGATCAATTGAAACTGAATTAACTCTCTTTATCGAAGAGATCCACATCAGAATACATCCTCAAACAGTATCATTGTTGAGGTATATAATGATCTCCTGGTTCTGCTCATTTCACTTAGCATCAGTTCATGTAAGTCTCATCAGTCCTCTCTGTATTCATTCTGCTGGTCATTCCTTACAGAACAATAATATTCCATAATGTAGAACATTTTTCATATAGCTTCATGAAGCCATGTAGATGGCTTTAATTGAATCATTTGAAAATCGTCTGTCTGTATCCTTTGACCATTCATCAGTTGGGGAATGAAATTTTTTATTATTATTATTATTATAGCTTTTTATTTACAAGTTATATGCATGGGTAATTTTACAGCATTGACAATTGCCAAACCTTTTGTTCCAATTTTTTCCCTCCTTCCCCCCAATCCTCTTCCTCTTATGGCAGGTTGACCAATACATGTTAAGTATGTTAAAGTATAAAGTAAATACAATATAAGCATACATATTATAACAGTTATTTTGCTGTACAAAAACAATTGGATTCTGAAATATTGTACAATTAGCATGTGAAGGAAATCAAAAATGTAAGCAGACAAAAATATAGGGATTGGGAATTCTATGTAATGGTTCATAGTCATCTCCCAGAGTTCTTTCGCTAGGTGTAGCTGGTGCAATTCATTACTGTTCTGTTGGAGCTGCTTTGGTTCATCTCATTATTGAAGATGGCCATGTCCATCAGAATTGATCATTATATGGTATTGTTATTGAAGTATATAATGGTATATATTGTATCTGGTCCTGCTCATTTCACTCAGCATCAGTTCACCTAAGTCTCTCCAGGCCTTTCTGAAATCATCTTGCTGGTCATTTCTTACAGAACAATAATATTCTATAACATTCATATACCACAATTTATCCAGCCATTTTCCAATTGATGGGCATCCACTCAGTTTGCAGTTTCTGGCCACTACAAAGAGGGCTGCCACAAACATTCTTGCACATATAGGTCCCTTTCCCTTCTTTAAAATCTCTTTGGGATATAAGCCCAGTAGTAACACTGCTGGGTCAAAGAGTATGCACAGTTTGATAACTTTTTGAGCATACTTCCTAATTGCTCTCCAGAATGGCTGGATGTATTCACAATTCTACCAACAATGTATCAGTGTCCCAGTTTTCCCACATCCCCTCCAATATTCGGCATTATCTTTCCCTGTCATTCTAGCCAATCTAACAGGTATGTAGTGGTTGTCTTAATTTGATTTCTCTGGTGAATAATGACTTGGAGCATCTTTTCATATGGCTAGAAATAGTTTCAATTTGTTCGTCTGAGAATTGTCTGTTCATATCCTTTGACCATTTATCAATTGGAGAATGGCTTGATTTCTTATAAATTAGAGTCAATTCTCTATATATTTTGGAAATGAGGCCTTTATCAGAACCTTTGACTGTAAAAATGTTTTCCCAGTTTATTGCTTCCCTTCTAATCTTGTCTGCATTAGTTTTGTTTGTACAAAAACTTTTCAATTTGATAATAATCAAAATTTTCTTTGGTCATAAATTCTTTCCTCTTCCACAGGTGTGAGAGATAAACTATCCTATGCTTTTCCAATTTATTTATAATCTCAGGAAATGAGATTCTTAATATAGGAGAAATAAGCTACCATGAAAAAAGGAGGATGGGGCACGGGAGCCTTTAGAGAAGAACTTTGGAAAAGCTGATACAAAGGCAATATTTGTCAATCTGAGACTAATATATGGATTTCTGGTTAGCAAAATATTTCCTACTCATCTCATTTAAGATGTATAAAAATACTGATATGAGACGAGTGTGAACTTTTGATAAAGTCTCATTACTTTTTTCTGGCATTACCTCTATTATTTTTTTTAAATTTTTATTTAATAATTACTATATATTGACACTCGTTTCTGTTCCGATTTTTTTTTCCCTCCCTCCCTCCACCCCCTCCCCTAGATGGCAAGCAGTCCTTTATATGTTGGATATGTTGCAGTATATCCTAGATACAATATATGTTTGCAGAACCGAACAGTTCTCTTGTTGCATAGGGAGAATTGGATTCAGAAGGTATAAATAACCCGGGAAGAAAAACAAAAATGCAGATAGTTCACATTCGTTTCCCAGTGTTCTTTCTTTGGGTGTAGCTGCTTTTGTCCATCATTTATCAATTGAAACTCAGGTCTCTTTGTCAAAGAAATCCACTTCCATCAAAATATGTCCTCATACAATATCGTTGTCGAAGTGTATAATGATCTCCTGGTTCTGCTCATTTCACTTAGCATCAGTTCATGTAAGTCTCGCCAGTCCTCTCTGTATTCATCCTGCTGGTCATTTCTTACAGAACAATAATATTCCATAACATTCATATACCACAGTTTACCCAGCCATTCTCCAATTGATGGGCATCCATTCATTTTCCAGTTTCTAGCCACTACAAACAGGGCTGCTACAAACATTTTGGCACATACAGGTCCCTTTCCCTTCTTTAGTATTTCTTTGGGATATAAGCCCAATAGAAACACTGCTGGATCAAAGGGTATGCACAATTTGATAATTTTTTGGGCATAATTCCAGATTGCTCTCCAGAATGGTTGGATTCGTTCACAACTCCACCAACAATGCATTAGTGTCCCAGTTTTCCCGCATCCCCTCCAACATTCATCATTATTTTTTCCTGTCATCTTAGCCAATCTGACAGGTGTGTAGTGGTATCTCAGAGTTGTCTTAATTTGCATTTCTCTGATCAATAATGATTTGGAACACTCTTTCATATGAGTGGTAATAGTTTCAATTTCATCCTCTGAAAATTGTCTGTTCATATCCTTTGACCATTTATCAATTGGAGAATGGCTTGATTTCTTATAAATTTGGGTCAGTTCTCTATATATTTTGGAAATGAGGCCTTTATCAGAACCTTTAACTGTGAAAATGTTTTCCCAGTTTGTTGCTTCCCTTCTAATCTTGTTTGCATTAGTTTTATTTGTACAAAGGCTTTTTAATTTGATGTAATCAAAATTTTCTATTTTGTGATCAGTAATGGTCTCTAGTTCATCTTTGGTCACAAATTTCTTTCTCCTCCACAAGTCTGAGAGATAAACTGTTCTATGTTCCTCTAATTTATTTATAATCTCGTTCTTTATGCCTAGGTCATAGACCCATTTTGATCTTATCTTGGTATATGGTGTTAAGTGTGGGTCCATGCCTAATTTCTGCCATACTAATTTCCAATTATCCCAGCAGTTTTTATCAAATAATGAATTCTTTTCCCAGAAGTTAGGGGCTTTGGGTTTGTCAAACACTAGATTGCTATAGTTGACTATTCTGTCTTGTGAACCTAGCCTTTTCCACTGATCCACTAATCTATTTCTTAGCCAATACCAAATGGTTTTGGTGACTGCTGCTTTATAATATAATTTTAGATCAGGTACAGCTAGGCCACCTTCATTTGATTTTTTTTTCATTAATTCCCTTGAGATTCTCGACTTTTTATTGTTCCATATGAATTTTGTTGTTATTTTTTCTAGATCAATAAAATATTTTCTTGGAAGTCTGATTGGTATAGCACTAAATAAATAGATTAGTTTAGGGAGTATTGTCATCTTTATTATGTTCGCTCGGCCGATCCAAGAGCACTTAATATTTTTCCAATTATTTAAGTCTGACTTTATTTGTGTGGAGACTTTTTTTATAATTTTGCTCATATAATTCCTGACTTTCCTTTGGTAGATAGATTCCCAAATATTTTATGGTATCAACAGTTATTCTGAATGGAATTTCTCTTTGTATCTCTTGCTGTTGGGTTTTGTTGGTGGTGTATAAAAATGCTGAGGATTTATGGGGATTTATTTTGTAGCCAGCTACTTTGCTAAAATTATGAATTATTTCCAATAGCTTTTTAGTAGAATCTCTGGGGTTCTCTAGGTATACCATCATATCATCTGCAAAGAGTGATAGTTTGGTTTCCTCCTTGCCTACTCTAATTCCTTTAATATCTTTCTCGACTCTTATTGCCGAGGCTAGTGTTTCTAATACGATATTAAATAATAATGGTGATAGTGGGCAACCTTGCTTCACTCCAGATCTTACTGGGAAAGATTCCAGTTTTTCCTCATTGCATATGATGCTTACTGATGGTTTTAAATATATGCTCCTGACTATTTTAAGGAAAAGTCCATTTATTCCTATGCTCTCAAGTGTTTTTATTAGGAATGGATGTTGGATTTTATCAAATGCTTTTTCTGCATCTATTGAGATGATCATATGGTTTTTGTTTGTTTGGTTATTGATATAGTCAATTATGCTAATAGTTTTCCTAATATTGAACCAGCCCTGCATTCCTGGTATAAATCCTACTTGGTCATAGTGTATTATCCTGGTGACGATTTTCTGTAATCTTTTTGCTAATATTTTATTTAAGATTTTAGCATCAATATTCATTAGGGAGATTGGTCTATAATTTTCTTTCTCTGTTTTCAGCCTACCTGGTTTAGGTATCAGTACCATGTCTGTGTCATAAAAGGAGTTTGGTAGGACTCCTTCAATCCCTATTTTTTCAAATAGTTTATATAACATTGGAGTTAATTGTTCTTTAAATGTTTGGTAGAATTCACATGTAAATCCATCTGGTCCTGGGGATTTTTTCTTAGGGAGTTGATTGATAGTTTGTTCTATTTCTTTTTCTGAGATGGGACTGTTTAGGATATTTACTTCTTCCTCTGTTAGTTTGGGCAAGCTATATTTTTGGAGGTATTTTTCTATTTCATTTAAGTTGTCGAATTTATTGGCATAAAGTTGGGCAAAGTAACTCCTAATTATTGCTCTAATTTCCTCTTCGTTAGTGGTGAGTTCTCCCTTTTCATTTTTAAGACTAACAATTTGATTTTCCTCTTTCCTTTTTTTAATCAGATTTACTAAGGGTTTGTCTATTTTGTTGGTTTTTTCATAGAACCAACTCTTAGTTTTATTAATCAATTCAATAGTTTTTTTACTTTCAATTTTATTGATCTCACCTTTTATTTTTAGAATTTCAAGTTTAGTGTTTGACTGGGGTTTTTAATTTGTTCCTTTTCTAGCATTTTTAGTTGCAAACCCAATTCATTGACCTTCTCTTTCTCTATTTTATACAAATAGGCCTCTAGAGATATGAAATTTCCCCTTATTACCGCTTTGGCTGCATCCCATACATTTTGGTATGATGTCTCATTATTATCGTTTTCTTGGGTGAAGTTATTAATTATGTCTATGATTTGCTGTTTCACCCAATCATTCTTTAGTATGAGATTATTTAGTTTCCAATTATTTTTTGGCCTACTTCCCCCTGGTTTTTTGTTGAATGTAATTTTCATTGCATCGTGGTCTGAAAAGGATGCATTTACTATTTCTGCCTTACTGCATTTGAGTTTGAGGTTTTTATGTCCTAATATATGGTCAATTTTTGTATAGGTTCCATGAACTGCTGAAAAGAAAGTGTATTCCTTTCTGTCTCCATTACATTTTCTCCAGAGATCTATCATATCTAACTTTTCTAGTATTCTGTTTACCTCTTTGACTTCTTTCTTATTTATTTTGTGGTTTGATTTATCTAATTCTGAGAGTGCAAGGTTAAGATCTCCCACTATTATAGTTTTACTGTCTATTTCTTCTTGCAGCTCTCTTAGTTTCTCTTTTAAGAATTTAGATGCTACCCCACTTGGTGCATATATGTTTAATATAGATAGTGCTTCATTATCCATGCTACCCTTTAGCAAGATATAGTGCCCTTCCTTATCTCTTTTAATTAGATCAATTTTTGCTTTAGCTTGATCTGAGATCAGGATGGCTACCCCTGCTTTTTTGACTTCACCTGAAGCATAGTAGATTTTGCTCCAACCTTTTACCTTTAACCTGCATGTATCTCCCCGCTTCAGGTGTGTTTCCTGTAAACAACATATTGTAGGATTCTGGCTTTTAATCCATTCTGCTAACCGCTTCCTCTTTATGGGGGAGTTTACCCCGTTCACGTTTATGGTTAGAATGACCAATTCTGTATTACTTACCATCTTGTTAACCCTGGCTTATGCTTTTCTCCCTTCTTTCCCCTTTCCCCCCCTTCCCAGTATTAAGCTTGTGAGCACCACTTGCTTCTCACAGCCTTCCCTTTTTAGTATCCCTCCCCCCGCCTTAGAGTTCCTCCCCCTATCTTACCCCTTTCCCTCCCAGTTCCCGTATTCCCTTCCGCTTAGCTTATTCCTTCCCTTTTCACTTTTCCCTTCTCACTTTTCAATGAGGTGGGAGAAGTTTCACCATAGATTGAATATGTCTTAAGATTTTTCACTTAAAGCCAATTCTGAAGGCAGTAAGATACCCACTATATTCATCCCCCTCCATTCTTTCTCTCAGATATAATAGGTTTCCTATGCCTCTTCATGAGATGTACTACCCCCACTTTACCCTTTTTTTTACCCACATCAATTTCTAGAACAAGGTATACATGTATTCTTTATACATCTATATAGTCAAAATATAGTTCCCAAGATTAATCTTTACCTTTTTAGGTTTCTCTTGAGTTCTATATTTGTAGATCAAACTTTTTGTTAAGTTCTGGTTTTTTCATCAGAAATAGATGAAATTCGCTTACTTCGTTGAATGTCCATCTTCTTCCCTGGAAAAAGATGCTCATTCTCGCTGGGTAAGTTATTTTTGGTTGCATACCAAGTTCCTTAGCCTTTCGGAATATCATATTCCAGGCCCTTCGATCCTTTAATGTGGATGCTGCCAGATCCTGGGTGATCCTTATTGTGGCTCCTTGATACTTGAATTGGGTTTTTCTAGCCGCTTGCAGTATTTTTTCCTTCATCTGAGGGTTCTGGCATTTGGCCACTATATTCCTTGGTGTTTTGATTTTAGGATCCCTTTCAGTGGGTGATCGATGAATCCTTTCAATGTTTATTTTTTCCTCTGTTCCTATGACTTCTGGGCAGTTCTCTTTGATAATTTCCTGGAAAATAGTGTCCAGGCTCTTTTTTTCATCATGTTTTTCTGGAAGTCCAATGATTCTCAGATTGTCTCTCCTGGATCTGTTTTCCAGGTCTGTTGTCTTCCCCAGAAGGTATTTCACATTTTTCTCCATTGTTTGATTTTTTTGGATTTGCTTGACTGATTCTTCTTGTCTCCTCGAGTCATTCAATTCCACTTGTTCAATTCTGATTTTCAGTGAAGTATTTTCTTCACTCACTTTTTAAAAATCTTTTTCTAATTGTCCAATTGAGTTCTTTTGTTCTGTGGAATTTTTTTCCATTTCGCCAATTTTGTTTTTTAGAGAGCTGTTTTCTGTTTCCAGTTCACTAATCCTATTTTTCAAGGATTTAATTCTTTATCCACTCTCTCTTTAACTTTCTCCAGGCTCTTTTGCCAAGCCTCCCTCTCCTTTTCCCAAGCTTCTCTCTCCTTTTCCCAAGCCTCACTCTGCTTTCCCCATTTTTCTTCTAGCTCCCTTGTAAGAGCCTTTTTAATCACTTCTATGAGGTTCATCTGTGCTGAGGAACAGATGATCTCCTCCTTTGGGATTCACCTGGGGACTGTCTGTTTTTAGTCTCCTCAGGATTTAGAGTCTGCTCTCTATCTGTATAGAAGCTGTCAAGGGTTAAAGTCCTCTTCAGCTTCTTGCTCATTCTGTCTAATAATCAAAGACAAACTACCAAAGAAAAACAGAAAAAAGTGGAGTCTTTCTTTGGGGAAGGGGCTGGGTGTGTTATCGAGCTTCCTCTCCAGACTGCAGGGGGCAGCAGTGAGGCACTAGCAGGACTGTGCTGCGCCTGCGCTCTGAGATCCCAGAGCGTGCTGAGTCACTGTGGGGGGGGGGGGGGGGGAAGGGAGGGGCGGCCAGGTCCCGAGAGACTCCAGCTGTTTGGGGTTGTATTCTTCAGCCCCGGTGTTTTTAGCTTCTCTGCTGGGCTGCTGACTTGCTGCCGGAGCAAAGTATCCAAACCTGTAGCGAAGCTCTCCCCGCAGAGACGGCTGCGATCACTCCCCACCCCCTCTCCAGTCTGCTCCCGTGCTCTCACTGCCGCTGCCCGCCGCCTGCGCCCGATCTAAAACCGTCCCAGCCCTCCAGTAAAGACAGACCTTTCTTGGCGAATCTCAAGGATGGCTTCTCTTGGTAACTATATGTGGGTTTTTTTTCAGTCAAGCATTAATTCAGAGGCTTGTAATGAAATGGATAGTGAGAGAAAGCGTGGAGCTTATGCAGCTGTGAGCCTCCTCTCCGCCATCTTAACCGGAAGTCCCTACCTCTATTATTTTGAATAAAATTTCCATTCTCACAATAATCAAACCAAAAAATTACTCTGTCATCTTTTAACCTAAAGGATCAGTAAATAATACTATACAAAGTATTTAGATTCTAGATTGCTTCTGCATAGGTCAAATGAATTTTTTTTTTATTAATTCATGAGGTTTTTCTACTTGTGTAATAATGTGTCACATACTATGGTATAAGTTCTTTTCCTTGTGAAGTCTTAATGAAAACTGATAACCCACTAGTAAGTCAAGATCATTCAATACTCAATTATGTAGCATAGCATATAGAAAGGTTAATCACTTTTTTGAACATAAACTTTAGTAGTTGAAGAAAAAAAAATTTAAATCATGGCAGCTAGGTAATGCAGTGGATAGAGTACCAGCCCTGAATTCAGGAGGACCTGAGTTCAAATCTGGTATCAGACACTTAACACGTCCTAGCTGTGTGACCCTGGGCAAATCACTTAACCCCAATTGCCACAGGAGAAAAAAGTTTAAATCACAATTTTAGGTTGTAGAGAACAACCACCTTTAATGAGTTTAGAACTGTAATCAATGCAGTGAAAAAATAGGAATACAAAAAAGTAAACCTGAGACACAGTTGTTGGCAGAAGGATGATGAACTTAAAGTGCATTTTCAGAAATGGATACTGGCGGAATTTGTTTTGCTGGACTATGTTCTGATTTAGGGAAAGTTCTAGGTATGAACTAGAAGAAGCACTTGGAGTTGACCAGATGTGTGAAGCCTTGGAAAGATGATGTTCCAGATCTTTTTCCTAGAGCACCATGGCAAATGGCCCCTGTGGTCAGGCAAGGACTGGTTAGGAAGTCAGCTATTAGGATAAGAGACTCAAGCTGTAACTGATATTTCTGTGCTCTTTAATTTTTTTTTTTTTACTCCCTTTCCACAATAAAGAACTTTTGAAAAATTTATAACTGATCTCAGGCATCCTAAGTAAGGGAACAGAAAAAGAACATATGCAGTAAGAGTGGGAAGAGAATTGGTGACAGTGGTAGTGATGTAGCAGAGAACAGAAAAGAACCGAGGTAGAATTGGGCTGGGATGTAAAGTTCCTAGAGTTCAATCTTCATGTAAAAGGCTGTCTCCTTACAGATATTTAAAAGTAAATATCATGATTTAACATGCTACTCAATTTTGAATTAGAGAGGGTGATGGATTGAAAAGGTAAAATGAAAGTTGTTTTTTTTTCTTTTTCTTTCTTTTTTTTTTTTGGATGTAGCTTGTATAAGAATTAGTTTTGCTTGACTGTGTGTGTTTGTAAGAGATAGGGGAAAAAGATGTAAGGATGAGAGTATGTGGTCCTGAATAAAATTGAGTATCTTTTTGCAAAAAGTAAATGTATAATTTTCACTCTTGGGTGATATTTTTTTTAGGAAAATCTATTTATGGCCATAGCTAGTTCAGTTTGTTGCAGTTGTTAAAATTAAATTAAATTTTCAAGTGATGGAAAGAACACTGGATTTATGGGAGTTAAGAGACATGACTCCCTAATTAACTGTGTGACCTTGTGATACTTATTTTGTCTATTTGTTTCTTTATAAAATGAATAGAATTTTACTAGAAGAATTTCATTATTTTGTGCTCTGAGGTCATGGTTTTACAAAGCTAGAATGTGGATACATATAGTAAGTCTTCATTAATCTATTCTGATTTTACTTTGGTTAGAGATATTTAGATATTTTGTCTAAGACTAGATAGACCATTATAGATTTTTAGATTGAATTTTAGTTTCCAAGGGGAATTTCATCAGGAGGCACAATAATATATTAAATATTTATAATTACTTCAGGGTTATGAATAATTGTGAATTAAATATAATAAAATGTTCATTTGTTAAAAGTGTAAAATGTTCATGTGGAGGGATCATTTGCCACAGTGGTCCTGCCAAATGCAGAGAAACATTTTTTGGCCTTTAAAATTAATATTCAGGGAACTTTGGAAGAGGGCTATAACTAACATAAATGTCATTGTTTTCAATATGTGATAAAGTAATGAGTAAAAAATGTATAATTAGTTTTGTTTAAAGAAAAAAATTTAGGCTTAATTTGGGAAAATCTAATAAATTATTCAAAAGAATGGACTCCTTGTTTGTGGAGGTCTTTAAGATCAACTGACAACTTGTGAAAGAATATTGTAAAAGAGATTCTTTTTCAAATTAATATTTCTTTTAATTCTGAAGTTTTGAGTTTCTTTGATAAGGGAAATTTTCTAACATTTAAAGTTGCACAAAAGAGAGAAGTTTATATAGTATGGTCACCATAAGTCTTCATATGGAATATGATTCATGGGAATCATAATTTGGGAAGAATATATGACTTGTAAGTAGTAGTTCCCAATTCTGAGAATTTGTGAATTTTGGTATTTTATTAATTTTATGCATTCTATAAAATTTCTATGAATTTTGTAATTCTGAAATATAAAGGGGCACAAGGCAAGGCATAGCTATCGAGGAGTTTATAGAGAAATAATATATAAATATAAAATTAGAAAGTAGCATGATGCAGGGTATAGGTTGAATCTGGAGCAATGGGAGTTGAGTTTGTATCTTGGATCTGCAGTTTACTGTATATTTCATTTTGGGCAAGTCTACTTAACTTTTCTTATCTGTAAAATAAGGGGATTGGAATAAAGTCCTTTACAGCTATCTATATAGAAATCACTAAGGCAAAATGAAGCATCACATGTATCTAGCAGTATAAACAAAGCTATTTAAGAGTTTCAAGGAAGGAAAGATCATGGACCTCAGCTCACTGAAGCCGTCTTTTACTTCTTTGTATTCCTCTCACACATTTGCTTTCATATAGTAATTATTGAGTAAATGTTAATTCTGAAGTCTATAATACTATCCTTTCTTTTTCTTAGATTTGTTAAGATAATTCAGGTTCAGTTTGACTCATCTTAGAGATTAGGAAATTGAAATGGCTCCCCTTTCCTCACTCTCTTTCATGAGAACCTTGTCTTATATTTTATTGAGATTGAAGCTATTAACAAAGAGTTCTCTTTCTTCCTCTCCTCTTCATCTTTCTTTTTTACCTGTATTTCATATGAAGATGAAATCTTCTCTTTGTTGAGGCTAACTTCTCACCATGCACATTTATCATCTTCTTTACTTTCAATAGATTGCCTCTTCTTTCATCTCCACTTAATCTTCTCTTCATTCTTTTCCTGTCTACTGACTGCTTCCTTACTACCTACAAACATTTCCATATGTTCCCTTTTTTCAACCCCCCCCTTGCTTGATTCTTCAATTTCCACTGGTAGTAATCCCATATATCTCCTACCTTTTGTGACTAAAGAAATTCCTTAAGAAGACTATCTACAAATAGGTGCTTTCTCTTCCTTTTTTCTGTCTTTTTAATTCTACATTCTGATTTCCAAATTCATTATTCATTGGAAAATGTTGTCTCCAAAGTTATTAGTGATCTCTTAAGTGCCAAATCTAAAGACCTTTTTTACATCTTTATCCTTTTAAAAGTCTCTTGTAGCTTTTGACATTGTTGATCAATTTTTCCCGTAGACTTTTCTCCTTAGTTTTCGGAGCAATACTTTGTTCTCCAGCATGGCTGGATCAGTTCACAACTCCACCAACAATGCATTAGTGTTCCAATTTTCCCACATCTCCTCCAACATTTTTCATTATCTTTTCCTGTCATCTTAGCTAGTCTGATAAGAGGTGGTACTCCTTTTAATTTGTATTTCTTTATAATCAGTTGTGATTTAGAGCATTTTTTAATGTGATTATAGAAAGCTTTAATTTCTTCATGTGAACATTGTTCATATCCTTTGATCATTTAGCAGTTAGGGAATGACTTGTATTTTTATAATTTGACTCAGTTCTCTGCATATTTGAGAAATGAAGCCTTTATAAGAATGTAAAAAAAAATTTTCTCAAGCTTTCTGCTTCTCTTCTAATCTTAGCTGCATTGGTTGTGTTTGTGCAAAAACTTTTTAATTGAATGTAATCAGAAATATCCATTTTACATTTTAAAATGTTCTCTGTTTCTTGTTTGCTAATAAATTTGGAGAATCAAAGATCTGACACGTAAATTCTCTTATTTTCCAAATGTGCTTTGTAATATACCTTTATTTCTAAATTACAAACTCATTTCAACCTTGTTTTGGTACAGGATATAAGATGTTGAACTATGCCTAGTTTCTATCATACTGTTTTCCAGTTTTCGCAGAAATTTTTGACAAATAGTGAGTTCTTATCCCAGAAGCCATAGTCTTTTGTTTTAAGAAACAGTAGATTAGTCATTGACTATTGTGTTTTATATACGTAACCTATTCCAATGATCCACCACTATTCAAATAGTGTCAAATGCTTTTGATGATCACCATTTTATAATAGACTTTTAGATCTGATGCAACAAGGCCATCTTTTTTTATATTTTCCCCCATTAATTTCCTTGATATTCTTGACCTTTTGTTATTTTTTTTTCCTAGCCTTATAAAATAATTTTTGGGTATTTTGATTGGACTGGCATGGATAGTAGATTTAGGTAGAATTGTCATTTTTATTACATTATATTATGGTATAATATTTTTACTTTTGTATTATATTGTTATATTATATTACTGTATTATATTCTAGTTGAATATAGTAATCTGATTTTATTTGTGTGAAAAGTATTTCATAATTGTGTTTCTATAGTTCTTGTTGTCTTGACAAGTAGACTCACAAATATTTTATATTGTCTACAGTTATTTTAAATGGGATTTCTCTTTCTATTTCTTGCTGCTCTTGGGCCTTGTTGGTAATATATAGGATGTTGTTGATTTATGTGGTTTTATTTTATATTCTGCAACTTTGCTGAAATTGTGGATTATTTCAAGTAGGTTTTTAGTTGGTTCTCTAGAATTAAGTATACCATCATATTATCTAAAAAAAAGTGATAGCTTTGTTTTCCACATTTTCATGCTTGTTTAATTCCTTCAATTTATTTTACTTCTTTTATTACTGAAACTAACATTTCTAATACAATTTTGAGTAATAGTGGTGATAATGGGCAGCCTTGGTTTTTTTTTTTTTAATTGAAAATTATCTTTACATTTGGAAAAACAAAATATTGAGGAAAAAAAAACATAATTCAGGTTTTGTTGTGTGCTTTCTAGAGCCCCCAATTTGGGGTGCCAATATTTTACTATGCTTTCTAGATTTCCCACGCTGAGGTGACAAAATATACCATCCAGATTAGCTCTCTGGAGGATCTCGCAACCAGCCCGAGTCCTTGGTCTTAGTGGAGGAGTGATGAAACGGACCCAGAAGGATGGTCAAATCATGGAATCTGTTTATTCCAAATTCTCTCATTCTTATATACCTGAATACCCTTATATAACCAAAGCAATACTGTGCATGTGCTAATTATATTCTGTGCATGTGAGACCACATAAACAACTTACTCTTGTATATAGATAACTCTGCTACTTGGTATCACTCTGCTTTAATTATAATACAGATTATCACTGCCCCCTGACTTCTCAGGAAGGCTGAGAGCCCTTATGGGAGATGGGGATCCAAACCAGACATTGTTAGCAGGTTCCCTCTGGACTGAAGGATCTTCTACCTTACCCAGAGTTTCCCCATTGACTGACCCCTCTACAAGGTTTGGTGTTAATACTTATAGGTGTAACAATTCTTGTAGAAATAATCTCTTTCATGAATTTTAGGGGAAGATGTGGACATTAACGAAACTCAATTCTTTCTTCCTTCCCAGATAAAGATCTCTCTGGCCCATTGTTATTGTTCAGTTATATTTAGTCATATCCAACTCTTTATGACCCCATTTTGGGTGTTGTTGGCACACATATTGAAGTGATTTATCATTTCCTTCTCCAGGTATTTTTAAATGATGAAATTGAGGCAAACAAGCTTAACTGACTTGCCCAAGATTACACAGCTAATAGTGTCTGAGACCAGATGTGAACTCAGGTCCAGCACTCTTTTTTTTTTTTTTTTTTTTAATAATTATAACTTTTTATTGACAGAACCCATGCCTGGGTAATTTTTTACAACATTATCCCTTGTATTCACTTCTGTTCTTACTTTTCTCCTCTCTCCCTTTACCCCCTCCCCCAGATGGCAGGCAGTCTTATACATGTTAAATAATATGTCACAGTATATCCTAGATACAATATATGTGTGCAGAACCAAACAGTTTTCTTCTTGCATAGGAAGAATTGGATTCAGAAGGTAAAAATAACCCAGGAAGAAAAACAAAAATGCATATAATTTATTTCCCAGTGTTCTTTCTTTGGATATAGCTGCTTCTGTCCCTATTGGTCAATTGAAACTGAGTTAGATCTTCTCTTTGTTGAAGAAATCCACTTCCATCAGAATACATCTTCATACAGTATTGTTGTTGAAGTATATAATAATCTGGTTCTGCTCACTTCACTTAGCTTCAGTTCATGTAAGTCTCTCCAAGCCTCTCTGTATTCCTCCTGTTGGTCATTTCTTACAGAACAATAATATTCCATAACATTCACATACCACAATTTACCCAGCCATTCTCCAATTGATGGGCATCCATTCATTTTCCACTTTCTAGCCACTACAAAGAGGGGGGCAGCCTTGTTTTATTGGGAACACTTTCAGCTTCTCCCCTTGCTTTAGATAGATACTATTTATTCCATTTGTTCTTGTGCTCTTTAGTGTTTTTAGTAGAAATGGGTGCAGTATGTTGTCAAAAGTTTTTTTCCGCATCTGTTGAATTTTTGTTTTATTATTAATATGGACAATTTTGCCATTAATTTTCCTGATGTTGAACCAACTCTGCATTCCTGATATAAATCCCACTTCATCATAATGGACTATCTTGATGATAAATTGCTGTAATCTTTATGCTAATATTTTATTTAAAATTTTTATTTCAATATTCATTAGAAAAATTGACCTATGATTTTCTTTCTCTGTTTTAACCCTTTCTAGGTTGGGTATCAGCATCATCTGTTGTCATAAAAGGAATTTGGTATAACTGCTTCACCTATTTTGCAAATAGTTTGTATAATATTGGAATTGATTGGTCTTTAAATGTTTGGTAGAATTGACTTGTAAATCCATCTGGTCCTGGAGATTTTTTTCTTAGGGAGAAATTGGCTTGTTCACTTTCTTTTTTCTAAGAGTTATTTAAGTATTTTATTTCCTCTTCTGTTAATCTGGGAAGTTTATATTTGTATAAATATTTATCCATTTCAATTAGATTGTCAGATTTATTGTTCATTTGGGCAAAATAGCTCCTAATTATTGCTTTAATTTCCTCTTTATTGGTGGTAGGTAAGTTCAATCCTTTCATTTTTAATAATGGTAATTTGGTTTTCTTTTTTTCCAATCAAATTAACTAAAAGTTTATCTATTTTATTGTTTTTCATAAAACCAACTCTTAGTTTTATGTATTAGTTCAATAGTTTTTTTTCAACTTTATTAATCTCTCTTTTAGTTTTCAGAATTTTTAATTTGGCATTTGAGAGTTTTTAATTCATTCTTTTCCTAGCTTTTTTAGTTGCATTGAGTGTTAGAGTTTTTCTTCTTTAAGATAATAATATAAGATGGTTCTGAGAGAAAGCAGGTTTCTCGGGGAGGTTTTCTGAAGGCAGCCTTAGCTTCAGTTAAAAGTAATAATCACCCAAAATGCAGCCAGCTGGTAAAAATGCAAATGTTTATTTTCTACTTCCAAAATAGCCCGGTTAATTGAGGCCTATCTCTCTGCTTGGTTCTAAGAGCTTTTGCAGCTTTGTCCTTTGCTTTTGCCTCTGCTTTCTTCAGCCTCCAGAGCCAGCACTAAGTTGAATCTGTCTTGCCTCCGAGAGAGGGCTTTGGGCTCTCAATCTCCCAGAGGGCTCTGTGTCTGCACCAGAGTGCTTCTCTCCTATCTAATTCAGCTGAACTCTCCTAACTGGGTCTCTGCTTTCTTCTTATATATCAGAGAGTGGGATTATGGGTTTTCTCCAGGTGTGAATTTGGATATCTCATACTAAACCCTGAAATCTCCCAAACATGTGAACTCTAATGAGTCCTTAAATACTTCTTGCTTATATGAGCTCTCTAAAAGTGTGAACACAAGCATTGTATCAATTAGTTCTACTTAGTACCTTATTTCAGGTTCTGGTCCAAAACATCTCCTTGTAGAATTAGATCAATGATACTGAACCATGCTAAATTAGATAATTATTGTCTCTATCAACTCTAATGACTTAACAGTTTGTAAAGATTCCAACAATTGAGCTCGTCTTTCTCTATTTTATTCATATAAGCATCTAGAGATAATAACGTTTTCCCGAAGAACTGTTTTTGGTTGCATCCCATAAGTTTTGGTATAATTATTTCATTATTGTCATTCTCTTGGATGAAGTTATTTTTTCTATGATTTGTTGTTTGACCCACCCATTCTTTAGGGTTAGATTATTTAATTTTCAATTAATTTTTTCTGTTTTTCCATGACCCTTTATTACATGTAATTGCATCATGATCTGAAAAAGATGCATTTAATACTTCTGCCTTTCTGCATTTGATCATGAGAGTTTTAATCCCTAATATATAGTCAATTTTTATGTAAATGTCATGTACTAATGAGAAAAAGGCATATTCCTTATCCCCATTTAGTTTTCTTCAGAGGTCTATCATATTTAATTTTTCTCAAATTCTATTCACCTTTTTAACTTCTTTCTTGTTTATTTTGTGGTTAGATTTACCTATTTCCAAGAGAAGGAGGCTGAGATCCCCTATTATAATTTTGCTGTCTTTTCCCATCTTTTCCTCTAAGAATATGGATGCTGTAATACTCAGTGCATATATGCTTAGTATCAATATTACTTCATTATATATTTGCTCTTCTTTATCAGGATGTAAATTTTCTTCCTTCTTTTAATTAGATCTATTTTTGCTTTTGCTTGTTTTGAGATTAGGATTGTATATTGTATTCTAGCCCTTTACCTTTACTCAGTGTGTATCTCTCAGATTCACATGTGTTTCTTTTAAACAATATATTGTAGAATTCTGGATTTTGATCCATTTCCATTTTTGGAAGAGTTCTTCCCATCCCATTCGCAATTATGATTATTAGCTATGTATTTCCATCCATCTTATTTTTCCCTCTTTATGCTTTTCTGTCTCCTTTAACTTTTTCCCTCCTCATCAGTGTTTTGCTTCTGACTCCCACCTCCCTCAATCTGCTCTTCCTTGTAGCAGCCCCCTTCCCTTTTTTTTTCCCCTTTCCCCTCCTACTTCCTTGTAGGGCAAGATACATTTCTATACTGAACTGTGTGTTATACCCTCTTTGAGCCAAATCCAATGAGATTAAGTTTCAAACAATACTCATCCACCTTCCTTCTTTCCCTTTATGGTAATATCTTTTGTGTCTCTTCATGTGATGTAATTTACCCTATTTTACATCTCCTTTCCTCTTCTCCCAGTACAATCCTTTTTTTAACCCCTTAATTCCTTTTTATATCATCACAATCAGAGTCAACTTCTACCTGTGCCATTTGTCTATATACCCCTTCCAACTGCCATAACAAAGATAGACTTACTATATGTACAGTAATTATGTTTAATAAGATATATTATATATATGCATATATGTATCATATTCCTATATAGGGATGTAAAAATTTAGCCTTTAAACAACATTTTTTTCCCCTTGAGTCTTAGATATTTGATGTTCAGATTTCCTATTAAGTTCTGGTCCTTTCATCAGAAATGATTTAAAATTCTTATTTTATTGAATGTTCATTTTTTTCCCTGAAAGAGTATGTTTGGGGGCAGGTAGGTGGTACAGTGGATTGAGCACCAGCCCTGAAGTGAGGAAGACCTGAGTTCAAATCTGGCCTCAGATACTTAACACTTCCTAGCTGTGTAATCTTGGGCAAGTCACTTACTGTCTCGGGGGGAAAAAAAAGATTATGCTTAATGATTTTGTTGAGAAGTTTTTTTCTTGGCTATAATCTGACCTCCTTTGCCTTCTACAATATCATATTCCAGGCTCTCCGATCCTTTAATTTTGAAACATCTAAGTCCTGAGTAATCCTAATTGTGGCTTTTCAATATTTGAATTATTTGTTTCTGGCTATTTGCAGTATTTTCTCCTTGACCTAATAATTCTGGAATTTAGCTACAATGTTCCTTGGAGTTTTCATTCTGGGGTCTCTTTCAGCAAATTATCAGTAGATTCTCCCAATGACTATTTTACTTTCTGATTCTAAGATTTCTGGGCAGTTTTCCTTGATATCTTGAAAGATGCTGTCTAGTCTTTTTGATCATAGTTTTCAGGTAGCCCAATAATTCCGATATTGTTTTTTCTGGTTCTGTTTTCTATATTGGTTGTTTTTTCAAAGAGGTATTTTGCATTTTCTTCTATTTTTTCCCTTTTTTTATTGTTTTTGTTTTTGTTTGATTCTTGATCTCTCATTGTCATTCATTAGCTTCTACTTCTCTAATTCTAATTTTTAATGAATTATTTCAGTTAGTTTTTTAAACCTCCATTTCTCTTTGGCCAATTCTTCTTTTAAAGGAATTGTTTTCTTGAGTGGATTCTCCCCCCTCCCCAAATTGCTTAATCTAATTTTTTTAGGAATTGTTTTCCTCAGTTAATCTTTGTGTTTCCTTTTCCAAGCTGTTAACTTTTTTTTTCATAATTCTCCTGCATAGTTCTCATTTCTTATCCCAACTTTTTTTTTCTCCCTTATTTGATTTAAATGCTTTTTGAGCTCTTCCAAGAGAGCCTTTTGAGTTTGAGACCAATTCATATTCCCCTTTAAGGCTTCACATTTACGATATTTTCTCATTGCTGTTTTCTTCTAAGTGGGTTTATATTCGAATCTTCCTCATTGCCCTAGTAACTTTCTATAGTGAGGGCTCTTTTTTATTTTCTGCTCTTTTTTTTAAGTTGAGCTCTACTCGTAGGGCACAGGGGAGACTGTCCCAAGCTTCCTTTGCAAGGAGACAAGGATCTCATTACTAGATTTCCACTCTGGGGCTGGAGATGCTGCCAGTTCTCACACTGAGTTGGGATGGCCTGATTTGGTCAAGTCTCTTCATCTTGGCCTCCTGGATTCCTTCAAGTCCCAGAGAAAATTTTCATTTTCCATAGAATATCTTTCTCAGTCCATCTTAATTCTGTTCATTATTTCCAGTTTATCCTTTATATAGCTTATCTGTGCCTTGCTATTTGCATGTTCTCCCCATTGAGTTGTTCTCCTCACAAACAAAACTATTTTTGGCATTTCTTTGTATTTCCAGCATTAAACAGTATCTGGCCCATACATATGTATTTAAATATTTATTTAATAATTGTTTTTTGACTGATTATTAATTGATTTCAGATGTGATAGACCATATTAATTTCTTTAAAACTATTAGTTTTTTTTTATATTGGAAATTCATCTTACTTTGGAAATTAGCATGCATCTGTTCTTTCCTGCCTTTTCTTCCCCTCTTTTCTATATATACATAGATACTCACACTCATGTTTATAGGCACATTCTTCATAAGGTTCTGTTCTCTTTCAAAAGTTTTATAAATATTTAAGTGTCAAGTATGGTATTGGGGATATAAAGATGGTGATGATAATAATAGCTAACATTAACATAATGTTAGGTTCAGGCACTGTGCTAAATATTTTACAAATATATATCATTTGGCCCTCACCATAACTGCAAAGTAGCTGTTACTGTCCCTGTTTTAGAGATGAGATAACTGAGGCAAACAGAGATTAAATGACTTGCCCAGAGTCATATAGCTAGGAAGTGCCTGAGACCAAGTTGGAATTTAGATTTTCCTGACTTACCCATTGAGCCAAAGGCATAAATGAAAATAATTAACAGTCTTTCTAAGAGCTTATGTTATTTTAAGAGGAAACAATATGTATGCGGATAAGTAAATAATAATTACTTCTTGAGGTAGGCTTTTTGAATTTTAGTAATTTTGATTTTTATATTTATAAACTCTCTAGATTATAGATTTAAAGGATAGAAGATATCTTAGAGTTCATGTAATCTAAGTATTTTATTTTATGTATTTGTTTCAATTCAATTCAACAAATATTTATCAGATACCTTTTAATTAATTAATGAGTTGCCTATTTAAAATATAGCACTGGGGATACAATCACAAAAAAGTCTCTGCCATCAATAAGCTCACATTGTACTGGAATAAAAACAAAGTAATTTGAAAAAAGAAATGAATTGGTTATGAGGAAAGTCAGTAACAGCTTCATGGAATAGATGACACTTGAGCTGAGCTTTGAAGAAACAAGGATAAAGGACTTAATAGAGTGAAACGCTGTATGAGTAAAAGGAAGGTGACTAGATGCCAGAGTTCAGGGAAATAGAAGACTCAGTGGTGACACTTGCATTAGTTTTAATTTTTCTGGCCATATGACATTTTTCTCCTTCTAATCTGTGGTAGTGATTTTTCATTTTTATAAAATCTGAAATGAAAATTAATTTTTGTGTAGTTTCAGGGTTTAATAGCTTTTTTATTTAATTTTTCCCTAATTATATTTAAAACATTTTTTTTACATATTTTTAAGATTTGTGAGTTCCAGGTTCTCTCCCTTATCCCCACCTACAATTAAGAAACCATATATGAAGTTATGCAAAAAAAATTCCACAGAAGTCAAATTGTGAAAGAAAATATAGATCTTCCACCCTAATGAAAATAAAAACTCTTGAGAAAAATTAAATTAAAAAGAAGATAGAGAAAGAGAATACTTTGGTCTTTATTCAGCCACAATCAGTTTCTTCTCTGGGTGTGGATAGAATTTTTCATTATAAGTCCTTCAGAGTAGTTGTAGTGAATAGCTGAAAATAGCAAAGTCACCTACAGCTGTTCATATAGAACTCTGTTACTGTTTGTATATAGTATGTTTTACTTTGTTCATGGAGGACTTTCCAGGTGTTTTTTTTTTCCCCTCTGAGAGCATTCTGTTCATCAATCTCCAGAGAATAAGAATATTCCATTATCTGTACCACAGTTTATTGAGCCATTCCCCAGTTATTGGGCATCCCCTCAATTGTCGATTTTTTTTTGCCCTGACAAGAGAGCTATTATAAATATTTTTTGATACACATAGGTCATTTTCCTTTTGTTTTGGTTTGTTACCCTCCCCCTCCCCCAAATCTCTTTGGGTATTCATGCCTACTAGTGGTATTGTTAGATCAAAAGATATGCATGAATTTATAGTCCTTTGGGAATACATCATATCTTTTGATCATTTGTCAATTGGGGCATGGCTCTTATTTTTTTTAATATAAATTTGACTATTCCTTCTATGTATTCCTCCCGATTTATTCTGTCTCTTTTTACCCTGTACCTCCTCAAAAGGGTTTTGCTACTGACCACTTTCTCCCCTAATATGCCCTCCCTTTTATTACCTTCCCCTCTCCCCATATCCCACAGATAAATTTTCATGTCTCTGGTGGATATATTATTTCCTATTTGAGCTAATTCTGATGAGAATAAAATTCATTCATCCTCTCCTCCCTCTTTTCCCCTCTTTTTCTTGTCTTTTTTATATGGCAGAGATTTGTACCATTCTACTTCTTTTCCCTTTCTCCAAGTACATTCCTCTCTTACCTCTTAATTTCATCATTCTTTTAAAAAGACATTATCTCTTCATATTCAACTCACATTTGTGCCCTCTGACTATATATATATCATCTAACTGCTGTAATTATGAGAACTTTATAATGAATTAAATGTTATCATCCTCCCATGTAGGAATGTAAACAGATAAACTGTATTAAATCGCTTATGATATCACTTTTCTCATTACCTCCTTATGCTTTTCCAGAGTCCTTTAAGAAAAAATCAGATTTTCCATTCAGTTCTAATCTTTTCATCAAAAATGCTTGAAAGTCCTCTTTTTTCATTGAATGATAACCTTTTTCTCTGAAGAATGATGTCGAGGCTCTTAAAAAAAAAATTGACTTTCAGGTGGACTAATAATTTTTAAATTATCTTTTCTGGATCTATTTTCCAGGTCAGTTGTTTTTTCCAATGAGATATTTCACATTTTAAAAATATATTTTCATTTTTTGGCATTTGCTTTATTGTATCTTGATTTCTCACAAAGCCATTAGCTTCCATTTGCTCCATTCTGTTTTTAAAGGAATTGTTTTCCTCAGTGAGCTTTTGTACTTCCTTTTCTAATTGGCCAATTTAGATTTTTAAGGCATTCTTTTCTTCATTAGCTTTTTATATTTCTTTTGCATCTCTCTCAATTCTTTCCCTAATTTTTCCTCTATCTCTCTTACTAGATTAACAAAGTCCCTTTTGAGTTCTTCCATGACTTGTGCCCAATTCTTATTTTTCTTGGAGACTTTGGATGTAGGAGCTTTGACTTGGTTACCATCTTCTGAATGTGTGTTTTAATATTCCTTGTCATCATAACTTTCAGTGGTCAGAAACTTTCTGTTTTCTGCTCATTTTTCTAGCCTATTCCCCTTTACCGCAGACCCTCTCCAATGACCTTCCGAGTCCTCCCTGGTGTCCCAAGGCTGAGAGATCCAGAAGTCTCCAGCACTGCTGCTGATTCAGAGGTCCTGCCTCATTGATGATGGGGCTGGGGCCAGGCCTATTCTGGCATTGCCCACTCAACTCCCACACTGGTTCCATAGACCTTTTCTGCTGACCTTCCAGGTCTTCCCTGGTGTCCCTCAGCTGAGAGGTCTGGAAGCCACTGATTTAGAGGTCAGACCTGAGCCATAGCTACCCTTTGAACCTCATCCTGGTGTCATAGACCTTTTCTGCTGAACTTCTAAGTTGTTTTTAGCTGAAAAATGTTCTACTCTTTTTTGGGGTGTTTTGATGCTTTAAAATTTGTTTTAAGCCATAATTTAAAGGAATTTGGAATGGTTAGGTGAATTCCTGCCTCTATTTTGCCACCTTGGCTCCACCCCTGGTATAATAACTTTTAAATGCTGTTTACATGTTAATGGACAGTACCTGAAACTGATTTATTTATTTATTTTTTTGGGGGGGGGAGAATTTGTGTAAAATTTTGAGTTCCAAATTCTTTTTCTTCCTCCGTCCATTTCCTCCCTGAGATGGTAAGCAATCAGTTATAGGTTATACAATCTGATTTATTAAAGTTTTTAAATGTACCTAGTCTTTATGAATATACTCCATAGATGATTTATTTTCTAATATGTGATCTAATATTCATTTATTGATATGCAAGAATCATCTCTCTTAATATGATCAAAGACTAATCAGTGGCCAAACAAAAGGCCTATTTCTTTACTGAGCGTATATCTTATTCATACTTCTTCCTGAAAGTCAAGATTTATAAATTAAACCAGATATTCCAGAAAAATTATGTTAAATGTTGGTCATTTGTCTCCTTACTATTTCATCCTTGACTTGATCCCCATTGCTAGAATACAGACACTTTTCATTTTAACCCTTTAAATACTTAGGGATCTTTTTTTTGTGTGTTGTCACTCTAGGACAGAACCTCTTGCCTGGACTACTGCAGTACACAACTGGTGGTTTTGCATATCACTGGTCTTCCCATTCCAGTTCATCTTTTCCTTATTTGTAAAAATAATTCTCCTAAAGTGCTGATCTGACCGTGTGTGTGTGTGTGTGTGTGTGTCTGTCTATCTGTCTCTCTCTCTCTCTCTCTCCCCCTCTGTCTCTGTCTTTCTCAGTTAACTCTGCTGGGTTCTTGTCATCTGTAGGATCAAATTTCATAACCTTCACCTTGCCCACTCTCCTTCATTAATCTTCTTTCATCTTATATCCTCTACTGTGATACCAGCTTCCTTGTTATTCCTCACATTAGACACTCTCTCTCACCTCAACTCATTTTAGCTTGGTTTTCTTCTGCTTGACTGGAATTAGTGTTCTTAGTTCAAAAAAGTGTCCATTTTCAAATAGCACCCTTTGAATACTGTCTTGAAATGTATATAATTAAGACTTCCTTGTATAGCAGGTAGTAAAAAGAATATCATTTTTATTTTATCAGAAACTGAAGTATAGAAACTTAACACTTAAAAAGTAAGTCCAAAGTCATATGTTATTGTGTATTTCTAGGCATATCACTTAATCCCAATTACCTGGCCTTCCCCCCAGAAAAGTCTTTACACTTTTGTTATTATTATGGAAATATCAGTATTGTTCTTAAAATAGTCTTTGTTTTAATTTCTTTTGTTTCCTTTTCTAATGGAAACACTTTTAGAGAGTTTTCTAGTTCAATTTATTAATAAAAGAATTCTGGATTTTTGAAAAGATTTTTAGCCAGTATTTTCTGTTTACTTGAGTTATAAAAAAATTTTTATTTAAATTTAAACCCTGAACTTGTTTTAATTCATATTTATCTCTCTATGTGTACACACACATTTTTTCAGGTTGTCTGATACCTAATGTTGTCATTCAGTTTTTTTTTTTTTTTTAGTTGTATCTGACTCTTTGTGACCCAATTTGGGTTTTGTTTTGTTTTGTTTTTTGGCAGACATACTGGAGTTATTTGCCATTTTCTTCTTCAGCTCATTTTAAAAATGAGGAAACTGAATTAAACAGGGTTAAATGTCTTGCCCACAGTTACAAAGTGTCTGAGGTCACATTTGAAATCATGAAGAGGAATCTTCCTGATTTCAAGTTAAGTATTCTATCCACTGCCCCATCTCATTGCCTGCTACTATTTAAATTTAAATAGTCATAAGTTATGCAAGCAATTCTTGGAAAACTTGAGGTGCTTTAAGTTCCTCATTAAGTTTTCTGTAATCCATTTAGCTTATTCTTAAGGAAATTTTATAGCATTAACAAGGGAAATTCAGTATTTTAGCTTAGATTAATTGAAGAAGAATTTGTCACAAAACAATTTTTAGCACATTCTGGTTTGATGAAAACTTCTTAAGAAAACCTTGATTTTTATAGCATTTGTTGAAAGATAAATGGTACTTTCATTTAAAATGCAATCATAGACTTCTAATGCCAAGATGGTTGTGTGAGGAAGGAATCCTCAAAAACCTTCCCAAATTTCCCTCCAAAGAGCTTTAAAAAAAACTCCTCAGAATTGGTCTAGGAGCAGGAAAGCACAGAAAGAAAGGTATCTGTCTCTGGGGTGAAATGGAAGTGACAGCCAAGTACAGTATCAGCAGCTAGCCTCATAGCAGAGGGTATGCAGTGAGACTGCGAGTTTGAGACAGTCTATCAGAGAGGCCCCATTTTACCACAGACCAGCAGCCCATTAGGCAAGTGAGTTGTTTGTGAAGCAGTATCTTTCAAGAAGTTTTCAAAGACTATTCCTTGATATAATATTACCAGAGAGCAAAATAGAAATGAGAAGAAATCTACCACCACAGAGATTCTCAAAATGAAAACTTCCAGGAACATCATAACCAAATTCTAGACTCACTGATCAAGGAGAAACTATGGCCGTCAGGATTACACAGGATTTGGCAGTGTCCACATTAAAGAACCTTGGGACTTGTAATATAATATATCAGAAGATAAAGGAGTGAGGATTACAGTAAAAAATCATCTACCTAGCAGAATTTTAGAGGGAGGGGAGTAGATAGATATTTAATGAAATAGAGGATTTTTAAGCATTTCTAATTAAAATTGCAGAGCTGAATAAAAAATTTGCCCTCCAAATGCAAGACTCAAAGGAAACATAAAAAGGTAAAAAACATAAACAATTCACTAAGGTTAAACTGTTTGTATTTTAACTCAAATTTAATAACTATAAGAGCAATTTTAGAAGTAGTATGTGCAGAGGTTGTAATAAAAGGTGACTTTTATGGGATGATTATCCCTTTCTCCCAAAAAGCTAAAGGGAGTAGTAGGGAGGATGATTGCACTGGAAGGAGTGGGGAGACTAAAGAGGAGAAGATACGGGACAGGATGGCAAGAAAAGTACTCTCATCAAAATTGGCTCAGAGAGAATAGCATACATATTCAGTTGGATGCTGATATCTAGCTTATCTTATAAAGAAGTAAAAAAGGATGAGGACAATAGAAAGAGGGGGAGAAGGACTGACAAAAGGGAGGCTATATTGGGAAAAGCAGTGATCAAAAGTAAAATAATTGTGAGGAGAGAAAAGGTAGAGAAGTCTAAAAATGGACTGAAAATCAGAATTCTACAATATGTTGTTTACAAGAAGTACATTTGAAGTACAGAGATAGAGGGTAAAGGTAAGGGACTGGAACAGAATCTATTACACTTTAGCTGAAGCAAAGAAAGGAGCAGCAGCAATTATGATCTCAGACAAGGCAAAAGGAATAATCTAAGATAAAGGGAATTGTGTCTTGCTGAAATGTGCCATAGACAGTGAAATTATATCAGTACAAAATATATATGCACCAAATGGTATAGCAACTAAATTTTTGAAGGAAAAATTGAATGAGTTACAGGAAGAAATAGATTAAAAAATAGTGGTGGGTGACCTCAACTTTGTTAACTGGATAAATATAACCAAAAATAAATAAATAAATAAACAAGAAGAAGTGGGTGAATAAAATTATGGGTTAGATATAATGAATCCCCTAGCAAAAATTAAAAATTAAATGAGAATAGTAAGGAATATACCTTTTTCTCAGTAGTATATAGTACCTACAAAAAAATTGACCATGTTAGAACAGAAAAATCTCATAACTAAATGCAGCAAAAACAGCTATAGTAATAAACAAATGCTTTTCAGATCATAATTCAATTATGAACAATTAGGAATTACATTCAATAATAAGCAATGGAAAGGGAGATTAAAAATTAATTGGAAATTAAGTGCTTTAATCCTAAAAAAAAAATGGGTCAAAGAACAATTGATAATTTCATTACAGAAAATAAGAAACATACCAAATTTATGGAAGACAGCCAGAGAAATACTAGAGGAAATTTTATAAAATGGAGAAAAAATACAACAGTGAATCGGGCATGCAATTAAAATAATAATAATAATAATAATAATAATAATAAAGAACCTAGAAAAAGAAGAAATTAAAAATCCCTAATTAAACACCAGATTGGAAATCCAGAAAATCAAAAGAGGTTGATAAAATTGAAAGAAAGCCGTTGAAATCTAATAAAATTAAAAACTGGTTTTATTTTTTAAAAAACAGTAATATAGCTTAAAACTATTGGTTAATTTGATTTTAAAAAGGAAACCAAATACAGCATCAAAAATGAAAGAATTGAATTAAACACCAATGAAGAAATTAAAACAAGTGTTAGGAGCTTGCTTATCTAATTATATCCAATATATTTGACAAAAATGCAAATTACCCAAAAGAAATAAAATACCCAATCTTAAAAAAAGGCAAATGGACTTCCTAAGAAACAATCCCCCGGAGTAGGTGGATTCATGAGCAAATTCTACCAAACATTTTAAGTACATTTAACCCTAACACTATGTAAACTATTTGGGGCAGTAGTTTATAATTTATAAGGAGGAGTCCTACAAAATTCCTTTTACAACATATATGGTGCCGATACCCAAATTGGGAAGAGCCAAAACAAAAAATTAAAGACCAGTCTCTCATGAATATTGATGCTAAAAATTTAAATACTAGTAGAGAGATTATAGCAATATGTCATCAGGATCACACACTGACCAAATAGGATTTATTACCAGGAATGCAGTGCTGGCTTAGTATTTGGAAAACTGAGCATAATTGACCATATCAATAACAAAACCAATGGAAATTATATGATTATCTCAAGAGATGCAGAAAAAAGACTTTAACAAGATATAGTACCCATTCCTATTAAAAGTACTAGAAAGTACAGGAATAAATGGGCCTTAACTTAAAATGATAAGTAATATTTATCAAAACCATCAGCAAACAACTAAGGGGGGAGATAAGCTAGCTTTCCCATTACAATCAGTGAAGCAAGGATGATCATATAACCTATATTATTTAATATTGTGCTAGAAATGTTAACTATAGCAATAAGAGAAGAAAAAAGGAATTAAAAGTAGTGATAAAGAAGCAAAACTATCATTCTTTGCAGATCATATGATGTTATATTTAGAAAATCCTAGATAATCAACTAAAAAACTAGTGGAAATAATTTTTAACAGAGTTGCAGAATACAACCCACATAAGTCATCAGTCTCTCTATGTATTACCGACAAAATTCAGCAGCAAGAGATAGAGAAATCCCATTTAAAATAATTGTAGACAGTATAAAATGCTAAGGAATTTACCTGCCAAGACATACCTAAGGACTGTATGAATACAATTATAAATAAATTAGTTTTCACACAAAGTCAGATTTAAACAATTAGGAAAAATATTTATTGCTCATGGGTAGGTCAAGCAAATTAAAATGACTTCTATTGAAATTAATCTTTATTCAGTGCCATACCAAATAAACTATTAGAAAAATAATAGAACTAGAAAAAAATAATTCATCTGGAAAAACAAAAGTTTAAAAGATATCAAGGGAATCGATGAAAAAAGATGTGAACTCATATGATCAAGCCATATAGATCTTAAATTGTATTATAAAGTGGTCATCAAAATCTGATGACCTGAAAAGTGGAATGGTGGATTAGTGAAATAGGTTAGGTATGAATTACATCATAGTAAATGATAATAACAATCAGTACGGAATTTCTTAAACTTTTTCCACTCAGGATCTCTTTTCACCCAAGAAATTTTTGTGTGCCCCCAGGTATATGGGTGTATAAACTTAAGTATTCAGATCAAACATTTAGTGATAATTATAATTTCATGACTTCCATATTCAGTTATGAGATAATGAATGGGGTCACAACCCACAGTTTAAGAAGTTGGGATTTAGTATATGATAAACCTGAAGATCAAAGTTTTTGGAACAAAAACTCATTATTTGACAAAAAAAAACTGCTGGGAAAACTGAGTATGACAGAAACTAGGTATAGACTAACATCTCACACCGTATGCCAAGATAGTCAAAATGGGTATGTGATTTATACATAAAGGGTTATATAAGCAAAGTAAGAAGGCTTGAAATATTTTGATTGTCAGATTTATGGATATGGGAAGAATTTAGAACCAAAGAATATAATAAAAAGGATTATCAAAATATAAAATGGATAATTTTGATTATGTAAAATTTTTAAAAGTTCAAAATTGTAAAGAAAAGGGGGGATTTTACAACGAGTATCTCTGATAACAGCCTCATTTTTCATATATAGAGAGAATTGAACTATTAAGTCTCATGAAAAAATGCTCTAAATCACTATTGATCAGAGAAATGCAAATTAAAACAACTTTGATATACCAACCCACATTTATTAAAGTTGTTAATGTGACAAAAACAGGAAAATGATGGATGTTGGAGGGGATGTGTGAAAGATAGGACACTAATGTATTGTCAGTAGAATTCTGAACTGATCAACGATTCCGGAAAGCATTTTGGAGCTATACCCAAAGGGCTATAAGCAATACCACTATTATAGGTCTGTATCCCAAAGACATCCAAAAAGAAAAAGACCTATTTGCACAAAAATATTTCTAGCAGCTCTTTTTGTGGTGACCAAGAATTGAAAACCAAAGGAATATTCATCAATTGGGGATGGCTAAACAAGCTGTGGTATATGATTATAATGGAATATTGTTGTATTATAAAAAAATGACAAATGGGATACTTTCAAGAAAAACCTGGAAAGACTGACTTGAACTGATGCATTGTAAAATGAAATGAGCCAGGAAAATGAGGTTCATAGTAATAGCAATATCATTCCATGAAGAATTGTGAATAACTATTGTCAAAAAGACAGTGGTCTAAGACAATCCCAAAGGATTAATAATGAAAGGATTAATATCTGCTTCCAGAGATAGAACTGATGTTGATTGAATAGACTAAACATGCCGTTTTTCACTTTCATTTTTTCTTTTATTCAAGGTTTCTTGTAAATGACTAATATAAATATATTTTACATAATTGCATATGTATAATCAAATATTTGATTGCTTTACTGTCTCAGGGAGGGTCAAAGGCAGGGAATAAGGATGAGACAAGATGAAACTCAAAACTTTAAATAAAACTGTTTTTAAAATGGAGAAAGGAGCAGCTAGGTGGCGCAGTGGATAGAGCACCATCCCTGAAGTCAGGAGGACTTGAGTTCAAACTTGGCCTCAGACACTTAATACTTCCTAGTTGTGTGACCCTGGGCAAGTCACTTAACCTCAATTGCCTCAGCAAATAAAAAAAAAATGGAGAAAAAAGTTAAATAGTAGATTCTTCTCTCCCTGCACTCTCCAAATGTAATAATTTAGAGGCAATATGATTTAGAGCAATATGAAGCAAGTACATTGGATTTAGAGTCAGCAAAGATGAGTTCAAATCTCAACTTTGCTATATATTACTTAATTGACTTGGTTAGGTTTGGGCTTCTCATACTTTTTCCATTTGTAACCTCTTTTTGTCCTCCAAATTTTTGTATGGCCCTGGCTATCTAAGTATGTAAAACAGGTATACAAATCAAACATTTACTGATAATCACAAATTTTGCAAACCCCACAATCAGTTATGAAATCCCTTTTGGGGTCATGAATCACAGTTTAAGAAACTGGGTTTAGACCAGTTAGCCTCTCTGGCCCTTAGTTTTTTCATTTTTTTTTTTAAAAACTAGACTAGATTAATTTCACTCGACTCTTTTTCTAAGACCATTGATCCAATGTTGCGCTAAAATTTTTTAAAAGTTTAAAATCAAGTAAAAATCATCAAAAACATGTAGTTTCTAGTTTTTATTATTGTACATTATTAACACAATTCATTTTATTTTTAATAGGATTCTTGCAGCCTTTCCTAGAAGCCTGTAGCAATATACTGTTTTTTCGTACTTGTTCTGTGCTACTCCGACACCCTAAACTTGATCTACAAATATTGGAAAAACTCAGCATTATACTTCAGAAACTCTCCAAAATCAAGTAAAGACTTTGTTCATTTATAGTGTTTTTCTCTTTACACTTCTCTTAGCATCCTTCTTTTAAACTTAGGCAAATTTTATTATTTGTTTTATCACAAGAAAATGCTTTAGTAGAGACAGTAAAATATAATGAAAATAAGTCTGCCTTTAGAGTCAAAGAACCTGTGGTTGAAATCTTAATTTTTCTTGTATTACCCTGGGCAAGTTACTTTATTTTTTGGGTATCCTTTTCTTTATCTTTGCAGTGAAGATGAATGTTAGATTACATCTATAAGTCCTTGTTCCCAAAAATGCTCTTAAAAATTAATGGGGAGGGTAAAATTAGAGCAGTGGTGTCAGACTCAAGTAGAAAAGGATGTTTGTGTTGTGTATTGTATTTTTATTTTGTTAAACGTTTCCTAATTTCATTTAATTTTGTTTGTTGGACACCTCTGGTGTAGAAGAGGTATCCTGCTGCAGTGGAAAGAGGGCTAGAAGGGGAGTCAGGAGCTGGGTTTATATCTCACTTGACATATTAGCTAGCTGTTCCTAGCTATTCATTGGGTATGTTAGTTAACCTTTCTGCATCTTAGTCTCCTCATCTATAAAATCTTGGCTTCACCTGCATTACTATTAAATTTCCTGTTTTTGATCTGCCCATTTCAAACTGAGATAAACAACTTGAACAAAATTTGAATAAAGGGCTGGGAACAGTATAATTCTCGAATTTTTTAGTAAAGCTTTGAAGCCAAAGATGCAAATTAAAACCTTTTATATTGAAATTGATGGGTACATAAGGTCATTCATGGTTTCTCACATAAAATAAATGTACCATGGCAAGAAAATTTGAAATATATAAAATCTAATTCTTATTGCAGACAAAATTGCCTGGGAGTTTAGGGGGAAAAGTCAGTGGGGGAGAGGTGATGAATGATGAATGTTTGAAAACCTCTAGATTTTTATCTCTGCAATGAGAGTATTGGAATTTAAGTCAAATATAAGAAGTTAGATAAAAAACATGGTAGTCAATTCTGGGGCTCTAATTTTATAAAAGGAACATAATTCAGAATAACAAGAGTCTGAATTGGAAAGGATATCAGAGCTCATTCTGTATCTATATAGGAATTCCTAATAAGATTATTAATTAGTGGTCCCTGTAGTTGTGGCTCAAAGACTTTTAGTAAAGGAAAGCCCACTCACAGCCAAGGTAGCTTATTCCACTTCCTAAATGTTAGGAATTTTTTCCTTACATTCATTTCTGTTTTGTCTCAGCAGTTTCTTCTCACTGATACAGATTGTCTTCTGAGGTCAGATAGAACAAGTCTATTCTAATACTCGAAGAAACCCCCCATATTTGTTTCATCTTTTCTTTAGATGAAATATTGCTAGTTCATTCAACTGGTAATATAGTATCAAAGTTCCTCACCATGGTTGCTGTCTAATGGAAATTCTTTTCTTCTTCTTCCCCAAACTCTGCAGTTTGTCAGGTCCTTTCCCAAAATACATTGTACAAAATAGCATATTATCATAAATATGTAATTAGGGTTCAGAGTTCAACAAAATTTTGTTGACTTTATAATCATATAATTGCCTATATACAGAAAAAAACATTGTTTTTTCCTCTATGTAAGCTAAAATTGCATTAGTCTTTTTGTACTTCTAAATGGCACTGTTGATACTTATTGTGATTGCAGTTCATTAAAATTCCCAGGGAATTCTATCATTCTTTTATTTTTAGTGTTACTAGATAACTTATTTCTTATATCATTATTGACATTGTACATGATTAATAATTTAATGGAAAAATATTTCTTACAGGAGTAATAAGAAGTTCTTTGAACTCTTCACACTTCATCTGATGCTTCAAGAAATCCAGAGGACGGCAAATCCAGAGCATATCTTTCTTTGTATCAACCTTAATTCAACTCTCTTTAATTTGGGTTTAACTAAGTGTAATTCCCTTGTTACTGTTGCAAGCAGTTAGACAAGGTTATTTTTTTTCTATGCATGTTACTTATTTGTAAAATTTGAAAGATTGACCAGAGTGACTAAAATTTTGCTAAGTGAAGTTTTAAAACATGTTGTAGGACAGCATTGTTTATCATGAAGGACAAATGGTTAACATTTTAAATATTTTTGTTTTTAATTAAATAAATAGATATTGTGGAACAATTAGAATACTTTTTTTTTCAAAGACTGATTAGCCAATATAATAGACCAGACTTTCAGAGTTCATGGTAATTGTAAAAGTAAAGGTTACTTTTTGTACAAGTCTTTCAGGAAAATCATTTTAAAATTATGTGATTATTAATTCTGAATAAAGTTGATATTAACTTGCAAGTAGGGTTTGAGCTTGTTGTCTTTTCATTTTCTGAAATAAATTTTTTTTAAGTAGAAGCCACTTTTCACCTTTGTTTACTAGCTATATTCTTGTCATGAGCTTTTCTGAATATCATACTTTGAGAAAACTTTATAATTTCTAGGAATGCCTGTTTGTGATTTTTCTCACTAGGTGTATGTCTTTGACTAGTCACAAAGAGATTATATAATATTATTGGTTCTCTAATAAGCTTTTTGCACATTACTGGGGAATAGGTTATATTTAGAGAAGACTAGTACCTCTAGTATGAGGGCTGCTAAGCCCTTCAATATTGCTTTCCACTTCTGATGTCTACCTGAACTACCTAAATCTTTGTGGCTCCAAGAAGCTGTAGCATGCATAGTGGCCACACCCTGGTAAACCATTTCAGCAGATGGGCTCCACCAAATTGAGAGTAACTGAAGGGATCTTAAATATATTGGTGAATTAGGGGATTGTCTACCCTAAACATGTGAAGGTGGAATAGATAGATGAGAACAGTTTGTTCATCTCAACAGCCATGAAGTCAGTTGAAGTGAGCACTTAGCACTTGGTAGACATTGAAGATGCCAAGGTCATCCTCTGTATCTCAAGCCATCACCAGTTGTCTTGACTCTACACTAGACAGTCTTGACTCTTGGAGGAGAGAGTAAGGCTGACGACTTCATGCAGTTCTGCCTCACTTAAATCCAATTTATTAATGAATCAAAAAGCATCAACTACACTCATTACCAAGCTCATATTTATTACTCATTCCTCTTCAATATTTCACTTCATTGGTTTTATCAGAATGATTATTTTCTCCACCAGTGTAGATTGCAGCTACTTTCTTGGTAGATTATCTTTAAAATCATGCAGATTTGACCTTGTCATTCCCTTTCTCAAAAAATTTATTTTAAAACCTTTTTTCTACAAACTTGGAAAATAGATAGTATGTTACTGGGATTATAATTAAAATCTCTATTTTTAGTAGCCTCTGTAGAACTTGCGCTCTACTGATATGACAAAAAGAGGTACCAGAGTACCTTAGAAGCACTTCACTTCTTATGGAACTGATTTATATATATATGTATGTATATGTATATATATGTGTGTATCCTTGTTTTAGAGATGAGGAAACTTTTAGCCAATTCTAGTTTATATAATATATACATAAACATATACAAATATAAAAACGTAAGTATATAAGGAGACATTGAAGATTAAAAACGGAAGGAAACTTATATATAAGATGTGTTCAACATGTTAGTTTTGTAGAATTGAATGCTCCTCTGTGTCACATGTAAGATATCTTAATATATGGAGTCCTAAACAAAAGCAGAGTACATTTTCATGTACATAACAATTCATAACATATTTAGATTCTGTAGAATTGTCAAGTAACAAACTATGAACAGTTCTAAGGTTTCTTTTGTTTATTGTTTTGCTATGAGGTCCCTTATGGTTCCCATGGTTATCTGTGTGGAAAAGTGTGTCGGGACTTTGGTTAAATTTACACAAAGCTTTCATAGAATCTAGCCAGGCCTCTTGTCTCCATGAGAACAGGACCAATAAAGTGCAGAGTTAGACTCCCTTTCCACTTTCTTTTTCTTCTCTCTAAGCTGACATTTATATAGTTCTTACTATATGCCAGGCACTGTGCCAAGTTCTTTACAGTTATTTTTTCATTTGATTCTCACAACCCTTTTTACAGTTTTAAACAGGTAATCAGAGTTTAAGTGACTTTCCTGGGGTCACACAGCATTGTCTTTAAGTATCAGAGATCGTATTTGAACTTGTGATTTCCTGATTCCAAGCCCAGTGCTCTTATCTACTGCCTTTATTAATATCCCCATTTCACAAATGAGCAAAGTGAAGCTTAAATAATTAATAAACGGAGATGAGGATGATTACAAATATTATATTACACCAAAGAGTTGTAAGAAGTGCAACATTATGTCCAGGAGTAAGGAAAGTCTTTGCTAACAAATCAGATAAGAGAAATATTCATGGAGGACATAACATTTGTGTTAAGTTTTAGAGGATAGAAATTTATAAGACTAGAGAACGTTCCAGGCACAGGGAACAGTAAGCCATGATATCATGAGGACAAAGTGCAGGCTATACTGGGTATACAGTGATTCAAGAGTTGGGTTGGGGTTGGAATAAAAAAAAAATAGTCAACATTAACAGAAATTCAGAATACTGAAATGTAGAAGACTATAATATGAAAAGGAAATGGAAAGGTTGGGTGATAATTAGACTTTAAAACCCTTGAATTCCAGTCTAAGGAGCTGGAACTTGACTCAACAAGCAATAAGAAGTCATTGATGATTTCTGAGCCAAAACAGCATGACTATGTTGAAGAGAAGATGCCATGTAACTGTTATTTTCATCGTTATGAAAGTAAAAACTCTTGGGAGGCAGGACTGTTCTGTTTACATCTTTATGTCTTTATAGTCCCAACCACATTACAGCATATAATAGACATTTAATTTTAAATACTTGCTTAAGTGATAATAATTGACATTTACATAGGGTCTAAAGATTGGCAAATCAAAACTTTATGCACACTAGTCTAATTTGATCTCATATTGATAGATTCACTTACTGTTCTGAATGCATTGTTAGTTATACCACCTGACTAGGGCCATCTATTTTTCCTTTTTTTCCTATTTAATATTTTATTTTTCCACAGTTACATGTAAAACTTTTTATTTTTAAATAGTATTTTATTTTTCCAAATACATGTAAAGATTCACTTTTGCAAAACCTTGTCTTCCAAAATTTTCTCTCTTCTCTCCTCACTACATCGCCTAGACAGCAAGTAACCAAATATAGATTAAACTTGCACAATTTTTCCATACATACTAATATATTCATCATACTGCACAAGAAAAATTAGACTAAAAGGTGAAATAAAAAAAAAACAAGGGAAAAATCCAGTGGCAATAACAAAAAGTGAAAATACTTTGCTTTGATCCACATTCAGTCTCCATATTCTTTCTCTGGAGAGAACTGGCTCTTTCCATCACAAGTCTATTGGTATTCCCTTGAATATTTCGTTGTTGAAAAGAGACATGTCTATCAGAATTGATCATCATATAATCTTGTTGCTGTGTATAATGTTGTCTTGGTGCTGCTCATTTCATTTTGCATCATTTCATGTAGGTCTCTCCAAGCCTTTCTGAAATAATCTTGCTGATCGTTTCTTACAAAACAATAGTATTCCATAGCATTCATATACCACAATTTATTCATCCGTTCCCCAACTGATGGGCATCCATTCAATTCCCAGTTCTTGCCATTTCAAAAAGGGCTGCCACAAACATTTTTATACACATAGATTCTTTTTTGTGATCTCTGGGATATAGGCTCAGTAGAGTCACTGCTGGATCACAGTTTAGCAGCCCTTTGGGAATAGTTCCAAATTGTACTTCAGAATGCTTGGATCAATTTACAACTCTAACAATGTTAGTTATTGTGTTCCAGTTTTCCCACATCCCCTCCAACACTTATTATTATTTTTTCTTGTCATCTTAGCCAAGAGAGGTGTGAGATGGTACCTCAGTTATTTTAATTTGCACTTCTCTATACTGATTTAGAGCATTTTTTTCACATAATTAAAATAATTAAAGATGGCTTTAATTTCATCATTTGAAAATTGTATCCTTTGACCATTTATCAGTTGGAGAATGGCTTGTATTCTTATAATCTTGAGTCAAATTTCTATATATTTTAGAAATGAGGCTTTTATCAGAAACACTGCATGTTAAATTTTTTTCCCCCACCTTTCTGGTTCCATTTTAATTTTGGTTACATTGGTTTTGTTTGTACAAAATCTTTTAAATGTACTAAAAATTATACATACCCCTAATTGCCATAATAATGAGAAAATTCTTATGAATTACAAGTATCATCCTCCCATGTTGGAATAATGTACATAGACTGACTTAATTTCCTTATGATTTCCCTTTCCTGATTATCCTATTATGTTTCTCCTGAGACCTATATTTGAAAGTCAAATTTTCTAGTGAGCTCTGGTCTTTTCATCAAAAATGCTTGAAAGCCCTCTATATCATTGAATATCCCTTTCCTCCTAAAGGAATTTATTCAGTTTTGCTGTGTAGGTGATTCTTGGTTATAGTCCTAACTCTCTTGCTCTCCAGTATATCATATTCTAAGCCTTTTGATTCTTTAATGTAGAAGATGTTAAATCTTGTGTTACCCTGATTGTGGCTCTTCTGTACTTGAACAGCTTCTTTTTGAATACTTAAAATATTTTCTCCTTAATCTGGGTGTTCTGGAATTTGGTTATAATATTCCTGGGGGTTTTCATCTTGGAATCTCTTTTAGGAGATGATGGATTCTTTCAGTTTCTGTTTTACCTTTTGGTTCTAGAACCAGGATAGTTTTTCTTGATAAATTCTTGAAAGATGATGTCTAGGCTCTTTTTAAAAATTTTTTATCATGGCTTTTGGATAGACCAATAATTTAAAAATTATATCTCCTGGATTTATTTTCCATAATAGTTTTTTCCAATGAGATATTTCATGTTGTTTCCTATTTTTTTCATTCTTTTGGTTTTATTGTTTCTTGATTTCTCATAAAGTCATCAGCTTCCATTTGCTCAATTTTAATTTTTAAGGAATTCTTTTCCTCAATGAGCTTTTGTAGCTCCTTTTCCAGTTGGGCAATTTTGCTTAATGCTTCCTTTTGCAACACACTCATTTTTCTTCCCAATTTTTTCTTTGCCTCTCTAACTTGAACTTTTTGGACTCTTTTGAACTCTACCATAGCCTGAGACTATTTTTTTTTCCCTTGGGGGCTTTGGATATGGGAGCTTTGACTTTTTTATCTTCTTCTGACTGTTTATTTTGATCTTCTTTGTCATCATAGTAAATTTCTATAGTCAGAATCTATTTCTGTTGTTTGCTCATTTTCCCAGTCTATTACTTGACTTTTAAGTCTTTGTTAAAGTAGGGTTCTGTTTCCAAGATGGAAGCTTTAGCAGTTTTGTGCAACTGTTTTCAGAGATCCTTCTAGAGATCTGTAAATTTTCAGCTCTTCCAAGTTGATATGATCCAAGGAAAAATGTGTTTACTACTTTTCTGGCCTATTGTCCAGTTGGTAATACCTTGTTTCTTCCTCCATGGCTATCTGTTTTGTTTTGTTTTGTTTTTTTTTGACTGTCAGAAAGCATCCATACCAGAGGAGAAGGAGAAGTAGGGAGTATAGACAAGGAGAGTTTGAGGTCTTAATGCAAGATCAATATGACTAATTGTTGGGATACAACTTGAGGTTGCCATCCAAGTGTTGGAAAGCCATACCCTGTTGAAAACTAACAGAATTGAAGGGGGTGGGTGTTACCACAGTGACATTGCTTATTGATGAAGAAAATATATTTCTATAGAAATCAATAGATCTGGGTTAGGAAAATTTACTGAGGACTATGAAGGTGATGATAAGAGGAGGAAGAGATAAAAAAGATATGTAGATTAAAGTTCATAACAACACAAGGAGGGGACTTCCGGTTAAGATGGCGGAGAGGAGGCTCACAGCTGCATAAGCTCCACGCTTTCTCTCACTATCCATTTCATTACAAGCCTCTGAATCAATGCTTGACTGAAAAAAACCCACAAATAGTTACCAAGAGAAGCCATCCTTGAGATCCGCCAAGAAAGGTCTGTCTTTACTGGAGGGCTGGGGCGGTTTTAGATCGGGCGCAGGCGGCGGGCAGTGGCAGTGAGGGCACAGGAGCAGACTGGAGAGGGGGTGGGGAGTGATCGCAGCCGTCTCTGCGGGGAGAGCTTTGCTACAGGTTTGGATACTTTCCTCCGGCAGCAAGTCAACAGCCCAGCAGAGAAACTAAAAACACCGGGGCTGAAGAATACAACCCCAAACAGCTGGAGTCTCTCAGGACCTGGCCGCCCCCCCTTTCCCCCCCCTCAGTGACTCAGCACGCTTTGGGATCTCAGAGCGCAGGCGCAGCACAGTCCTGCTAGTGCCTCACTGCTGCCCCCTGCAGTCTGTAGAGGAAGCTCGATAACACACCCAGCCCCCCCCCAAAGAAAGACTCCAGTTTTTTCTGTTTTTCTTTGGTAATTTGTCTCTGATTAATAGACAGAATGAGCAAGAAGCTGAAGAGGACTTTAACCCTTGACAGCTTCTATACAGATAGAGAGCAGACTCTAAATCCTGAGGAGACTAAAAACAGGCAGTCCCCAGGTGATTCCCCAAAGGAGGAGATCGTCTGTTCCTCAGCACAGATGAACCTCATAGAAGTGATTAAAAAGGCTCTCACAAGGGAGCTAGAAGAAAAATGGGGAGAGCAGAGTGAGGCTTGGGAAAAGGAGAGGGAGGCTTGGCAAAAGAGCCTGGAGAAAGTTAAAGAGAGAGTGGATAAAGAAGTAAAATCCTTGAAAAATAGGATTAGTGAACTGGAAACAGAAAACAGCTCTCTAAAAAACAAAATTGGCGAAATGGAAAAAAATTCCACAGAACAAAAGAACTCAATTGGACAATTAGAAAAAGATTTTTAAAAAGTGAGTGAAGAGAATACTTCACTGAAAATCAGAATTGAACAAGTGGAATTGAATGACTCGAGGAGACAAGAAGAATCAGTCAAGCAAATCCAAAAAAATCAAACAATGGAGAAAAATGTGAAATACCTTCTGGGGAAGACAACAGACCTGGAAAACAGATCCAGGAGAGACAATCTGAGAATCATTGGACTCCCAGAAAAGAATGATGAAAAAAAGCCTGGACACTATTTTCCAGGAAATTATCAAAGAGAACTGCCCAGAAGTCATAGGAACAGAGGAAAAAATAAACATTGAAAGGATTCATCGATCACCCACTGAAAGGGATCCTAAAATCAAAACACCAAGGAATATAGTGGCCAAATGCCAGAACCCTCACATGAAGGAAAAAATACTGCAAGCGGCTAGAAAAACCCAATTCAAGTATCAAGGAGCCACAATAAGATCACCCAGGATCTGGCAGCATCCACATTAAAGGATCAAAGGGCCTGGAATATGATATTCCGAAAGGCTAAGGAACTTGGTATGCAACCAAAAATAACTTACCCAGCAAGAATGAGCATCTTTTTCCAGGGAAGAAGATGGACATTCAACGAAGTAAGCGAATTTCATCTATTTCTGATGAAAAAACCAGAACTTAACAAAAAGTTTGATCTACAAATATAGAACTCAAGAGAAATCCTAAAAAGGTAAAGATTAATCTTGGGAACTATATTTTGACTATATAGATGTATAAAGAATACATGTATACCTTGTTCTAGAAATTGATGTGGGTAAAAAAAAGGGTAAAGTGGGGGTAGTACATCTCATGAAGAGGCATAGGAAACCTATTATATCTGAGAGAAAGAATGGAGGGGGATGAATATAGTGGGTATCTTACTGCCTTCAGAATTGGCTTTAAGTGAAAAATCTTAAGACATATTCAATCTATGGTGAAACTTCTCCCACCTCATTGAAAAGTGAGAAGGGAAAAGTGAAAAGGGAAGGAATAAGCTAAGCAGAAGGGAATACGGGAACTGGGAGGGAAAGGGGTAAGATGGGGGAGGAACTCTAAGGCGGGGGGAGGGATACTAAAAAGGGAAGGCTGTGAGAAGCAAGTGGTGCTCACAAGCTTAATACTGGGAAGGGGGGGAAAGGGGAAAGAAGGGAGAAAAGCATAAGCCGGGGTTAACAAGATGGTAAGTAATACAGAATTGGTCATTCTAACCATAAACGTGAACGGGGTAAACTCCCCCATAAAGAGGAAGCGGTTAGCAGAATGGATTAAAAGCCAGAATCCTACAATATGTTGTTTACAGGAAACACACCTGAAGCGGGGAGATACATGCAGGTTAAAGGTAAAAGGTTGGAGCAAAATCTACTATGCTTCAGGTGAAGTCAAAAAAGCAGGGGTAGCCATCCTGATCTCAGATCAAGCTAAAGCAAAAATTGACCTAATTAAAAGAGATAAGGAAGGACACTATATCTTGCTAAAGGGTAGCATGGATAATGAAGCACTATCTATATTAAACATATATGCACCAAGTGGGGTAGCATCTAAATTCTTAAAAGAGAAACTAAGAGAGCTGCAAGAAGAAATAGACAGTAAAACTATAATAGTGGGAGATCTTAACCTTGCACTCTCAGAATTGGATAAATCAAACCACAAAATAAATAAGAAAGAAGTCAAAGAGGTAAATAGAATACTAGAAAAGTTAGATATGATAGATCTCTGGAGAAAATGTAATGGAGACAGAAAGGAATACACTTTCTTTTCAGCAGTTCATGGAACCTATACAAAAATTGACCATATATTAGGACATAAAAACCTCAAACTCAAATGCAGTAAGGCAGAAATAGTAAATGCATCCTTTTCAGACCACGATGCAATGAAAATTACATTCAACAAAAAACCAGGGGGAAGTAGGCCAAAAAATAATTGGAAACTAAATAATCTCATACTAAAGAATGATTGGGTGAAACAGCAAATCATAGACATAATTAATAACTTCACCCAAGAAAACGATAATAATGAGACATCATACCAAAATGTATGGGATGCAGCCAAAGCGGTAATAAGGGGAAATTTCATATCTCTAGAGGCCTATTTGTATAAAATAGAGAAAGAGAAGGTCAATGAATTGGGTTTGCAATTAAAAATGCTAGAAAAGGAACAAATTAAAAACCCCCAGTCAAACACTAAACTTGAAATTCTAAAAATAAAAGGTGAGATCAATAAAATTTAAAGTAAAAAAACTATTGAATTGATTAATAAAACTAAGAGTTGGTTCTATGAAAAAACCAACAAAATAGACAAACCCTTAGTAAATCTGATTAAAAAAAGGAAAGAGGAAAATCAAATTGTTAGTCTTAAAAATGAAAAGGGAGAACTCACCACTAACGAAGAGGAAATTAGAGCAATAATTAGGAGTTACTTTGCCCAACTTTATGCCAATAAATTCGACAACTTAAATGAAATAGAAAAATACCTCCAAAAATACAGCTTGCCCAAACTAACAGAGGAAGAAGTAAATATCCTAAACAGTCCCATCTCAGAAAAAGAAATAGAACAAACTATCAATCAACTCCCTAAGAAAAAATCCCCAGGACCAGATGGATTTACATGTGAATTCTACCAAACATTTAAAGAACAATTAACTCCAATGTTATATAAACTATTTGAAAAAATAGGGATGGAAGGAGTCCTACCAAACTCCTTTTATGACACAGATATGGTACTGATACCTAAACCAGGTAGGCTGAAAACAGAGAAAGAAAATTATAGACCAATCTCCCTAATGAATATTGATGCGAAAATCTTAAATAAAATATTAGCAAAAAGATTACAGAAAATTGTCACCAGGATAATACACTATGACCAAGTAGGATTTATACCAGGAATGCAGGGCTGGTTCAATATTAGGAAAACTATTAGCATAATTGACTATATCAATAACCAAACAAACAAAAACCACATGATCATCTCAATAGATGCAGAAAAAGCATTTGATAAAATCCAACATCCATTCCTAATAAAAACACTTGAGAGCATAGGAATAAATGGACTTTTCCTTAAAATAGTCAGGAGCATATATTTAAAACCATCAGTAAGCATCATATGCAATGGGGAAAAACTGGAACCTTTCCCAGTAAGATCTGGAGTGAAGCAAGGTTGCCCACTATCACCATTATTATTTAATATCGTATTAGAAACACTAGCCTCGGCAATAAGAGTCGAGAAAGATATAAAAGGAATTAGAGTAGGCAATGAGGAAACCAAACTATCACTCTTTGCAGATGATATGATGGTATACCTAGAGAACCCCAGAGATTCTACTAAAAAGCTATTGGAAATAATTCATAATTTTAGCAAAGTAGCTGGCTACAAAATAAATCCCCATAAATCCTCAGCATTTTTATACATCACCAACAAAACCCAACAGCAAGAGATACAAAGAGAAATTCCATTCAGAATAACTGTTGATACCATAAAATATTTGGGAATCTATCTACCAAAGGAAAGTCAGGAATTATATGAGCAAAATTATAAAAAAGTCTCCACACAAATAAAGTCAGACTTAAATAATTGGAAAAATATTAAGTGCTCTTGGATCGGCCGAGCGAACATAATAAAGATGACAATACTCCCTAAACTAATCTATTTATTTAATGCTATACCAATCAGACTTCCAAGAAAATATTTTATTGATCTAGAAAAAATAACAACAAAATTCATATGGAACAATAAAAAGTCGAGAATCTCAAGGGAATTAATGAAAAAAAAAATCAAATGAAGGTGGCCTAGCTGTACCTGATCTAAAATTATATTATAAAGCAGCAGTCACCAAAACCATTTGGTATTGGCTAAGAAATAGATTAGTGGATCAGTGGAAAAGGCTAGGCTCACAAGACAGAATAGTCAATTATAGCAATCTAGTGTTTGACAAACCCAAAGCCCCTAACTTCTGGGAAAAGAATTCATTATTTGATAAAAACTGCTGGGATAATTGGAAATTAGTATGGCAGAAATTAGGCATGGACCCACACTTAACACCATATACCAAGATAAGATCAAAATGGGTCTATGACCTAGGCATAAAGAACGAGATTATAAATAAATTAGAGGAACATAGAATAGTTTATCTCTCAGACTTGTGGAGGAGAAAGAAATTTGTGACCAAAGATGAACTAGAGACCATTACTGATCACAGAATAGAAAATTTCGATTACATCAAATTAAAAAGCCTTTGTACAAATAAAACTAATGCAAACAAGATTAGAAGGGAAGCAACAAACTGGGAAAACATTTTCACAGTTAAAGGTTCTGATAAAGGCCTCATTTCCAAAATATATAGAGAACTGACTCAAATTTATAAGAAATCAAGCCATTCTCCAATTGATAAATGGTCAAAGGATATGAACAGACAATTTTCAGAGGATGAGATTGAAACTATTACCACTCATATGAAAGAGTGTTCCAAATCATTATTGATCAGAGAAATGCAAAATTAAGACAACTCTGAGATACCACTACACACCTGTCAGATTGGCTAAGATGACAGGAAAAAATAATGATGAATGTTGGAGGGGATGCGGGAAAACTGGGACACTAATGCATTGTTGGTGGAGTTGTGAACGAATCCAACCATTCTGGAGAGCAATCTGGAATTATGCCCAAAAAATTATCAAATTGTGCATACCCTTTGATCCAGCAGTGTTTCTATTGGGCTTATATCCCAAAGAAATACTAAAGAAGGGAAAGGGACCTGTATGTGCCAAAATGTTTGTAGCAGCCCTGTTTGTAGTGGCTAGAAACTGGAAAATGAATGGATGCCCATCAATTGGAGAATGGCTGGGTAAATTGTGGTATATGAATGTTATGGAATATTATTGTTCTGTAAGAAATGACCAGCAGGATGAATACAGAGAGGACTGGCGAGACTTACATGAGCTGATGCTAAGTGAAATGAGCAGAACCAGGAGATCATTATACACTTCGACAATGATATTGTATGAGGACATATTTTGATGGAAGTGGATTTCTTTGACAAAGAGACCTGAGTTTCAATTGATAAATGACGGACAAAAGCAGCTACACCCAAAGAAAGAACACTGGGAAACGAATGTAAACTATCTGCATTTTTGTTTTTCTTCCCGGATTATTTATACCTTCTGAATCCAATTCTCCCTACGCAACAAGAGAACTGTTCAGTTCTGCAAACATATATTGTATCTAGGATATACTGCAACATATCCAACATATAAAGGACTGCTTGCCATCTAGGGGAGGGGGTGGAGGGAGGGAGGGGAAAAAAATCGGAACAGAAACGAGTGTCAATATAATGTAATTATTAAATAAAAAATTTAAAAAAAAAAAAACACAAGGAGGAAAAACTCCCTAAAGGAGAATCTTTACTAGGTGCCCTAGTCAAAAAGGATAAATTGAAAGATGAGTGTCTGATCACACAGATGACACTGAGACTCCAGATACAGTTCTGGACAGTTTCAATTATTGAGCTGGCATTGAGTCATAGATTTAGAGTTGAACTCCTTTATTTGTTACAGATAAGGCAACTAAGACCCAAAGTTATTTAATCAAAATAATAAATTTGACTTAAGATCCAATGCATTTTCCACAAGATTCAGCTGCCTCTGTGGAGATTTTACTTTTAAAAGCAGCCTCTTGTAAAGTCCTGGATTTGGAGTCAGAGGGTCTGAATTTTAAATATTAATTCCCAAATTTAGTAGATAAAAGGTAAACTCCTTGAGGAGTTTTGACTTTTTTTATTTTTCTAATTCTAGCATCTAGAATTAGAATTACCTGGCACATAGTAGGTGCTTAATAAATGCTTTCTGATTGATTGATCAATGGGGCAAATCACTTAATCCCCCTGAGCTTTAGTTCCCTTCTCTATTTGACTATATGTCTTAGGCCATTGCCAGTCATTTTGACCTTTGTCTTGTCATTGAACTTCCATGACTCGGAGGAGAGCGTGAGAAATCAGTGATTTTATGCAACCTTGTCTCTCTTATATCCAATTCACTTGAAAGTCAAGATGTCATTAGTATTCTTGTAGAATGAAGGACAAACAATAACAACAACCCTTATCCATAAAATAGGAGGGAATTTGATTTCTCAGTTCTTTCCTGACTTTATTATGATCCTATGATTTTCTTTGAATTGTGCTCACAAGCAATACATCTAATAGAAAATAAGACTTAATAATAATGAACATTTATAATTATAATTATAAAAAATTTAGGGTTTGTAAGGAGTGTAACGAGTGGTTGAATTCTTTAAAAATTCTTTGAAAAACTTGTATATGTAAAACAATTATTTCAGAGAATATAATACTGTTTATAAGCCTATGTTGTTATGTCCAAGCCAATTTGTGGTTATTTATATTCACAACATAGTTGTTGAGCAGGGGATGACAAGTATTTTTATTCCCAGTTTATAATTTTTGCAATTTCTCCTGCTCAGGGAAATTCAAAGTTAGAGTTTTTGAAAAAGATGAATTTAAGTAAGTAAAACAAATTCATGTCCTTGCAGCCTTGAATATATTTATTTTCTATATATAGTCATTCAATCCCATTTTCATCAAGGCAGTGATGCTACCATTTTCCTCCTTCATCTCTTATGGTACAAAGATACTCACATCATTCTCACTGTATATGGACAAGATTAATTCTAGCACATTTTATACTTTTAGGTGATAGGTACTCAATATAGGTTCTTTGGGATGAAAATCTAACCTAAAGTGAAATTTGATAATAAGATTCTCACTTTTATAAAATGTATGTTATTTCCAACAAAGAGTGTTCTTTTTATTAATTGGGCAACTAGGTGTACCAGGGCTGGAGTCAGGAAGTTCAAATCTGGCCTCAGATACCAACAACCAGTGTCATTTAACTCTGTTTGCCTCAGTATCTTCATCTGTAAAATGATCTGGAGAAGTAAATGGCAAACAACCCTCTTTGCCAAGAAACTCCAAATGGGGTCATGAAGAATCAGGCATGATTGAAATGACTGAACAGCAGCAACAACAACATTTATTAATTAATTTACAATTTAAGTAGATTTAAAGGAAATAAAGACTATTTATGTAGCAGAAAAGGGAATTTTTTTCATATTGTATCTCATGGTTGTTCCAAAATGAATAATTGTCTCAAAACTTAGTCCCTAAAAGCAATAACTCAAGAAGATTTTCTTTTCTTTTTTGATGAAAAATCATAATATTCTTTTTGATTGGATTTTCTATCTTTCAGCAAAATAGAAGTAGGGTTTCTGTATGTAAATGCCTAGAAGCATGAATTTATTTGATTAGGTGTTTTTTTTTTTCCACTTATTCTTCTTCTTATGGAATTAAAAGTATTTTTGCTTACGTGAATAAAACATTTAAGTTAAAGGTAATTTAGGTAACTTAATCCAGTTCTCTCATTGTAAAGGTGAGGATACAAGCTCTGAATGGTTATTAGCTCACAATCACATACTTAGTTAAAACCCATGTCAAAAACTCACATTTTTTTAACTATTGGTCAAAGATGATTTCCTCCAATACTGCGGTTCTCTTCCTGTAATTTACTCCTAGATCAGATATTCAACAAATATCGAGCATGAGTTTGCATTTGAATAAGCTTAGCATCTCTTACTACTTTTTTATATATGAAAAAACCTTAATACTTGTAATAGCTGATTCTGAAAAATGATGAATATCTTTGCGGCCAATGATTTCCAAGTATGTTACAGACATTTCATCCCAAGGCTGTGCTTGTGGTGTTCTTGAACTTAGGGTAGGGTTTTATTCCTTAGTTTCCAGCCCAAACCTTAACATCTTTTGAGTCAGCAATACCTGGCCCCCAGGAGGCCTAGTCTGTGGCAACATCTTTATTTTCAATCTCCTTTGTCTTTCTGATCTCTCACTGGCAATTTCCTTTGTGAAATATAAGAGTGGGTGTGTGTTCTGTGAGAAAGTTTGGGTGTGGTTTGGGTGGGAAAGATATGGGCAGTGAGGTGGAAATGATTTTCTTTACTAGATCCAGTATGATGAAAATTGTACTTTAAAAAAAATAGTTAAGAGGGCATCCAAGGGCACTCTCTCTAGAAGAATAGAACAAATCTCTAGTAGAATTCAGAGATTAGCAATTTCGGAATACTGGTGAGTGACTATGAACAAGAACATTTTAAAAGGCATGGGTTTATTCTTCCCAAAGTTAAAACTAGTAATTCAGGTGCCTAGGAAAAAAGCTGAAAGATACAGTAGAATCTGAGACCTTAAGGCCAAATAAAGGAAGGGAACAGGGCATTTAGGACCAAAGAGGAACTCATCTCTGTGCAGGAAGGTTTCCTAGTTCCACCTTTATGTCACAGGACCTTCACCTTTATGGACTACAGGAGGATCTTTGGTGAATGTTGGGGGAGATGTGACTCATTCCCTTCAACTTTTCTAAGCTCCACAGAGTTGAGGAGGGAAGAGCAAAAAATGGTAGGTATTGATGCATCCCTCAGATCTGAAATGTATCAATAATATGCAACAGAAAGGATGGTGGTTGAGCTTGAGTGAGTGATAGATTCAGGGTTTCTCATTTCCTGAAAGAGTTTTATTAGTTCTCCCAATCAGGGACCTGATTGGTCTTGCTTTCTGTTCCCTTAAGGGCATAAAACCCAGTGGAGCTGGTGTTTTTCCAACTAAGTGGATACCTGAATATGTGTCAATTAGCACATATTGCCCTGCTAACCAAACTGTTTCCATATGCTCTAGGGGAATAAGTGCTACTATTTTCTTATTGCATGTGATTTCTGTATTAGGACAAATTAACCCTCCTTTTGTTAACTGTTCAATGACATGAATGCCTCATTTTGACCCAAATTGAACCTAAAGTAATAGGTTAATTGCTAGCATTTTTAGGCCCAATCTTAACAAACAGTTGCTACAAAACGGAGGTTCATAAGCTATTAGTAGCTCCTAAGAGATTGAGTCCTTGAATTTTGTAAGTAAGAACCCATTCAGCTCTATCTCCCAGTTTTGATCCTTCTCTGGGTTGCCTCCTTAACTCTGTCCCTCTTCACCTTCCTTTGTTGAATGAAACCTCATCACAGGATCAGTGATACTGAAGCTCTCGAAGCTTTTATGGAAACCTTTTCCTCTTGTTCCCCTTGAATGTTGGCATTTGAGTGGCTGAAAGAAATAGGTTTTGTAATAAGAACCTTGGCCTAAATGTTGCTATAACCAGAGACAGAGCAATGGTTTTCACGCCTTAGATGACTGCCCTCCTGGGAGAGCTAGTTTATTTGCAAAAGCCCAGGGCTGTAATCTTTGGAACGAAATCTTTAGGGGGAATTACCTACAATGTAGATGTGAATCATTTTATTAATCTGTTTGCAGAGGTGTTTTACCTCCAAAAGAAGTTTGGCTGTGAGATTTATGTTTTAAAAAGATTCTTTTTTTTTTTTTCAAAATTTCTAAAATGTGCTACTAGAAGTGGAGAAAATTAGGCTTAAGAATAGAAGTTAGGGCCAAATAGGGTAGTTTTATTTGGATTTTAGTCCAAGTTTAGTAATTAGAGGCAACTAAGTGGTGTAGTAGATAGCATCCTGAACCTGAAGTCAGGAAGACCTGATATGTCACACATTGACTAGCAGTGTTATTGTGGGCAATCTTAATCTCCATTTTCCTTAGTTTCCTCAACTATAAATGAAGATAATAATAGCACCTCTCTCTCAGGAGAATCAAATGAGACAGTATTTGTAAAACATTTATCACACTGCATAGAAACTGTAGGTGCTATATAAATGCTAGCTATTGTTGTTGTTTTATTATTATGTAATTTGTGAAACTGAAGGGTAATGCTTTTAGTGTTCTGACTGGTTTTTATAGCTAATGCCAGCTAATGATGTCTAATGATGTTTAGCTGAGGAAAGATGTGTCCTCCTTGAATTTCAGCTCAAAGGGCAAAGTCTCATCTGCCTTACCCTAATTCTTCTCTTGGACTTCTCAGGAACCAGATAAACCCCAAAGAATGAATCACTGTAACACTGCCATCTCAACATTAAACAGTCTACTTTGCTATTCCCAATCCAATTTTATACTTAATTTATATCTTTTTCAGTCATATAGCATTTCCAAACTATTGTACAACTTGAAAATGGGTTGATCTATATGTTATATAGACAATCTTCACTGTATATTGATGTTTACTTTGTGTCTAAATGTTTCACATTTTGTGCATTTTCTTGGATTCTAACTTTTATTTTTTTAATAATAGCTTTTTATTTTCAAAATACATGCAAAGATAGTTTTCAACATTCACCTTAGCAAAACCTTGTCTTCCAGTTTTTCTCTCTCTTCCCTTCCTCCCCTCTCCTAGACAGCAAGTAATCTATGTTAAACATGTGCAGTTATTCTATACATATTTCCACAATTGTGCTGTACAGGAAAAAATCAGGATTTTCTTTCAACCAAACTTGAACTCAATAGAAAATCTAACAAATATGAGCCAATATCAAAGAGCAATTTCAAAGAATTTAACATGGATAAATTGTTTACAGTTTTTTTATGGAAATGTATACCATATGTTTAAGATTGACATCAGCAATTGAGTAACACAGAAGAAAGACTGGGACAGATTTAGGTATGATTTGACTCTAAAAAGCAAAACTAATGAAAGGTAAAAATTGTAATTACATTATACAAATGAGATGCAGAGGAAGGTGGAAGGATCTGAAAATCTACTCACATTGAGAATAGGTTAAATAGGCAACACTACATATATATTATGAAGGGTATAACACCCTCCAAAATCTATAAAGAAATAAGGGGGGAAGGGATGGACAGAGAAGGAAGCAAAGGGTTGGGGGAGGAAGATAAGCAATGGATCCATTGGTGAGGGGGTGGTGAGCAAGGAAAATTAAGGAGAATTAGAGCAGAAGAGTTAGCAGGTATAGGAAAGAAGAGATAACTCAACCTTAAGAGAGAAATCTATATTATATGTCAGCCATACTGATGTTGTTTTAGATACATGTTTGCAGGTGGTTGGATGCATGTGTATATAAAGGTGTCTCAGGATATGGTATGCATGTTGCTCTTTGTATGTGTGTGAAGATATATATGTATATGAGTGGGTCATGGGTGATTGAATGTATACATAATATAGTTATATATACATGTATGTAAATAAATGTGTATGTGTGAGTATATATGTGTGTGGGAGTATGTATGTATATATATATATATCCATATAACATATAGCTGTGCTTAACTGTACCCTATTTGGGGGAGGTTGGGGGAGGAAGGGGGAAAAAATAATAAAGTAAAAAAATGTACATCAGAGAACAAAAGAATTACCTGCAGGGAAACAAAGAAAAGATGGACATTCATGGATATAATTTCTTCTACTATTATATATCCTTTTTTGAACTGGTAATTTATTGTTATTCATTTTGAATCCTCCCTGTTATGTTGAACATTTGGGAAAAAACCCAAAGACCATGATTTTTAACTTTGTATCCCTGGCACAGTCCTTGCATATAATACTCCTCTTTTATTATCACTACATTCACTAGTCATCCACCATTCCTCGAATTCTTTCCTCCCTCATCTCTGTATCCAAGTTCCTTTCAGGTCTCAACTAAAAATCCCAATTTCCACAAGAAACCATCCCCAGTTTCCTTAATCTTAATGCCTATTTTTTGAGACTATTCTCAATTTATTCTACATTTATCTGGCTTGTATATGATGTTTGTATATTATCTTCCCTATTAGACTGTGAGCTCCTAGAGACCAGAAGCTATTTTTTTTTTTTGTCTGTAGCATAGTGCCTGACACGTAATCATAAGTACTTAATAAATATTAAATTAATTGACTGACTGACTTGACTGATTAACTCGGCATGGTGCTTAGCACATAATAAAGATTTAATAAAGTCTTGTTGACCTATTAACATACAAAATTCTCCTTGAAAATAACATTTTAATACACAATGCTCAGGACTAGAAGAACCCTCAGAAACTAAAATCTCTAATTTTACAAATGATACCTAGAAAAGTTAAAGAAATGACTTTCCCAAAGATCACACAAATAGTAAATGACAAAGTGAGGATTTGAGTCCAGATTTCATGATTCCCAACTCTCACTGTTCTTTCCACTATAACATGTTGCTCTTTTAATTACTTTGGTGAAAAATATTAGCTCAAAAATGTGATCTTTCCAAATCTCTCCCAGCCTTCTCTCTGCTGCTAGTGTCTCCCTATAAAAATAACTTTGTATTTCTTTTGTTTAAAATATATGGAGTAACATTATGCTCCATATACCTGTAGTATTTAAAAAACTAAATATTGATTTTTACTTTATAATTTAAAAGAATTAATTTTCATTCAGTAAGGAATTGAGCAGGCAAACTGAAGAAAACTAAACCCAAATTCTAGAAAATAACCAGAGATCAATGCAGGATGTTGGTAGAATAGAAACGTGTCAAACAGGCTGAGCAATACTAATGTTTTTATAAAGATGGGAAATTCAGGTCATCTGTTGGTGTTGAGTGAAGTTCAACTCTCTGTGACCCAATGAACCATATTGTTCTTGAAGTTTTCTTGACAAGTCAGAAGTGGTTTGTCATTTCCTTCTCCAATGGATTAAGTCAAACAGAGTTAAGTGACTTGCCCAGAGTCATATACCTAGAAAGTGCCTGAGGTCACATTTGAACTCATGTCTTCTTCACTCCAAGACTCAGTGTTCTCTCCACTGAGCCATTTAGCTGCTCTAGAGTCACCTGTACTATGCAATGGTTACTAGTTTCCCTTTTGTCCAATCTGCACTTTGTATTTTCTCCTTTGCTAGTACTTGTGCTGCTCACACATTTAATAGTCTTAAGGGTCTATGTAAAATATGAAATCATTAATAGGCCCAGAATAATTTGTAGTTTGCAGGCTTAAATTTTGGATTTCAGTGTGAGAGATACCCTAACTCTGTTTTTTTACAAGTGAGGAAATGGAGGCCCAGAGAGGTGAATTATCTTGTCTAAAGTCACACAGATAGGAAGTAACAGAATCTAGGTTTTCTGATTCTGAGAGTAACACTTTTTTTTAATTTTATTTTTTATTATAGCTTTTTATATACAAAACATATGCATGGGTAATTTTTCAACACTGATCCTTGCAAAACCTTCTGTTCCAACTTCTCCCCTCCTTACCCCCATCCCCTCCCCTAGATGGCAGGTAGTCCCATACATGTTAAATATGTTAAAGTATATATATAAAGTACAATATACATATATATATTTATACATTTATCATGTTGCACAGGAAAGATTGGATTTAGAAAGAAGGTAAAAAATAACCTGAGAAGATAAAAACAAAAATGCAAGCAAACATTAACAGAAAGAGTGAAAATGTTATGTTGTGGTCCATAGAGAGTAATTCTTTTTAAACTTTTTTTTTTTTGGTGGGGGGGGGAATTTTATGAAATTAAATTTAGGATGTTTAATGAGATCTTTTTTGTTAGAAAGGCTAATGAATTCTTTACTGTAAGAGGAGACTTTCCCTTGATAATTAGATATCTAAGTTTTATTTTTAGTATTTCTCCAAGGTACAGTCAAATATGAGTTCTGAGGGAAGCCCTTCCCTTAATCAAGCAAGTTTTATTTTACCACACTACCACTTCTTATGTGATTTGCAGAGCACGCAATTCTACACAGTTAGGAACTTTGCAAACTGAAATTTTTTCTGCCCAACATGAGAAAGCCCATATTTTAAAGGCACCATGATAAGAAAAGAATTCTCTGATTGATTTTTTTTTATTAGACATGCAATTTCATTCCCTTTGCTAATGCAAATCAGCAACTGCTTTGCAACTTTAGAATTGAAATGGCCTCTATAACAAATTAATTCTTTAATACTCCACATGATCCTAGAATTTCAAAGTTGGGAGGAAGCATTAGGGGCCATCTGTTCTAACCCTAATTCTGCATCTTATCTGACAAATAATCATCCAGCCTTTGATTGAAAACATCCAACTCATTGCCTTCCAAAGCAGTCCCTTTCACTTTTGGACAGCTTCAAGTACTAGGAAATTGTTCTTTATATCAATCCTAATTTGCCTATAGAAACATATATAACAGGCAGGATGGGATAAATGATAGGAAATGATGTCTCCTCATGGAAGATATGGGGAACGTGGAAGTCACAATCACATATAATAAAAATGTTTTTCTCTCTGATTTATGTATAGACACCATTTAACTGTTTTCAGTTGGCTAACTAAATGGTATAGAAAAATGGATTTTTGATTGGATGCATAGCCAGAACTAGCCCACATTAACAAAACACTAGTACAGCCAAAACAGGATAGTGCTCATTTCTGCTTGACTGTGATCAAATGAGGAAGCCAGGACTAAGTGTTGGGTGGGAAGAGGAGCCTCAGACCTTTAAGATCTTTCTAGTGGAGCCACATGAACTGTAAGTGCATGAGGCTATTGTTTCTGTCTGTTGAATCTGTTCTTTCCCTCTTTTAAACAAAGGAGACTGGAGATAGCTATGTCCCTGGGATCTGGAAACCTTAGTGATTCCAGTACTGAATCCAGTAGATTCTTAATAAATGTTTATTGATTGACCAGGGTCACACAGCTAGTAAATGGGTTGGACACAAGTCTTTTGTCAGCTAAGTGCTGCAAAAAAGCCCATGACTTTAAATTCTAATGGTTCTGTCTTATGTATGCACAGTGCCTAGAACATTATTGGTACTTAAAGGTTAATTATTATTATTATTTTGAATACTGAATAAAAAAAAGCAAACATTATTAAGTTATGTACCTTTGAGAAGCTGCATTCACAATGGGGACAGTTATTCAGTTGTTCAGTCATGTCTCATTCTTCATGACTCCATTTGAGATTTTTTTGGCAAAGATACTGGAGTGCTTTGCTATTTTCTTCTCCAGCTCATTTTACAGATGAGGAAACCGAGGCAAGTAGGGTGAAGTGACTTTCCCAGCGTCACATAGCTAGTAAGTATCTAAGGTCAGATTTGAACTCAAGAAGATAAGTCTTCCTGGGTCCAGGTTCTTCACTCTATCCACTGTGCCACCTGGCTGCTCATAGTGAATTACCAAATATTTGTTTATTAGATCTCTCCTAAAAGTTTGCATATATAATGGAATAGCTGTAGTTCTTATCACTTGGTGTCCTTAGAGCCATCAATTGAATTCATCATTTGATAGTTTTAGAGGCCAACAGGTTCAAACCCCACATTTTGTAAATGAGGAAACTATGAGGTCAAACTCCCAAGGAGTTTGGGTGACTTGTCCATTATTCACACAGGCAGTAAATATCAAAGGTGATATTTAAACTAAAAGACCCCTGACTCTGCTGCTAGTGCTTAAAACTGTAAGCAAGCCTTTTTGTTATTTCCAGTGTTAATAATTTATATATTTCAGATCTGATTTCAAAATCAAAAATTTTAAATCAATTTTAAATAAAATTTTCTCTGTTCTTTCTCTCATTTATTACCAACTTAGCATGGTGTACTGGAAAGAGCAGACTTTTGACTTAGAAACTTTGAGATTGAGTCTTAGTCTGCCACTTAGCTTCTATGGGATCTTGGGCAAATGATTTCATTGGTCTAAGTCTTGATTTCCTCACTTGTCAGATTATGGAGCAGATAGATGATTCTGATGATTATTAAGTTCCTTTGAAATTAAGCAAGTCTTGAGGTGGTTTATCCTCACCTGTAATTACAATCTGTTTTTCAGAATTTGTGAAAGCATCATAGAGAAGAAGCTATAAATGAGACCATGAGGAAGGAGAGCAAGATAAAGCAGAAGTATGTGTTTGGGGAATCAATTTTTCTTCCTCTCCCTCTTCCTCTTCTTTCTCCTCCTCCTTCTATTCCTTCTCTTCCCCCTCCTCCTCCTCCTTCTCCTCCTCGCTCTTCTTTTTGTTCTTCTCCTTCTTGAACTTTTTGTTCTTGTTCTTGTTAATCTCCTTCTTCTTTTCTTCCCCTCTTCCTCCTCCTCCTTGCCTTCCTCCTCCTCCTCCTCCTCCTCCTCCTCCTCCTCCTCCTCCTCCTCCTCCTCCTCCTCCTCCTCCTCCTCCTCCTCCTCCTCCTCCTCCTCCTCCTCCTCCTCCTCCTCCTCCTCCTCCTCCTCCTTCTTCTTCTTCTTCTTCTTCTTCTTCTTCTTCTTCTTCCTATTTTCTTCTTTCTTTTTTTTCTCTTCTTCCTTCTTCTTCCTATTAGGTGACTTGCTCAAGGATATACAGCTAGTAAGTATCTGAGGCTGAATTTTAACTCAGGTCTTCCTGACTCCAGGGCTGGTGTTCTATCCACTGTGCCACTTAGCTGCCTTAGGAATCAGCTTAAAGTTGACAGAAAAACCTTGTGCATTTCTTTAATAGTGAAAGAAAATCAATCAGAAGATTTGTTACATAATTCTATTGATAACCAGTTTGGTTGATTTAAAAAAAGAAAAAAAACCCAAAAAACTAAATTAACCCGTTGTTTAAAAATCCATCATTTGATTTCTCCTAGGCCTCGGGCATATACTAAGCACAAAATAGGCACTCAAAAATTCTTATTAACTGATGTTAATAGATAACTTCCTTTGATTGCTTCTAAGATAAGCATCCATAAGATCTAATGTTTAAGATAACATGTGTGAATTCAAAGACCTAATTAAGATCCCAAATACCTTCAGAGCAGAGATGAAAATTCTGGAATTCCCAGAACTTGTGAGACTTCAGAAAATGCAACACTGACTTTTCTGAATAGTTCCATGCCTTGATTGTACTCTGTTCTCACATCTCCTCCCAGAATTTCTGTCTTATATAAGAATCAGACTAAGAATCACCCTCTAAATGGAGCCTTCTCTGATCCCTAATTTCCTGTTAGTGCATTCACTGTTTCTCCCAGTTATCTTGTATTTTATATGTGTTTTACATAAAATATTGCAAGTCCCTTCAGACTGAGACAATTTTGATAATTGAAAAGGACAAAGACAAAAGCAGTCATGAAGACTTACCTCTGAGAAAGAATTCATGGAGATAATGCCCGTACCCAAAGCGAAGCCTTCCTGAAGGTTCTACACTTCAGTTGCCTATTTGTTTGACATACTTAGAAAATGAAATTAATAGCTAGGGGATTCTGAACACTAGCACAAGTTTTTGGTCATTAGATAAATGTGTAAATAGCAGCCATTTCTGTTTTGGTCAGAAACCTTAAGGGTCTTCTCCTCCCAAATTTATTTATTTAGATTTCTTTTTCTGACTAAGTAAAAGAGACCATTCTTTGCATCAGCTGATACCAAGCCAAATGGGCTTTTGTCTCAGCCA